>NC_138375.1:1718311-1768342 GCF_054177405.1 Leptonychotes weddellii
ATATTTCCCTGAGTGAAAACTGTTTTCTTTCCCAAATGACTCAGTGGTGAAAATTCGTTTGTGAAAATGTCAGGATTCCAGGGCCTGGAAGAAAATAGTACAGAATAGACTTGTTCTTATGATTTTCTCCTCCCCCTCCCCCCCCCCCCCCCCAGCTGAGAGAGGCGTGCTGGGTGTTAGGACCAAATTTCAGCTGTGAAGAATCCTGCTGGATGCCAATACTTGCAGGCCGAGTTCTCGGTGCTGTCACGAGGGTCCCAGACACTTGATTTAACGATAATTATAAATAGTCTCCTTAGCTGGTAGACTTTTCCTTAAAACTGAGCAAAATGCAAGCAGCTATTCCTCACCTTCATAGAAACAGATAATACTTGGCTTTACAGGTTTAGCTGCCACTGAGACACGTGTCTTAAGAGCGACTTCTCTTTATTTCTTTGAACCTCACCTATTTTAAGACCCTGCAGCCCTGGGTAGCTGGCTACAATGCACACAGCCACACACACAAGTTCAAGTGGCCACTCTTAAAAACTAATGGCTATTGACTCTCGTTGGGATTTCTGTGATGTTATCTCCCCCCCGAAAGACTTTGCGGTATGCCGTTTACATTGTATCTGCTGACTGTATAATCATTATTGATTTTCCCTGTGTGTAGTACCTTTGTCAAACAACCTAATATATTTAAATGGTGATTATTTCGGTTCTATATCTGCTATTAGATAAGATCAAAGGTAGTTAAATGTGCGGTAGATGGGGAGAAAGATAGCATAATGCACTTGTGCTCTCCCCGTGCCATTATACAACTCAGCAACAGTTGAGAGTATTTAATAATTAACTTTCTAAAACATGTTGAGATTTTGGGCCTGCAGAAGAATGAGCCTGGCAGATGGAGGGAACGCGTCCCAGACTTGCAGCGAAAGGAGCCACGGCCGTGTGAATGCCAGCCTCGGGATGGGTTGCTTTTCAAAGATCCTGGGAAATCACTCTGTGTGCTTAATTTACTCCTTGTTTTTGTACAAATACTCCTGAAAAAATGAGAACCAAATCTAGACTGTTGTGTAATTTCCCCCAGGATGTTGTCACAGCTAATCCGAGGAGTGGGGTGCAGCGGGAGCCGGGCCCGGCGGTGAGCGGGCCTCCGAAGGTCAGTCTCAGGGGTGGCGTCATGATTGTGCTTCATCAATCAGCAAACGGTGCCCTGCTGTGCACTGGGCAAGTGCGTCTGGCCGGGCGCATTTATCGGGAGGCAAAGCGGGCTCATTTTGTGGCTGCTTCAGAATTTTCTTAATATCATTTTTTTTACGAAATAGATTGTGGACTATCTTTGGAATTCTGTGTACCCTATGTCAATAAACGCTTATTATTTTGAGAAGTACCAACACTACATTTAAGACAGGCTAATGAAAATTAATGGCAGTAAGAAAAACAAAGTTCCACAAAAAAGGAAATCTGAAAATGAGGCTTAACAGACACATCCCAATAGACACCCTTGAAGATTATTGTTTGTCGTCTTTCTGCACCACGACTCGTGCCAAATTTTAACTCTCCCCCTGCCCTGCTCTCCGTCCCTGGGCTCTGGGTGGGTGGGCAGCCACCGCGGAGGGGACCGGACACAGGCTCGTGGCTTCTGTGGCGTCCTTCGAATAGTTCCCCAGAGGGTCCCTTGGGACCACATGTTTTCCCGTTTACACAGTGTTTGTTAGAAGTCATCTGTGCAGTTGACGTGGCTGACGGAGCACGAGGCTTCCCCGGGAAGGTCAGGTGCTCCTGTTGGGATGGTGTGCTTTCCCAGACTGGTTCACATTTGCAGACTAAAGTTCTTAGTGCAAAACACACTGTAACATCTTGCAAGGTTTCCAAAATGTGTTTGGATCTGCTTTTACATAAAACCAAGCAGTACCTGGAGGAAGGGAACCAGACCCTGATGGGCCTGGGCTCCAGGTGGGAAAACCAAAGGGGAAGGGGGTGGGGCCGGCCCAGAGGCCAGCGCGGCCCGCAGGGCTAGCTGCTGTCCACGTCCTGTGTGGTTGCCTCCCTCACGAGCCACCTGCTAGGAGACGTAAGGGACACAGATGGACATGCTTTTGTGCATTTCCTCAATTTCCCCAACACCATGCTGTAGCTGTGACATAAAAACTGGACTCCAAAAGATCCTTACGCACATTTCACCTTGACGCTGGTGGAATAAGATGATTTGGGTCATTCCTCTCAAAATTCAACAACCTTACTGAGAACATTTGATTAGATTTTCGTTTGATTTACTGGTTTTAACTGATTTCATATTTAATTTTGGAGCCAAATTAGTTACAGTATTTACCCTGTAAACTAATCTCACATGTTTAGTGACCTTTTTTTTTTTTTACTTATTTTATATTGTTTTCTTGTAGATCAAGTCATGGCCTGCAGAATGTAGAAGATGTTTTAAGTTTTAGGGGGTGTATTACCAACTGTGTTTTTGCGGGCCATCTGGTTTTGAAATACGAAATGTTATGCACTAACAGGAGATGGCTGCTCTTGACCGCAGTGGGGTAGACGGCCACCGGTCTTCTCCACGACAGCTCGCCTGGTCACCTGAGTTCACGCCGCGGTGTAGGCAGCAGCGAGGGAGGCGTCTCTAGAGAGGACGGGCAGCCGCTCATTCCCGTGCTCGCTGGGCGCTTGCCCGGTGTGGTGCCGGGAAGACTAAAGGCAGGATGGGTACACCCCGCAGCCTTCAGGGGGCAGACTGGGCATGCACGCGCACCAGCAGGACTGTGGACAGAGCATGCAGTGGAGGCTGTTCCATGGAAATGTGCTTCAGAGGGCTGCAAGCCCTGGAGCGGGGGCCCCGTGCCGGGAGCGAGCTCACCTGCCGGAGGAGTTTCAGCGTCAGAGTCTTGAAAGCATGGCAGGCAAGAAAAGAGACTCTGTGCTGTGTCAGGTTGGGTTCTCCCAGAGTCGGCTCTGTGATGAGGACTCCTGCATCAAGGAGGGATTCCAGAAGGATGGGTCAGGGAAGCAGATATGGGATCTGGAAAGGGAGGATCCACGCTGGGCATGGGGTCCCGCAAACTCCATGGAGGGGACCCTGGGTGATGCCCCAGGAAGGGGTGGGATTTGGGGGTAAGGGGGAGGGGGTCCAAGGGGATGGGGAAGCACACAGACCACCAAGAGACCAGGAGATACGTTGGCTCTAGGCCGTTTCTTGCACTGCAGGATTCCTTCCCCAGGCAGCCTTTGGGCTTGAACAAGCACGACGTAGAGAATATGTTACATTTGAGCAGTGAGAAAGTGTACACGTTAACTTAACGGCAGAAACCATCCCTCTGAGCCTCTGCCACACTTAACGGTGGCATCCTCACATGCACACACGTCCATGCACACACCGCATACTCCACATCCCCCCAGCGTGCACGAACGTAGGCGCTCACTTGAGCACACGCGCACGCGCACACACCGCTATGCACTCATTAATGCGTGCACACATACACGTTTACCTCTGCGGTCTCTGGGCAAGGCCGACTTCCCGCCGGCATGTGTGATCATCACCCCTTGGCAGTCTCCACCACTGTCCTCTGCCCCCCGGACTCCCGTAAAGGTTGACTACCCCATAAGTGGGATTTCTTTCTGACGCCGTAGGAAAATAAGGTCATGGTCTGAAGCGTGAGCATTTAGTTCCTAGCAGTGATTGGCTGTTGCGGCTCAACCAGACCGCTAATCTGTCTGCTCTTGACACAACAGGCTTCTCCTGGGAGACGTGTTTTCAGGGACAACCGTGAGTAGGTCTGTGGCCCCAGACTTCCTCCCTCTGTAGTACAAGTTGAGGACTCTAACTACCTCTTCACATATGTAAATAGAATTTTCCTTGCTTATTATTTAGATACATTTTTACCTAGATTGCAAGCTTACTTCCCAACGGTTGTCCAAAAAAGCTAAGTGGGTTGTGATGGTTCAGCAGACATGGTGGCAAATCACATGCCCTACAGATCCATGGTCCACGAGGACTGAGCCTCGCTCACAGGGGGTGTGCGGAGTGCGGGCGAGCTCCACACTCGTGGGCATATTTGCGCTTCAGACAGCGGGTCCGAGGAGGGTTCTGAGTCTTGCCATTTTTTTGTTTAAAAATCAGGGAATATTTTTGTATTTTATTTCATAGTGTTTATTGGCATGAGAAAGAAAACAAGACAATGAACCAAACTTTTCCTGATTGAAAATTTAACGCAAACCAGAAGGGGTCGCCATTGGAGCCCTGGGGCCACCAGCTCCTGGCGCCATCCTCAGGTCTCACTGACACCGCAGAGTTGTCCCTCTCTATTTTTTAAATTTCAGGATCTTTTGCTTGGAAAAGTAGTGTTAGTGCTGGGGTATGTACAGAGTGCTTCAGCGACGGGCAGGTCCTGTTTGTTCTAAGAGAAGATGCTCACAGAATCTGTGCAAGCCCATCAAGGGCAGGACAGGTGCCCCGGGCCCCGCACCCCACGTAGGAGCTTCCTGGTTTCACTTCTTGCTCAGGATAACTTCTCTGGCCGTTGGAAACTTGCTTCCGTGTCAAGTTGTAGTCCACCAGTGGGAGCCTCATTCCACCTTGTTTGAGTCCATTTTGAACAACCTGGGGAGCAGTAGGGGAGAGAAGTGCTAATTTTCACTTGTTCCCAGTGATTTCTGCCCGGTAGCCCCAGCAACAAGTTTCCAGCTGGAAAATGGGCAAGCTCGCCAGTGAAGTCAGGATAGCATGGTCTTGAGGGATTTTCTAACAAGGGTGGTTTAAAAAGGTGGGCACAAACATTTTAAATTTGAAAATTTAACCCAGAGTGATGTGTTCATCAAACACTTAACACCTATTTCTGGAAGTTATAAAGCTAAACGCCTAGAAAGATTTTTGACGTTTCTGTTGCTATTCCTTGCAATTCTTTCCAGCTCATGAACGGGAACAGAGACGCCGGTCTGGGGAGGTTCTGTGGCCTCTGCAGAAACCTTGACCCTGACATGTCAGTGCCGAGGAACACTTGTTGGGAAGTCCCAGGCTCCAAGGACTGGAGCTGACTTTCTTTTCACTTCCACATGCTGTGGAAGCATCTCTCGCAATGGCATTTTTATTAGGAATTTCCTGCATCCACCAAGAATTCTCCAACGCCACAGTGCTGGTTTCCCTCAGCTAATCAACCCCTGCCATGTATGTAGAAATGCACTTCACTTTTAGTTAAAGAAAAATCTTTTGGATCTCTCCTTACCCCCGTATAGTCCTATATTTTATTTTATTTTTGCTTTAATAGGAGGAGCTTATTGGCTCTCACAATAGGTAAGTCCAGAGGTTGGTATGGAAATCAGGTATGGCTTGATCAAGCCTCTGGCTGGTTTAGTTATGATTGTCTTAGAACTGCCCTCCTCTGCAAAATCACTTCTCTCATAGTGGTGAATAAGGAACAATTTTTACTTTGTACTTTCCTGAGGATGGGGTGCAGTCCGGGGCAGATGATTTCTCCAGGTTCATCACCTGAATGTGGTCATAAGGCTCTGCTGCAACCAGGACCAAGCCAGGAGATTGGGTTGTGTTCACTCACCTTCCATTGCCATGTGCCTCACTGCAGGTGCTGCTTTCGTCTGCTTCCCCCAGAGCAGACAGCACGCCTGGAGGGGTGAGGGATGCTATTGTTGTTGTCTGTGTACTTTAGCGCATGGAGAGTAATCCAATAGCATTGATCATCCTGTTCCAAGTTCCAAGAATTAGTCAGGGTGATGGGAAAATCTCTGAAAAGAGGACCAAGAGAACCTGCCTGCCCTTTCCTCACCCTGAACCTACCCATACCCTAGTTCACAGCATGGGGAGCCCTGTCCTCCAGGTGAGTGTGCAAGGTAAGAAGTGCCCCCCTTTCCTCTCCCTTCCTTTTGACCCCACCTCATCATGATTCTGAGCTCTTGGCCCTTCATCTTGCCCTCAAGCCCAGCCTCTGGCCTGTTGTCCCAGTATTGGGAGCATAGCTCTCTCCTGCTACATTGAGTTGATTCACTCTCCAACCTGGAATCAAATGTGGGCTTTCAGAGGGACCCCCCCCCGGTCTTGTCCCCGGCTGGGGTCCCTCTGCACCTGAAAGCTGCCTGGGAGGACAGGGGTGGGCTTGGATAAGTACATCAGTGTTTCCAGATAGAGGAGAGCTTGTAACATCCCCGAGCTCTCCCAGGTGTTCAGAGTGACCCAGGGGAGGTCAGGGCCATAGCACCTATGGCAAGAGGCCAAGCCCATCAGAGGCTCCTAGAAAACCCTAGGACCATATATTCAATGTTGTTCCAAGAGAGCAAAACAGCCAGGTGCTGTGAGTAAGATGATATTTAAAATCATACTCTTGCCCTCAGGGTGCTTGCTTTCTTTCTTTTTCCCCCCTCCACGAGACAAGTGATTTCTGCAGACAATCATCAATCTGCTGTGAAAACACATTTTCCACTTACAGGATGCTGGACTTTATTTTCATAAAGTCAGCACTACTATAGAGGTAGAAACAAATAACCCAGAGGCCTAGGAGACGCTCACGGAGAGGGAATATGAGCAGAGCAGCTTGAGCAAGGCTGGGTTTCTGCTGAGCCCTGCGGTCTGTGGGTGGGGATGTGCTCGGGTTGGAAGAAGGCGCTAGGAGGGGACAAGGGTGGGGTCAGGACACTGGGTCCTCGAATGCCATGGGACAGGGTGTGCACTTCATTTGTGGATCTGTTGGGCAGAAAGTGACACAGGACCATTTTGATTTTATTGGGAAACTGAGGCTGTCCCAGGGGTGAGTCACAGAGAGGCAAGTCGTGAGCAGGGGTGGATGGGATGGTGAAGCCAGGCAGGGCAGTGAGAAAGACAGTGCGAGAGCACTGTGGCCCGAGCACAGAGTGAAAGCAGGAGTAGTCTTGACATTTCTCGCCCACGTGAAGGAGGCGATATGATGCTGAACTGGGAGGGAGGACGAGCTGGTGAAGGGCAGGGCCATCTGGTCGACCCGTGTGCTCTGGGCTGCAGTGAGGACTGCAGGTAGAGAAGGGTAATCTCTCAGGGGGCCTGTGAGGGACATGGTTTGGATGCTTCCACTACCTCCTCTCACCGGCCTCCCTCTGTGACACCCCTGACCACTCTGTGAAGCCACAGGACTGAGGGGAGGAAGACAGCTGAGCTGGCTTGGGGGCCAGGGAAAGAAGACTTGGAAACGACTGTTGGTTTATATCATCATATCAATCCCTGAGGGATAAGTGGGATTTGGTCAGGTGGGTGTGAGGGGCCGGGCACACCTGTAGTTGGGGCATCGTGATGCAGGGAGAACCAGAAGCATGTTTTGAGCCCAGTCTGGGTGCAGGAGGAGCAAAATGCAGAGGTCAGCCTGGCGTCCCCTGGCGTCTTCGTGAAGGAAAACGATCCTTGGAAAATAAGAAAGTCTGGGAGCCCCAGTGGGACCCCTGGGCTCTGTGAGTCAACTTGACTCCAAGGCCAGGCAGAGGACCAGCCGGGACCCACCACCACCACGGTGGCCCTGGCTGCTGAGCATGTTGTTCCGTGGTTTTGTTTCAGCAACATGGACTTGAATCGTGCACGTTAAACAGATTGAGGCAACCGCTTTTGGTGGATGAGATGGGGTGCTGTTATGTAAACAGGAGCATTAAATAGTTTCTGGAAGTTTCCCGTTGAGAATAGGTGACTGCAGAAGCTAGCAGACCACTCAGCAGCCATGACACGAGCTGACATCTTTCACTTTGTGTTCAGCTTTTACTCGCCAAATGTCATGTAGAAAGCTGCCGAGATGAAGACGACCCACAGGCCCACTGATGACCGCCGTTTTGCAAACATGCCCAGCGACCGCCCAGCCTCCCGCGGCCGGCCCGGCTCAGCCGAGACAAATCACTTCTGCCTCCAGTGCGGATAACGGCATTTCGACAATCACATGCTCCAGATACTTCAGGGCTAGATTTATTATTATTGCTAATAATAATGAAAATGAAGACTGCTTATGCTCTACCGCAGTGCTCTACAAAAGTTGATTTTCCTGAGGTCTGCGTGGTGTTCTAAGACTTCCTTTTCTTTAGTCTCCAAGGCGGATGGGTATTTCATTGCATCTATCCCCTAAATTCCAAATGTATGATCGACATACTATTGATAACCTCACAAGAGGATGGTTTTAAGATCACATGTCTCCATCTAATGCCTTTATGATGCAATCGATTACAGACATTGGGCAGACCCTTTGATTTTTATGAAGGAACTCCTTTTAAGTCAGGAGAATGCCCATACATGGAGGTGTCTCTCCCTCCAGACCATCAAGCCCTGCGTCTTCTAAGCAGACTTTCCTCTGGCTGAGGATGTGGGTCTGGACAGGGGCTGCCCCACTTTTCCCAGCAGAGGGATTCATCCGGGAAAAGGCAGCCCTGTGTTATTAAGCGGTAATTAAACCCTCCAGGTCCAGTCCTTCACGCTAGCTAATCTTGGTGACTGTTTACATGATACTATTTGTTAAATGGCAGAGTTTATTGATTTGGCAAACTCAGTCCCACATTGTAGATTTTCTCTCAGTCTGTGTTGCTACATGTGGTTCAGCATTTTTAAATGTCAACTGCAAAGTATTATTGATCGGTAATTAAAAGTGTAGAGAAAAATTAGCATAGTAGAAGTTTACGGTCATTAGCACAAGTACCGTCGGGCAATTATTTAGTATGTTTTAACATTTATTTCCCTTCCTGTTATTGACATAGAGTATGATGCTCACCCAACAGTTTCTGTTTTGCTAAAAAGGAAAGTTTTAACATCAATAAGAATTAATGACATACAATTCTTTTTGAAAATTTGCCTGTCGGTTTCCCTGGTGCATAAATAAGCTAATCCAGAGAGTCCTTTGTGCTCTGAGCAGAATGAAAGAGAAGGCTGAGCTCTGTGGGGCTGCTGGGGGCACCGCATGCATCCCCAGGACCAGGTGGCAGGGGTCCTGGTGGGAACCACACAAGGAAGCCTGGGGTGTGAGCTAGGCAGGGGCGAGAGACCGCACTTTGCTCAATGTTTATTGCATTTACTGCGGACTCCAATGCTCTGCACTCTCTGTAAGTGTACTTAGACTGATCAAGTCCTGTGAACAGGTTTTACTCTGAAAACATGGTCACCCTGTTAGGTGTAACCAGTGCTCTCAGAAACCTATACTCTAATCATGTTTAAAAATCTAAACCACAAACCAACATTGCAGGTGTGCTCCCTATGGGAGTGTGGCCTGATGTGGGCTGGGAGGAGAAAGGCTAGAAGGTTCTCTGGGCAGGGCACACATTCTCAAGAGTGAGTGGATGTTGCCGCCACGTTCGTGTAAGGAAGAGGACTCAAGGCGGGTCTCTGAATCGGGGTGCTTGGACTGAGGGTGGAGTTACTATAGGACCATTATAAATGCCAGCCCACAAGCTTGTTTCAGAAGCCTGGGTATGTATGTTTATATATGGTAAATGCCTGGGAAGTGTGTTTCATAAGGGAGAAGTCGTGGAGAGGTGAGGCAGGGGATCGGGGCTCAGGGCGGTGGCTGGGGACAGCTCAGCAGAGGGGAGGGCAGCCAAGATTTCATGCAGACCCTAGAGGAAGGAAAGGTGAGAGGTAGAGTCATCACCACTCCGCCCACACACACCCCTCCCTCCCTCCCACCATCCACGCTCCCTTCCAACAAATCAACATTTACGAGTCCTGTAGAGTGGCTTCCAAAGAGCTTATTTTCTACCAGGAAACAGTAGAACTTGAGTGGATGCAGAACGGTGACTTCATGGTGCGGCTGCGCCAGGATGCTCTGCAGACCCTGTGGAGCACCGAGGGGCATCTGCAGGCGTGGGGGGCTGCGCACACGCCCAAGCCCCGTGACGGCAGAGCAGGGAGGCGCTCGGAAGTGGTGCGGTGGGGGGGCTTCCTGGTTTGAATGAAGAGGGTTCAGTGACATCGACAGAGGGGCAGAGCCGGGGTGCAGAGTCCGACGCAGGAAAAGGTTGTTGAACTTGACCAGAAACAGGTGACTGCGACCTTTGGAAGGAATATGCTTTTGAGGCCACAGTGACAGTGAACTCGCATTGCAGGAGTTCAGAAATAAAATGGATGGAATGACATAAATGTACCTAGTGTGCATCATAAATGCAAAGTGAAATGAAATAAAATAAAACCAGGTAGGAAGCTGAGCAAACAAGGACACACAGGATGGGAAGGAAAACGTGACACGAGGCCGCAGAGCAGAAGGAGGAGAGCAATCAGGGAGGACTGCAGAGGGAGGCTCCGCAGGGCACGTCCTCTGCCGTCGCCGCTGTCTGACCACGCACTCGCTTCCTGGCACCTGCTGCAATCGTCGGCATCCGGCTGCTGGTCCGGGAGCCCCGAGGGAGGGTCAGGAGATGGCCAGGTGCATGGCATCACAGTTGGACCAAGTCCGAGGGCTGGGTGCAGTCACAGTTCGGAGTGGGACCTTGGTACCAGAGCATCCTGCTCCCGTCCCTTATAGGCCGGCAATTTTTGACCTTATAGTTACATTAACCTCCCTACACCCAGAGTGCTCATACTGAAACCGAGGCGAGCCTCATGATGCCTTCTAAGTTCTGCTTTGAGGGACGCCTGGGTGGCTCAGTTGGCTGAGCATCAGACTGTTGGTTTTGACTCAGGTTGTGATCTCAGGGTTGTGAGATGGAGCCCCACGTCAGCCTCTGCACTCAGAGCAGAGTCTTGGAGACGGTCTCCCTCCCCCTCTGCTCCTCCCCACCCCCACCCTTGCGCGTGCTCTCTCTCTCTCTCATAAATAAATAAAATCTTAAAAAAATAAGTTTTGCTTTGAGGACTAAATGAGATAAAGTCTGTAAGATGAATGGTGAACATGCAATAAACATTCTGTTGCTACCATTGTTGTGGGGGAGAGTCAGCCCCTGGGGGTTATGAAGGATCCGCAGTGCATCGAAACGGAAAGATGGAATCCCTGGAAGTGGGCATGCATCCACTGAGAGAACTCCGTGTGTCATGAAGTCCATTTCCCCTATTGATAGAATGTTGTGTTAGGACACCAACACACATGTGGTCTGTCTGGGTTCAGCAGGCATTGGACAGAGGGTCCCACAAACAGGAGGGAGACATGCCCACCAGGGGAAGAAGGAACGGATGAAGGAATGGCCGCTGGCTCTGGGAACCAGAACACCATGCCCACTCTTTCTGCCTGGTTTGACTTTGATCTGTAGCCTTTATTAACCGGTTTTGTGCCTCTCACCCTCCTCTCTGACTTTCCGGGCCCGTCACTTAGCTCCTGAAAATGAAACTCCACGGGCTCAAAATCAGGCCCAAGTATGCCCGGCGGCCACCATCGATGCCTCCCCTATACCCACCCCATGGCCACCGAACCTTGCTGGCTTCAGGGGAGCACGGAGTCCTGTTTCCTCAAACCTGCATCCTTGCACCCCGGGTCCCCAGGAAGGGGAGCTGCGCTCTGCTGGGTGGGGCATCTGGCTTCCTGCTCTGTGATTGTCTGTGGGCCTCCAGTTATGTTCTCCCACACTTGAAATGCCACCTAAGGTCCAGAAATCGGACCACTTTCGATGTGGGCCTGGAGAAAGAGGTGCAGCGCTGGCGGGGTTCGTTTTCGGATTCCCGCACTGCTGGCCCCCACAGGAGGGACGAGGCACAACTAACGTGGTCCATGCAGGCCTGCTACCCACTCAGGTTCAGCAAGGTCGAGACTAAAGATTTTAAGTGACATTCGGAGGAACGCGATCCCTACAGGTGCCGCTCCAAGTGGAGGTCCCGGGGAGGGCCCCGAGTTCGCGAGCCCGCAGAGGAAGGAGGCTGGGGCTAGGCT
The DNA here is from genome assembly GCF_054177405.1 of Leptonychotes weddellii. Classification (NCBI taxonomy): domain Eukaryota; kingdom Metazoa; phylum Chordata; class Mammalia; order Carnivora; family Phocidae; genus Leptonychotes; species Leptonychotes weddellii. The sequence goes on from NC_138375.1 coordinate 1,730,092, forward strand.
GGGGGCTGGGGGAGCGCGGCCAAGGAGCGCCGACCCTGGAGGGGATGTTGCCATTTAATAACTTAGCGAGCTCTTCTGTAAAAGAATTGAAATCTATTGAAAACCGTATTTTCATTTCATTCATAAATGCTATATAGGAACAACAAATAACCAAATAATTAAAGCAAATCCAATCTCTTAATGCAAACAGCCTTTAAACAGTCCTTAATTTCCTTTTAAATATAAATATGAAATAACACCCAACCCTTCAAAGAATCCCTTCACGAGCTTTGCTTTCCAGAGGAGTTCTGCCTCCTCAGTTTTCGCTGCGAGTGGAAGCTCTTTCATCTGGGGGCACAGCGTCCGCTCGCTGCTGCTGAGGGGGCGTTAGCAGGATTTGTCTTTGCTGGTGATTGATTTGATACAATGAATTAAACATCTGTCTAGTAAGGTCACTAATATCTTGGACATTAAAACTTGAAATTAAAATTTGGAGTATAAGGTTGGACATAAAGCATAATAAAAAATTTTCATCTGATTTCTCTAATTCATTTTATGCATTTAATTTTTTTCTTTCTAAACAATTGCACAGTCTGTTATTTGGACATGTTTAAGAACTTCTCCAGTGTTGGGTCAACCAGCTGTTCAGTAGCATTTTACTTTCCTAAGATCATCCAAAAATAAATAAAAACAGAGGAGAATGACACATGTCTTCCTTTTCTTCTCCTTCTCCTCATTATTGTTCTGCATTTGTGCCCCAAAGATTTTCAGGTGGAACACTCAAGGCTTTCTACAAGATAATTCTCTGACTCCCACCTGCCGTCTGGCAATGCTGAGCTTATCTCACGGAGGGTAAGGATGAAGCTCAGGAAGAGCTAAGAGACGGGCTCGAGGTCAAGTGACAAAGGCTGAAACACGGTCACATGGGCTTCCAGCTACTCTCTGAGTGTTCCTCGATGCTACATGTGGAAAATATCTGTTGGTCGACAACATCACATCGTGAGCATTATCCGCAACACAAGTATCTTTTATTGTTCATGGACAAGTACATCCCATTCCAGTAAAGGGAGAAAAAGATATCTATTTGCCTACAAAATACCATATACATTCCAAAAAGATTTCTCAGACAATGTTCCAAAGTGAATGAGAAATATACCCGTATTTATTGTCTGGAAAAAATGTTCCTGCATTTCCTTTGTTAAAAAATATTTCCCGTTTAATTTTATATTTTTGTACATTCTAAGGTTTTTTTGTTTGTTTGTGTTTAATATTCACGAAGTAGAGCCCATAACCCTTCCAAGGCTTGGGAGGTTGAGTCTAACGGTGTCTCTGGAAACTTGAGAGGAAGAGGCTGCTTTTTGATGACTCTTTAAAAGGAGAGGTCTTTCTTGAAATGCCAAAGTATTGACGATTTTCCTATGATTCATATTTTGGAAATGGGAAGGCTTTTTTACATATGATGTCTGAGGATATCTCAAAGTCCTAGACTGCTCCCACAGCCAGTTAGTCATCCTGTAAATGGAATATCGTCCTAAATATTCTTCTTTCCAATATACAACATCATACATATGTCTTGAAAGGAAGAGATTGGGGCAGAAGGCATTTGTGGGACATCAAGCATGATTGAATGGGAGCCAGGCCTCTCGTCCCAACCCTTTGATGGAGGTGAAATCAATCCTCTCGAGTGGAATGGTCTTATTCATCACCTCAAACTATGTATCAGCACAGCCCCCTAGCTAGATGCTGCACCTGCTGACGTGCGCGGGGCGGTGAGTGGCCATGCTAGGTGGACCCAGGTGAGCATCAGCCTAAGACGGGGTCAGCCCAGTTCTGGCTGACAATGTGCTCAGACCATCACGGGCTTGGATGATTTTACCCATTCCTGCTGCTGAGTCATGTGATATCTCACACCCACCAGGCCCCCTGTCTAGCACCCACGCCCCTAGAGCTGGTTTCTACTCCCCCCTATCTTTAATCAAGGGGTGATTGTCTCTTGCTTGCTGGCCTTTTCTTTCGCAGTAGCTTTGAGGAAATGGAGTCGCCCCGCAAAGACAGATTCTGGCTGCCTGCTTCTCCCAGGGTATCTGACATCGAGTCTTCAGAGGAGCCAGGGCCAGTTGGTCACTGGGGAGCCTGGTCTCCATCACCCAGGGATGCCCGAGTGTGCCGGTGGTCTGCTCGCACGGGAGCCAGGAAGTGAGGGCATCTCTCAGGAAACAGGAGCATAGCGGACCGCCCCCCCCACCCCCCCGCCGAGCCCGGGTCAGCAGGCTGCTGACGGAGGGCTGCCCGCCCCCATCCCCAAGCCGGGCTCAGCAGGCTGCTGACATCAGCTGGGAAGGGAGGGCTGACACAGGCCAGACAACTTCGGGGGGAGAGGTCCTTTCCTTATATCACTGGACGCCACAACCATGTCCTGTGGTCCTATGACTTTGAGGATTTAAGGGCACTGTGCCTGGAGCTTTAGGGGCTCAGACATGAAGATGGTGCCTGGGGGCTTTCAAGCTGTGCCTGCACAGGACCCTCCAGGAAGGGAGCACTTCTTTCTGGGGGTGATCAGGTCTCCCCAAGGACGAGGAGGCGTTTGGTGGGAGAACCTATCCGATTGTGGGGTTTGACAGGGATGGTTGGCTTGAAAGAAGCAGTAGGATCAGTGTGCCCTGTGAAGAACCAGTAGCCCAGACCAGGGCACGTGGGAGATCCTCCTACAGCTTGGTGGTGGTTTTACAGCATTGGGACAGACATCAGGCTCATTCCGTGACTCGGTGTTCACTTAGCCAAGTGGGTCTTGGCGAGCTCTCGGTTACCAGAACGCCTTATATGCAGTCGTGACTAAAAAGCACCTGTTTGCTACACTGAATTATAGCACGAACAAGAATCCTGTCAACATTCTTGCTTACCGAATTTGCACATTTGTGCTCCCGGGGTGCACCTCAAGGTGGTATCACGGTCAGTTATTTTTGCAAAGGAGAAAGTGGAATAATACAGAAAAGTGAAATGTGGTCTTCTGGAAGTTAGAAAGATGGAACACACAGAAGAGTGGAAATAATGTGATAATCTGATGGGCGATGTACGCATGAAGGAGATACAGAATGAGCTGTGCACACGTTACAAGCGCACCTTGCCTGTGCCGAAGAATGTCCCTTCCATGGGCGCATATCCCGCACTGTGTGTCTGGTGCGGTGTCAGGGGACTGGACCCTGGGAGTCACGTATACACATCGCCACACATTTAAATCCACCCTCCACGAAGACAAAAGTGGTGGAAAAAACACAATGCTGTGAGAATATCATTGCAGAATCGGAGATGCATTGCTTTATTGGTGAAGTGGAGGAAGACCCAGAGAACCTGTGGGCACAGAGGTCGCGTCTGCTTGGATGGTCCCCAACCTGGGCTCACTGCCAACCTGATAACCCAGTGCTCCTGGGAATGACCGTGTCTCCAAACCTTGGTTTTCCCATTTGAAATTAGACACAAGAGCTTCCCCGTTGGACTGTAGGTGGCTCTCCCCGGTGAAAGGTGTGGCTGCCACAGGACAAGAGCACGTCCATCCCTGACTAGCACCATCCAGCCTCCCGGACGCACCCAGCAATTTGTTGTTTCCACAGAAAGAATCCCATTAAATTACTTCGTAATGACCCCAAACATTTTCTGTAAGTTGAAAGCTATTCTAATATATCCTGAAGATTATTTGGAAAATGTTCATTTAACAATCAGATTTTTAACAGTTTCCTTAGTGCAGTCGGGAGACATTTAGTCCTTAGACCCAGAGATCATAAATACCAAGTGCCATGTAAGCTAAAAAAAGACATTTTGTTTTCTTTCAGCATCTTTACATCAAAATGTCATAATCTCATAATTATAGAATTATATAGTATTTATATATGCTTATATATAAATACATAATTTTATATAATAATAGTATTATTATATAGAATTATGAATTCTGGGGTCACTTGAAAATGGACATGTGGCCATTTTCCATATTCTGTTAAATTTAAACATTTATTGGTATTTGGAAAAATCAACCACGTAGGGTTGTTATTTTCTGTGCGCTTGGTCTGGACCAGAGCAAATGATTATCACTGAAGCCAGTCTGAATTCACTCTTTGCTGCCTTAGCTTCATGCATTTTTCATCCGAAATTATTTCATTTTGGAAATAATTTATTTTGGAAGCCAAAGGGAAAAAGGTGTCCACTTTTTCAAAATCTTTTGAATGAAAGATACGATTGAGAGATATTTGTTTTAATTTTCTCGGAATAAAATGTGACTAAGTCCTCCGTAGCCCGAGCCACGCCATGAAGGGCTCCGTTCAGAGTGGCGCCTTGTTGTGGGGAGTCTCACAAGAGGCTCCAGGCGGTCGGCACGGGGGCGCCTCTTCTGTCTCCCTGCCAAGGTCCCCGTGACTCGAGCTCCGGATGGGGCGAATTCCCCATTTACCCCACATCTCTGCTGCACTCTGGCCCAAGCCGCAGAGAGGAGCACCCCCCGGCAATGAGCAGATTGTGCATCGATGTGGAAAACTTACTTCCTATTTGGGCAAACGACCTCATGGTCTTCAGGGCAAACGTATTTGTTGACCATCATAATAAAAATGGAAACTCACATAAGCTAAAATACAGAACATGTTCGTTTGGTTTTTCTGAAAACTTCTGCAAGAGAAGCAGGAGGCCCCCGGTGCTCGGGCCGCACGCAGAGCCGGATGCATAGGGGCGGGGAGGAAACGCACCTTGCTCTCGGGGCTCCCACTCGGTTTCTCTATAGCCAAATAGCACAGGCAAGACGCTCGATGTTTCCTGTCCATTTCATGTGCTTTTTGATCAACGTGTCTCTGAGTATCCCCGAATGAGTTTGAGCTCTCTCCCCGTTTACTTCTCAGCCACTCGTGGATGGACTTTTATTGGCTTGTCAATTTTATGTGAAATGTGTCTATACTAACTAATCCAAAATAAGATGACAGTGAGCCCTGACATCTAAATCTTTTAACTCTGAACGCCTCTTCCTTTTTCAATTCTCGGTGCTATACAAACATTACTGTTACGTACATGTGCTAAGCACTCATGTGGGTCCCTTTGAACCCCACCCTGTTGCGTTCGTGAGCAGAGCCTGTGTGTGTTTCTGTGTACACAGGCAAATATCATCAGAAACCCTTTGGCTGTGATGGTAACCTTTCCATACACTTTCCAACTTGTCTGGGTTTTCTTGAAGGTCGATTGGGTTTTCAGCTGTGTTATCTGCTAGGTGTTTGATGGAGTGGTCCAGATAACAGGCGAGAGCAAAGGGAAGAGAATTTTTTGAAGATCAAAAGTGGCTGTTCATTTTGTTATCTGACCCCATCTGTTGTCATAGTAACAGGTTTCTTTTAACCTGTGTCATGGGATGATTTGTCTCTATCTGCTCCGAATTCTCTTTTGACTGAGGACCTGCGTCTACAGCATCTCGGCCGCTCCGGTCTCTCTGGGAAGCCCCGCTGAGGGGGCCCAGGCGAGGCTCCCACGCCGGAAAGGATTTAAATTACATTTTCAATTTAAACCGCTATCTTAATTTCGGAGGAGATAAAGCCAACACAGATGCTCTCTCCCCTGGTTTTACAATGTATAAGTAAATGTCATTTAGAAATGAAATGAATTAGCGTGTTGACTCGGTAACACCCAGGACGGGCTTAATACCGCGTCGCCTCCGTGACAGCCCGTAAAGTGACCACGCGCAAGACGCTGTTTGAAGTGAACTTTTAATGAAAGGGACGGAATACAAGCTGATCTCATTTCCTCGGCTGCTCTAGGAGGAGGCACGCGGAGGTGTGCAGCTCCCTGGGCGCCCGCTGCGAGTCTGCGTTCCGCTCACAGCAGGCTTTCAGTGACTGGGAATGTCCACTTATTTTTAAATAAAGATTTGGGGAAGCTGAGATTTCTCCTGTTGGTCATTTCGAGCAACTTAATGCAACTGCAAAATCCCTTTTAGGTTTTGCCCCTAAGGAGGTTTTAGAGATGACAGCTGCAGTGGCTTGTGGTCCGTGGCCCAGCAAGCCCCGTGGCCAGGTCGGGGGAGTTCTGGAACCTTCTCCCAGGCCTGGGTTCCTGTTCACCGCTCCTTCTGCTCACTCTCCCTTCAGATGCAGGAGGCAGGAGGCTCTGGGGTCCAAATCACTCCAGTGGCCTCATTTCCATGTGCCAAGGATCCGAGGTGCATAGGCTTTGTTAAGTCACAATGTGTGACCCTACAGTTTTCCTCTGGCTAAAACAAAACAAAACAAACAAACAAAACACACACACACACACACACACAAAACACGAGTCAAAACCAAACCAAACCCTCCCTTGAAGCACAAAGCACCTTATGTGCATTTCTGAGAGGCAACTCAGTAAACAAGACCCGTCACTGAGCAGTCCCTAATGGATTTGCAGAGAGCAGGGCACCTTTCCAGTTCCTGGCTCTGGACGAGGCCCGGTTCTGCTGTGGAAGTTTCCTTCTTAGAACACTGAGGATCTCCCAATGGCCACCTGATACAGAAGATCTCGGCCAAAACCATCCTGGCCAGGACAGAGGTCCCTCCAGAGAATGGAGTGGACATCCCATGGATGCCCCTCACAAAGATGCTTCTCACTTACGTCGGGAACAGCACCCTATCCTCTGAGACCTCGGTGTTTCCATCTGTGAAATGCAGACGACAGTATCTGCCCCACAGGACCCTGAATAAATGAGATGTTCTTCTAGAGCGCTTGCAAAGAGCCTGACTCGGGGCGAGCCCGTTGTCCCTGCTCTTGGTGCTGAGTGCAGGGGATGCCCCGAGACATGACTGGCTTGTCTTCTTCTCTCCCCGTCCCTGCGCATGGGACAGCATTTAGGTACACCGTTAGGGTCAAAGGCATGTGTGGGAATACTCAAGGCTAAGTTTTGTACACAAACCACCAAACGGTGGCATGGCATAGGGATAATTACCTGCAAAATGTCGGAACTATGTTCCCGGACTGGGGGTTGGGGATGGTGGCTTCTGTTTGATAGTGGGGACCTCAGCATCCTAGCATCTCCTTGTCCACTGAGGCTGCCTTCTTTTTTTGCCTGTTCTACACAAGGTCTGGCTTGATGAGCAAACATCAGTCCCGTTTTGCTGCTAATCCTTTCCCTCCGACAACCTCGCTTATGCGTCACCCAGCAAAACCAGCAGGTAAGCACGCAAGAAAGCTTCGAGCAGCTGGGGCAGGTGCTGGGCATGCCAGTCCATGCTTCTCACCGCAAGGCGGTTCCTCAAGCCTCAGTCGGCGCCGGGCTCCTCGCGGTAAGACCCGGGGGCTCAAGTTTGCCATGTGGGTGCACAGTGGGCACGAGTCTGCAAGCCAGCAAAGGAGAAGGGGGTTCTCAAGGCCAGAAGCCAGCTGTGGCCGAGGCCGGAGGAGGCTGGGGGAGAGACACCCCATCCCCGGGGGGCTGCCAGGCGCAGAAGCAGTGGGGAGGGGCCCCGAGAAGTCATTGCGGCAGGAGTCCTGATGCTGAGCCTGGGGAGGAAAAGGGTGAATTGTGACTTTTATGGGCACAGCAATGACTAATATCATTTCATACTAAAATTATTAAAATCCACATTCGGTAATCTCTTGTAAGGATCGTTATATAAAATGTTTAGCGTGTGTTGGGGTGTGTTTCTTCCCTGCTACTCTGCAAAATGAAGTGCATAGAAGTAAAGGAACCAAGAGGGTAACTTTGGGGCATTTAAATATTCACAGAGATAGTGAAATCAACTTGTGAGATCTGGATACAACTCTGCATTCTTTCATTGCTGCTCATAAATTCTTAACAGAAACACAAGGGCGTCCAAAACAGAGTGCCGTGAGCTAGAAAGTACAGTCTATTGAATTTATTCCTCAGAATCTTGAATGTTAGCCTCAAATTTGGTAAATCGGATACACTTATTAATCTAATTTTCAAAGGGAACAAAGTAAGTTCTGTTCTCTAAAGAGCTATCCAAATTTTATTCTTCGACTGACTGATTAAAATACAACTTTCTGGACCTTCCAAATATACTTTTAAAAAAGCATTTCATGTTCTGTTTCTTAGAAGCAGTAAAGGTGATTTCAGTGGATTCATTTAGCCTTTTGGCTGCTAAACACATGTTTTAGCAACTTGTTTTTTATTGCCTGACACATAGTTAAACTGAAAACATCATCATTTTCCTTTATTTTGTGACTTCATTGTTCCCTTGGGCATGCGGGGTGACACACACCGCTTCTCTGGATCATAGGTCAGAACAGGCAAACAGGAAGCTCCTGGAGATGAACAGAAATAGGGTTTTATTAATTCCCAAGGGTTACAAGGACGTGTTGTTTACAAAGTTGAGGTTTTAGGGTTCTGGGAATAGCATCCTTCCTGGGGCAGGTTTCCCCCAAGAGGTGACAGGGAACCGAATCCCCCAGGACATGTGTGCAGGGCAGTCAGTCCTGTCACCTGCTGGGGGACCCTGCTGAGTCAAGACGCGTGTTTGTAGGGACCTCGTCATCCAACACAGCACCTGCCACTGAGGTGAGGGAGGTGTGCCTGCCTCTCCGCTGTAGGAGTTTGCTGGGTCCTGCCGGGTGGGGCCATTCCGCGATGGAACCCTCCAACACGCTGCCTTCCCACGAGCACCACACACCCTTCCGTGTAAAATCTTTAGCGCCCACTGACTTCAGAGCTTCTGTCGTGTGTTGGCAGCTCACCCCCAGCTACTCTCCGAAGCCAGTTACATGCGAATACTAATATTAGCAGAGCTTCTATGTTAAAACCATCCGTCGTGTGTCACTTTGAATCATTCTGTTTTCTCTGAGCCATGAGAGAGGTCCTAACTGAGTAGGGTTAGACTTCCTAACCGCAGAACATGCCTCATGTTGGTCACACTTGGAAATAAAAGCATGAAAAGCTCACAGACAAACTGTACAGATGTTTCCAGGAGAATCTATTTTCTTTGTTTTCATTTTTACATAAAAACAGTTTCTAAAAGCCTTACAAACACTTCAAAAGATAGATCTTTTGCAATCAGTGGGAAATCACTTATCAGTTGCATGTGCTGCTATATGAGACGCTGGTCAGAAACGATGTGATTAAACAATATATCTTATATTAATTATATTCGATACCTGGCATTAAGCACATATCTAAAAACGAGTAAAAAGGTCAAGAGAAAATGATTAAAATTAAATAATAGAAAAGGCAGAGAAAAAAATCCAAAAAAAGAAAAAGAAAAAAAAAATGCAGGTATTTCTCCCCGTGTAGAGCACACCTAGTAGGAGAGACCTTTTAGAAACTTAAGATGATGGGGACAAGACAGCTGTAGTGCTTCTAATTAGAAAAAGCTATCACTATTTTAAATTGATTAAATAAACATAAAAATACTAAAGAGATAATATCTGACAAATGTATCAAAAACAGTGAATGGGTGCCAAAAGAAGTGGACTTTATTTCACATGATCTACTCTCATCCCCAGTTGTCCTTTGTTTTTAATTCTAAAAACCCATTTAAATAAAAGTTCGGTTTTGAACATTGTTATGTATGTGGTTCCTTTTTCACTAAGACTTTCCCCCCACAGAAGGCATTTTCAAGTAGTTTTCAAAAGCTCTCCCACCAGACCCAGAAGAGGGTCTGGTTCTTCAGATGTGCAGACTTGGGCTCTCCTGGCAGGTCAGACCTCAGGAGAGGACTTTGTCATATGGTAATGTTTAACGGTCCGGCTCATAGCCTGTGGAGGCTGTCTTTTATCTTTGCAGGGTTTGAACATGATCCTTTCAAAGCCAGATAACCCAGGAAAGGCCTCGCAGTGAGTGCCCCGTGCGCGCTCCCAAGCCCCCGATGCGAGTCTCCGCGGAATCAGTTTCTAGAATTCGATAAGGAGGCTTTCCTGTTGTGTTCTACTTGGGCTTCAGTCTTCATGTCCCTGCAAAATAATATGCTCTCATCATTTTTTTTTAACCAGCAGAAACAATTGTAAAATTGAAAAAAAAATGTTAACTATAAACTTAGGCTTTGAGATTTATTTTAATTTGCACATCTTTTAAGTATATTGCAATATTTGAAATCACCCTGAACACTCAACCTTATCAGCTCCATTTGAAGATCCCTTGCCTCTGTCTGATCCTCAAATCTACACACTCTGACTTCTTGGCTAATTTTAGAAAAAACAAAACAAAACAGTACATTCTTACTAATTTTTCACTAGCACTTTAAATGATAAAGACCTTGCATTTAATACAGATGAGATCAGATGTGGGTTGCTATTGGCCAGATTGTGTAGATTTTTCACTCACGAAAGGAGAATTTGCCCAAGAACCCGACCAGCTGCCTGCACAACAGAGGACCCTCTGGGTCTTTACCTCACCTGCCCAGCAGTCCTGACGACCACTGCTTCTCCACTCTCTGGCAGGAAGGACCAGCATTGCCCCACCCCCAGTCCAGAGCAGACCAGTTTTTTGTTTTTTGTTTTTGTTTTTTTTTTGTAAAATACAGTAACAATTAATTTAAGTAATGAAAGAATGAACTTTTAACTTATTAAGTTCAATAGACATAAAATTACTCTGTCACAATGCTGTAACAGCTTCTAAATGTTTACTTTCAACTTCTGTTCTTAGCTGCTAGTGGACAGAGGATGAACCATCACTGTTAAATTGTGTCTATGGTCAACTGATTTTGGACAAGGATGCCAAGACCATTCAATGGGGAGAGAATAGTTTTTACAACAAATGGTGTTGGGACAACTGGATGCCACATTCAAAAGGATGAAGTTGGTTCCTTACACCATTTACAAAATTAACTCAAGATGGATCAATGACCTAAATGTATGAACTAAAACAATAACACTCTTAGAAGAAAACACAGGGGTAAATTTTTATGACCGTGGATTTGGTGGTGGATTGTGGGTATGACACCAAAAGCATGAGCAAAGTACAAAACAGACAAGTTGGACTTCCTCAAAATTAAAAACTTCTGTGCTTCAAAGGATGCCATGAAGAAATTTGAAATAGAATGGATAGAATGAGAGAAAATATTCACAAATTATATATCCGATAAGGGGTTTGTGCATGGAATACATAAGGAACTCTTAGGCTCAAAAATAAAAGGCAAATAATTCAATTAAAAAAAAATGGACAAAGGATCTGAATACACACTTCCCCAAGGAAGATGTACAAATGTGCAATAAACACATGAAAGAATGTCCCACATCATTAGCCACCAGTGAAATGCAAATCAGAACCACAACGAGATAGTGCCCACCTACCAGGAAGGCTAGAACCCGAAGTCGGGTAAAAACGCGCGTGGGCATGAATAGAGGAACATCGGGACCGTCACAGTCTGTTGGTGGGAATGTACAATGGCACTGCCACTTTGGAAGCAGCCTGGTGGCTCCTCCAAAGAGTAAATTAAACATGGACTCACCATAGGGCCCAGCAATTCCACTCCTAGAGATACTCAAGAAAAACACGTTCTCCACGCAAAAGCTTGAACACAAATGTTCACAGTGGCTCACATCATAATAGCCGAAAGATGCAAAGAAGTCAAATGCACATCAACATACGAATGGATAAGCAAATATCCACGTGACGGAAGATTCCTCTGCCACCAAAGGGAGTGAAATGCTGACCCAGGATACAGGATGGGTGAACCTCAAAAACATGAGGCTAGGTGATAGAAGCCAAACAAAATGCTGCATATTTTAGGACTCCAGTTACAGAAAATGTCCAGAAGAGGCAAACTTATAGACACTGAGAGTAGATGAGTGGTTTCTTAGGGCTGGGGCCACGAAGGGATAAGGGGGTTCAAGCTAAAGAGTTTGGGTTTCTTTTGAGGTTCTGATATTGGGTGCATGACGTTCGCACATAACTGTAAGTGTACCCAAAACTATCGAGCTGCACATCTTAAATAGATGAATTATACAATATGTAAATTATATTTCAATAAGGCTGTATTAAAAAGAAGTCACAGGTAAACTCCTCACCCCGAGTGTCCTATGTGTGTACTCTCCGAGGTCAGAGAAAGCTATACTCCACTCCTGAAGTGCCCTCCGAGATCTGAAACTATGCTTGGATGCCTTCTGCCCAGGAGGCAACCCTCCCAGTCCAGGACAAGCGGCATTCTGTAGTAGATCCGAAGGTAACCTCCCAGGTCCCAGAGGCAGACTGTCCTGGTGTCCAGCCCTGCAGATGGAAGGATGTGAAGGATGTTCCCTCCTTCCCATGGGTCGCCCTGCGCTCTGCTCCCTCGGCTTCCTCCCCTACGTGGTTTGCTCCCAGGATATTCAGAAGACCTTCTCTCCCAGAAGTTGTGCAAATGGAGGCAGAGGATCATCTCCCCAGGATTTGGGAAGAGTCTCCACGGTCCAGGGGTACCTGATATCACGATAGATGGTGAAGGGCACTCCAGGGCATCCACCTTGAAAGATGATTTCTCTCACCTCCAACCTTGCTCACCATCTGTTCACTTACACAGAGACAACAAATCTTTCTTGCTCAAAGCAACCGACATTTTGGCTGCCTTGGTGAACCTCAAGACAGAAACGGATCCCACAGCTCTGGCCGGGTGCTGATCTGGATTTCAAGTCTGCGGAATGACTGCTGTTGACCTGTCAGCAGTTAGCCATTCAACGTCTCATCCCCTCCCCAAACTGCGTGACAGGGTTTTCTGCCATTTATTTAAAGAGGCCAGGAGCTGAGTATGTAGAATGTCACAGAGAATTCCAACACCGTAGACGTATTTGTGTGTACTGGAGCTTTCCTGAAACTTTTCTTCATGCACAAGCAGGAGATCGTTCTCAAGGGAGATTCATTCAGGAATTTGGCCACTTTTTTTGGAAGTCTACTCCTGATTTATTCTACCCCAACTTTAGAATTATAAAGAATGTGGGATATGCAATAAAAATTAAAATGACCTATTTAAATGGACCGTTTGTGCCTAATGAAAACAAAACCTCTTGGCTTCACATAGAGACAAAAAGATTAAAATTGTCTACACAAAAACTTTAAAATTTTTTGAAAAGAAAAAGAAAACAACAGAACTGCTGTTTTTTGGTTTTTATTAAGCTGTGTACAGTGTTGGGGGCTTTGGCCCATTTAGACACCGAAGCCTCATCACAGTATCTGGTCTGGGATCTGATACTTGCAGCCTTGAGACTAACAGTTAGGGGCATGACAGGTGTGAGGGCCCAACGTGACTCCACACAGCTGCTCAAAGGCCTCGTTTATCAAGGGAAACGTGGTGGTCGTTCCATCACCAAAGAGGTTTTGCTCCACAAGTGTCTTCCTTTGTTCTTCCGTGGACGGCTGCCTATCCCCCCCGCTTGCCTTTATCAGCACACTCGTGGGTGACGACAGGTTGGAATATTTGATGTCGGGCAAGACAAGTTGTTTTTAAAAATTAAAAGTCATGAAACTTTCTTCCTGACTGGTGGTATTTGATCCTTAGCACTGGGCTTCCCAGATCCTGCCTTAAAACACGGATCATCTTGGGAAGAAGGAAAGAAATCAAGGTAGGAAAGGTCAATCAAGAGTGGTCATAAGCCCCTCTTTTGCTACAAGCATTTTGTATACCGACCACTGTCCATTTCTTATTACGATCCTTTGGGATTGATCGTATTATTATTGCTATTTTAAAAACGAGCAATCTGAAGCTAAAGATGTTTACGGAGCTGGTCAAAGATCACAAAGAAGTTTACCGGATAGGACCAAGAGAGACCTGGCAACCGCTGTCTCGTGGTCTGCATGCACGCCAGCTCCCGGTGGTGGCTTTCGTCCCCCATGGGTTAGTCCAGGGGACCACCCCAAATTGGTAGAACTCTCACCCGGTGCCCCCTGCCTGCGTCCCATGCTCTTCATTGCTACTGCCTTCCCCGAAAATTGTGGAGCCCAAGAGGCCAGTGTTTGGTTGGAGAGTTTGACCTGGAACTTGTGGTAACTGATGCAAACATTCGGGTATGTAGTGCTGCTGGGATGGTGGACCCGTCCATGGATTTGCACGTGTGCCAGTTCTTGGGAAGGTCAGCTCTGACACAGTCAGCAGATGCCCGGGTGCCTGTGCGGCTGATTCTGTGTATGGAATGGTCTTTTCTATGAACAGCCCCCACAGTGCAGGCTTATTCCCTGGGTGGAGTCCAACGCCCTCCAGAGGGCTTCTTGGGGTGCCCGTTTCTATCATGTCCGACATGGAAAGCCTCTGCCGTTGACAGTAGCCCAGAAGAGCTCCAGGACACCCTCAAATTGTTCAGTATGAGCACTTGTTTTGTATTTTAAAAGACTTCACTTTTTAGGTTAAGCAGAATTGAAAGGGAGGTACAGGGATTTCGCACAGAGCCCCTACCCCCACAACAGTCTCCGCCGCTGTGTCATCCCCCCTGCAGAGGGGTGCTTTTGTTATGATGGATGGACCTACAGGGATAGAACAGTGTCCCTTTTCAAAATGACTTTATTGAAGTATGATTTACATGCCATAAAATTCATCCATTTTAAGGGTCCAAGTTAATGATTTTCAGCAAATGCAACCACCCCCCCAAATGTTCTAATTTTAGAACATTTAAATCACTCCCCAGAGAAAGCAGGTGTCCATTTATAAGCACCCTGCATTCTCACCTCCAGCCCCTGGCAACCACTTTCCTTATAGATTTGTCTTCTCTGGGCATGTCATATAGATGGAGCTGTAACTTACATGTGTAACTTTTATGACCGATTTCTCTCACTTAGCATAATGCTTTTCAGATTCCTCCGTGCTTTGGATTGGTACTGCATTCCTTTTCATTGCTGAATAGCATTCCATATATGGATATACTGCATTTTGTTCATTCATTTGGCAGCGGATGAACATTTGGGTCGTTTTCACTTTTACACTACTGTGAATAATACACTCAAGCCTTTGTGTGGACATATGTTTCCATTTGGGGGTTATGTTCCTAGTATTTTTTTTAAGATTTTATTTATTTACTTGGCAGAGAGAGAGAGAGAGAGACACAGCGAGAGAGGGAACACAAGCAGGGGGAATGGGAGAGGGAGAAGCAGGCTTCCCGCAGAGCAGGGAGTCCGATGTGGGGCTAGATCCCAGGACCCTGAGATCATGACCTGAGCCGAAAGCAGACGCTTAATTACTGAGCCACTCAAGTGCCCCAGGTTCCTAGTATTATCTCTTTCTCTCTCTTTTTTTAAAATAGGTTCCATGCCCAGAGTGGAGACCAATGCAGGGCCTGACCTCATGACCCTGAGATAAAGACCTGAGCTGGGATCAAGAGTCAGACCCTTAACTGACTGAGCCACCCAGGCACCCCCATAGTATTATCTCTTTAATGCACATGTAATATTCAAACTTACAAAAGTTTAAATTTTCTTTTTATCCACTTTAAAAGAAAGCATAATGTTCTGAGAATGTAAACACAGATATGTATGTTATTTCTTAACTATGGGGTGATGAGCTTAATGCATGACGATGGATTAACATTCTGTATATTTCCCATATTCATCTTTCCTTTTTAGTGTTTTTGGAGAGTCTGATTAAGCCTGTGATCTGTGTAAAAGAACACAGGTGAAAAATCTGCGTTGAGGGAGAGAGCAAGAAGAAAAGTTTATTTCTAAGATAACAGGGTCAACTAAGCGATAGTTGCTGGATTGGAGGAATCCTGCTATCTCTGCGAGCCCCATTATCTCTCCAACTGGAATAGCGATTGTCACATTGATCCCCCAGGGTCGTGGAGGTGAAGAATCTGCAATCTGGTCTGTCCAGAGAAAAATCCCAGAAAATATTTCTCCCGGGGATGACTGCAGGTGGGAGCTCAGATGTGGTAACTTACAAATCTCATGTGTTGAAACCTCTAAAATTACAAGGGAAAAAGAGTTTCTAAAGCGCTAGGTTTCTAGGTGTAAGATTTGAGTACAGAGAAGAGAAACAAGATTTGGGTTAGTGAGATCATTCAAATGAGAGGACGCTCTGGGCTCACCATAATTTATTCTATGTCGTGTTTTTAAACTGAATAGTTTGAACTGAATAGTTCAAAATGTAAGCTGCACATACCACTGGCACGAACTTCATGAATTTGGAGACGTAGCTCCTATGTCTCAGTAATGACAGCTCCCACCATTAACACTAACATGGCGACACCATTCGATGAGCTCTGAAAAGCAGCGGAAAGTGCCTGCATTCTGCCCACGGGGCTCCATTTCTAGACTCTTGCTGGGTCTGCACTGCGATCCACATACAAACTAGACAAATGGATTTGGAAGAGCGTTTTTTCTCTCCCCCACCATGCACCAGCCTCCAGGCTCCCGGGAGGAAACCAGACTGTTGTCTGGTATGGACCTTGCCCTAGGTCTGTTCAACTGCTCAACTGTCGTAGAACTTTATTCTGCAGGTGCTAGCCATTGATACAAAACAACTAAACATGTTGGAAAGAAAGAGACAAGAGTCACATAATTTTTGGAAAATGACTGTTCACCCCAAAATCTCAAGAGAAGCAATGAAAACTATTCGTTCTATGAGTTTAGCAAAAGATTTGGGTACAGAACGATGAGGGACGGCTCAACGTGTTCGAGCTCGAGCCTGTGGCGTGTTCATCACAAGATCCAGGGAGAAAATGTGACAGAAAAGGAGATCCTTCTCTGTAACAACAGAACGTAAAGTGTTCTTAGGACACTAAGAAAGAAACATAACAGAAACACGCAGAATGCCAAAGACAACAGTGACCGAATCTGGAAGTAACTGGACTGGAGAGGAAAATGCCAGTCTCCTGGACAAGATTCAGTACTGTTGGATACTCATCTCCCCTGAGTTAATTTATAAATACTATGTGATTCCAATCAAAATGCTAAGGTTCACCTAAAAGTCTAAACAGATATATAATTGAGATAGTTTAAAAGAGTACTAAGAGAGATTCTCTACTTGCCAGACAGCCCAAAGCACACGAGGCTACAATAAAGGCAGAGAAGTGAGCAGAAGAAAGAGAGGGAGAAATGAAACAGCGTGGACATACCAGAAACAGTCTGAGTTCCAACGGAATCTTCAGTGGATGATGCGTGAAGCATTTGGAATGATCCAGGAAAGGTCTCTGTGTGAAAGCAAGCCCCAGATGGGCTGGAGCTCAGGGCAAGATGGGGACCGAGGACGTCCACATGAGAGCAGGCAGCATGTCTGTCTCCCTCAGAATAACGTCAGAGATCACAGCCATCAGAGACTGACAGAGCAGCTAATTAAAAAGAAAAGAGAAATCATTCGGTATGTAAAACAATCAATACCATCAACACATTGACAGTCAAACAACAAAATGGACAACGTCGTGCCCCCCACAGCTGACAAAGGACTTTTATTCTTCATGTGGAGTAATGAGAAAACCTATGATAAAGAAAAAAATATAGAACAATAAAAATGAGAAATAATAATCGTGTTTTACAAAAGACAGAGAAATGAATGAGCTTTGAAAAATATTCAGATTCACTAGAAATAAGAAAAATAAAACTTAAAATAGTGAGATCAATTTTACCCGCCGGATCGGCTTGGATTCAAAAGAACACCGCTGTTCAGTGCTGGTGGAGGTGCAGAGGTGGGGGAGAGGTCCTTGACCTCTCTCAAGGACGTGCTGTCCTGTTAGCGCCGTGTGTGTGTGTGAGAACTTATTTTGTTAGGTGTATAAACAATAACATACCCACTAGGTGAGAAGGGGATATTTTGTTCAATAAATAGGTACATGTTATCCCCCACAGAGGTAATGCATGCATAGTTACAACAGACCCGAAACAAAAGAATAATGTTTCTACTGTTACCTAGTAAAATTGCCAGTCCGTTTCAATAAGCTGCTGTGTTTTGGCATTGACTATATTCTGATAATATAAGAAACGCTTAGTTTATAAAAAAGTCATTCAATAAGTAGTGGTTAATAAGCAAATGAATAATTTAAAATAGGATGCAACTGATTTTTTATTCTTTAAATAATCCTTATGCTTCTGAACTGAGAAAGTATGAGTCAAATGGCAAGTACAAGAATAAATCTCAGCACATACAGAAAATAGGTACAGCTGAATTTCTACTTTTCTGCGTATCCATGGCAGGACATAAAGGGCGGAACAATCCTGTGTTTTGGAAGGCATGCTCATTTTTGCAGGACTTGGGATGTCTAATTCTCCCGAATCGTGCTGATCCCCAGAGGCAGAGTTCTCGCAGGAATCCAGCACAATTGCATGCTCTCCATCGTGGGGCCATGTGCTGGATCTGTGGCAAAGATGCGTGAGAACCACCTGCAGGGCCATGATTCTGTTCGGGTCTGCACAAAAACGTGCAGCAACAGTGCATCTCGTGGAGAGGTGAGTGTGGCGCCCGCTTCTGTGACCCCTCGGAGAAACCAGGCTGTCTAACACAGACATAAGGATGCCAAAATTCACCCACACAAAGGATTTATTTTAGTTCGGGGGCAAACCTCATATGGCCCACTTTCTGCTGAGCTACCGCAGGGAACAAACTCACAATTACTTTGAATGAATATATATATATATATATATATATATTTTTTTTTAAAAAAAAAAGCCTTACTAAAATATTTTCTGATTTTATAGCATTTGATAAAGTCAGGGAGTTTTTGATGTGTTTTATTTTAAAGTGAATGGATGCTGTTTTGGCAACTTTGATATTTCATTGGAAGGGAGTATAGTAAACTGTTTTCTTTGTATTGATTGAAGAAATATGGTGCTTATTTTTTTGCTCAGTTTTCTAGTAGTTGTTCAATAGGGTTAGAGGGCAATGCCATCTGTTTCCTAACAGGACATTTTGTATAAGATTTGCAAGTCCTACAGGCACCTTTAAGCATGGATAAATATGCACTCTTGGTTTCAGATGGCTAGTTTTTTACTACCAAAGGATGATTATGTTGTGTGCCTTGAGACATTGGCCATAATATATTTCCTGTCCCTTTATTGCATCTTGGAATCATAAACAATGACTGTTTGGCTCAAAGCCATTTATTCAGCCCAAAAAGACATTATTTGCACAATAAAAATCAATAAAAATGTTACTAGGTCTGGCTGGATACTTTGCTTAACTGTGATATTTGTCTATGAGTGATGGCATATACTATCTCTCGCAGGAGACTGGGGCCAAAACACAGCTATTGATCCAGTCAGCGATGATGGATACTGGCATTTGGAAAGGGCTGCTGTAGAGAATCTCGATTAAAAAAATATTTCTAGGTTTTGCCTGGAGCAGAGTCAAGATAACCCGACTGAGGAGATTTTCTCTGTTCTGTTGGGTTTCTCCCTCTTGTGGTGGAGAAGCGCTCCGGACCAAAGTCATTATTGAAAGAATTAAGTCAATCTCTGTTTAGCCAAAGGCTTTGGCATCATATCGAGCTTAGCTGATTTAGACCCCATCCCCTGTCCTTTTCATCACCTCAAAGCTTGGGGAAAGCATTTTATAGGCACCAAGGGTGGGGAGGTGCCAGGCGAGGCTCCTGTCGGCCTTTTCTCTCTTTCTGCATTATCTGTTTATGTCTAGAAAAATAGGACTAGCTCTTCCCCCAAATCATTAACTATGCAGCGCCCCTTTTGAAATGAACAATTTAGTTAAGACTAAAGGCGTTAACTGAAACCGAGCCGGCTGAGTGATACAGAAAACATGCCAAATAGGCTATAGACAATTTATTGCAGTGAGCTTGAGGAATAAAAAGAAGTGATATATTATCCTCCCGTCTCATAAGTTTAAAATATGAAATTGTTTTTCATTTTTCACCTGCTATCTGCCCCCTGCAGCATAAATCTGATCCGTGGAGCCATGGTGGAAGGTGGTAGGAGGCGGAAAATATTTTTATTTTATTTTACTCCATTTCATTTTATCTTACGTATTTGTGTATTTATGCCACACCTTTTCCAAAAAAGACTTCGTGGAAAAATGGAGCTATTTGAATAGAGGCCCAGCATCCAGGGCGGCCAAGGGCGGATCCCCCGAGCTGCACTCTGCGTGGCGGACGGCTGCTCAAACGCTGGGCTCTGCAGCGGGCTGGGATGTCCCCACTGGCCTGAGAGACTGCTCTTTCTTTCAACCATTCAGACCCCACTGGGCAAGTCCAGGGGCTGCTGTGCGTCCTTGCTCCATTGTTTGTGCAGGGCTGTTCCCCTTCTGCTCTTAAGCCAAAGACGCTGGTCCCGAAGTCCATGCACGTTTCTCTTATTAACTACTGATATTTTTAAATCTCCAAAATCTTCTGTGTGGGTTGCAAGTGAGGAGAATCCACAATTAAAAACCAACGCATATTGTCAGTGTTGGCGCTTCTTGGGAAATACAGTTGGTGGTTTAGATCCAGTTGGGACCTTTGTAGAGGTGACTCCCACGACGACTTCCCACACGTTACTCTATAGCCATGACTCTGTCTAGTGTGCGTGAGTTTTACACTAACGATTTTTGGGGTTTTTTTAGTCTTTTACATCATGTGTTACTTTCTAGGCACGTATTATGGCTACATTTGTTGTAGACAAGTATTGCATCACAGGAATTTAGAGCATATTTTAAGAAGGTTAAGTGGCTAACAACCACTTAAAACACTGTGTTAACGTTTTCTGTTTGCAAAAAGTATAATATATGTATCATATCTATCATACATATTACATATGCATATATGCAACGTGTGTGTGTTAATCTCCTGGCCTCGGTAATTGCCAAGCATTTGCCACAATATATTCTTACAAGTCTGTTTTCCACCTCGCTGGATTCATTCCTGTTAATGTGCTCGGACGCACAGACCTTTGAGGTTAGCATTTCGGACCACCGCTCAGCTACTGCTGGGGCACATGTTAGAAAAACCGGCTCCGAAAGCTCTTGGAGGGGTTACGTCCACCTGGCACTCCCATGCACCCTCCTGCTACTTTCCTAAACATGCGTGCTCACCAGTGATTAAAACCTACTCCCCTTTCATCTTGCAATAGAGGAAAACCCAGCAAGGCTTCGAATCTGAAGCAGATGCCCTTTAAACACTACGAGACAGACGAGACAGACACAAACCCGCGGCTTGTTCCCCATGTAACAGCTCGTTCTAATTTAATAGGAGAATAAATACTATGAAGCTCCTTGTAAATGACAGTGGACAAATCAATTCTGCCCCAAATAGATTTCTGTCTTATCCTGCTGGCTCTCCTAAAATTTAAATGGGCTTTAAAAACGTCTATTTTGCAAGTTGAGGAATAGGCTGGCTGAGGGTTTTTCTTGCTCACCGTCACCTTATTTGTGCAGAGATTATTATTATTATTATTTTTTTACAATTCATTCCAATCTTGATTTAGCCTGTTTCTTTCAGTTCCTTTTGGTAGTTGGCTTCATATTAATGGCTTCCATGCGAGATCTTAATTTTCATTCCTGGTAAAATGGGTAATAGTCTCTTCCTTATAGAGCAGAGTCCTGAGCTGCATCTTGGACAGGAATGTGCTTGCGTCTGGGAGGGGTTCCAAGAACAATAGATTGTGGATGTTGTTGTTTTTAATCAACTGAGAAACCACCCTAATTAGAGGACTTTAACACATATTTGTTGAATGACTGTTGAAGTGGACGTGTATTTAGCTGAAGTTTAATGCTAAATCTAGTTAAGTTAATTGCAGCTAAATTGTCTTTTCAATGACTAATCCAGCAGAGTGTGAATGGTAAATTATCTTCATTTGAACAACAAAAGACCACCAGCCAGGAATTATTTTTGGGAAAGCAAGGGCCAAGGATAATGTCTGTTTTGCAAGTAAATCCATCCACAATTGAGATGGCTTCTTGATTTTGCAGCAACACCACGCTCTCAGCCCCGAATGCACGTTCTATGCTATGATTAGGGGAAAGCAATATTTTGTGGTACCAAAACCATTGGGGAGGGCGGGGGGAGGGGTGAAAAAATTCATTTAGCATGTAATTCATTAGCAGATGTAGGACCTTGACGAAATATTGTATTCAGATGATGCTTGAGAAATCTAAACAGCGAGCATAGCACGTGGAAGAGATTGAGTAAATACTTTTCTTCTCCCAGATCGATTCTATTGATTGTCATTAAAGCAGCGAGCTCAAAACAATGAAGTGGTTTCTAATTTCCAGGCTCCAGGTGGAACGTGCTCTGCCTCTTCCTCTTTCCAGTTAAGAGCATCATTAAATGTAAGAGCAAACAGCACATTGAGAGGCCAAGTGTTTTATTAATTCATCATCAGAATTATCTCTGTGCATTAATATTAATAGCCTCAAATTGGATTTCATTTAAGAGGTGAAATAAATATGCAGATAGTAAAAGCCTGCACAGCCCGAGAGCCTCGTGATGGGCATTCACCTGGAGCTCTGCCACAGGAGGGCCACTGCCATACCTTCCTCCCTGGACCAGAGCTGCCTGGGGGAAGATCGGGCACTCAGAAACGTCCACGGCAGAGCGTCCACCCTGCTCGACCAGGCACGGGAGCAGAAGTGGGGCCCCCACCAGCCTGGGGCAGGAGGTCAGGGGTCCAGGTGGCTGTCCTCGGGTACCTTTGGTTTCCTCATCTCTTATTCAGCACCACAGAAATGATACCATTGCCCATTTCAGAAGCAGCAACATGTCTTTGATCTTGCCTAGATCACATGAGGAAAACAATATGTGAGCGCTTTCTAATATTCTGCGTGCGGAAGAGCTGTGGAAAGTATGAGGTGAGTCATTTCTGTACAGACAAAACAAAACAAAACAGAACTTTTCCGAAGATAACTTCATGCCCAGATGAAGGTGGGAGGAAGAGAGATTGGGTCCTACCGAGGTATACCGAGGCGAGAGTTTCCAGGACAGACACAAAATTCCTCGGTTTTTGTTGGAAAGTCTTTGGTATAAGTGAAGTTAAGTAGAACGTGCTTTGGGTATTTTAAAGTTACGCATGTGATTTTCTACCCAGGTACAAGGTACATCAGTTTGCCGGGGCCGCCACGGCAAAGAACCAGGAGCTGGTTGGCTCAGGGCCACAGAAACGACCGGCTCGCAGTCTGGACGCCCAGCGTCCGGGCCCAGGGTGCAGGCAGCGCCTCCCACACGCCCTCGGAGACCCTGGCTGGCGCTTCTCCACGCCTCTCTCAGCTGCTGCTGGTGGTGACAGTCCCTGAGCTCCTTGGTTCAGGCTGCACCGCTCCAGCCCCCACCGCCCGGTCACATGGCCTCCCGCGTCTCTGACTTCTTACCAGAACGCCAGCCCTAGTGGATCCCGCCCACGCCAAGGACTTCATCTTGACTGTACCTGCAAAAACCCTCTTTCCAAACAAGGTCACATTCACAGGGACAGGCAGTTAGGACTTTGCCCTCTCTTTTGTGGGCAGGACACGAGTCTACTGATGACACCAGGATACTTTAGATAAAGGAAAAAATATGTTTGTAAATCAGTGTACCTAGATCTGCAGGAGTGTGCCATGCACACCTGGAGAGAGGGCCAGGTGCTCAAAGGGGGGAGGGAGGAATGGCTAACGGTGCCCTGGCAAGTGCTGAGGGATGGCGCCCACCGTGGCCCCCAGAAGGACTGGAGCACGTTGGAGAAGGCGTGTGAAGGACGCTTAGGCTCCCTCAGCACACAGATCCTAGCCCTGCCTTGCAGGCTGTCTCAGGAGACCCCAGACCTCACCGGGAGCCACCCACACTGAGAGGGTGGCCTGGGGCAGGGGGATGCTGCCTCGGGATGGCTGCAGGGTCCAGAAGATTCTGGGTCTCAGGGGGCAACGTGGAGAAAGGAAGCAGAGAAGTGAAGTGCGTTCAGACAGCCTGGCATCTTTCTCGTGATTTCGTGAGAGGTTTGTCTTCTGCTCAAGGCAATCAACACTGTTTAAAATCCTGCACTTCTTTGGGCAGATGTGGTCTCTGCTCAGGTGCTGTGGGGCTTTCGACCATTTGTACCCCAAGAGAATGTGGCTTTACTGTGTAGTATTCAACATGGGGGCAGTGGTGCCCTCACAACCCGGGGGGGCATAAGATAAGCACCACCCTGCTCTCTTCTAGTCCAAGGACACCGGCCTTGTCTGCTAATTCCTCATTGCAGACCCAGGAATCCCTCGGGGTGTCCGTTCCAGCCTGAGCCCATCAGCTCAAGTGCATTTCAGCCTCCTTCTAGCTGTGCCAATCTAGATTGCTGGAATAACTTCCTGTCCTTTAACTGCCTTATAAAAAAAATAAGAGCAAATTCTTATTTACCCACCTCAGAACACTGAGATACTTGCATTTAAAGATTAATTTATTGTATTATAATGCATTTTCCTGATAGAGCATTTTAGAATAGACACACATATATTCCAACATAATGGATGATTTCTTTCTTAAATTGTATTTCAAATGAGCAGTTAATGATTTCTGAGGCTGGAAACTGAAACAGAAAGGAAATGAACAGAATCCTGTAATTAATTTAACCATATACAAAAGTACACTTTTGGGGAGGAGAAACACAATGGAAATGCTAATATATTTTTATATATAATTTCTTTCCTAAATGATTAAAAATAATATTGTATTAGGAGGAGCAGTTTTTAAGATAAACTGTCCCTAATCCAAGTTCCTATACAAACACTTTTGGGACCTGAAACTCAGTACTCTTAGGATTCAGTTAAAGAATCCCGACCTCAAGTAGAGATGTCTCTTCAATGTCTATGTAGTTTTTCAGTTGTTT
Organism: Leptonychotes weddellii; assembly: GCF_054177405.1. Classification (NCBI taxonomy): domain Eukaryota; kingdom Metazoa; phylum Chordata; class Mammalia; order Carnivora; family Phocidae; genus Leptonychotes; species Leptonychotes weddellii. The sequence goes on from NC_138375.1 coordinate 1,754,660, forward strand.
GAGCTTTGATTAAAGGGCCAAGGAATGGTTATTATGACTTTTTGAAATAAAGCAGTGCATTTGCTCTAAATTACACCCACACTAGGTGGGAAGCTGAGGTGCCAGAGCCCCAAGGACGGTGCAAGGTTTCCACGGCAACAGGGCAGGGCCTGCCTGTCACCGGGGCCTCAGTGGAGATTTGGGAGGACTTGTGAGCACAGGCAGTCACTTGCCGAGGACAGTCCTCTGAGTGTGGGCACAGACAGGAGACTGTGCCCCCGCCCAGGCCTGCCTGGCCGGATCCGTGACACCTGTCCATCAAGAATGAGTGACCAAATGGGCCTGAGGCTCTGTCCTTTGTGTAACTTGGGGCTGTTACTTAACCCTTGATGATTTTTTGTCAGTGTCATTCTTGCAGTCCTGTGTGTGCATGGGAAGGCATTTGGGCTTTGAAAAATACATACATACATGCACACACACTCTCCCCACATACATAGAACTACATATATGCATGCATATAGGTGCGCATATGTATGTACACACACGTGTATGTAGTTCGAGCTTTTGTTCTCCCCCAGATAATTTTGTAAACAGTCCTCACTATGAATGAGAGATGAAGCCCATGCTGTTTGTGTAGCTTCTCTAAGTGCAGATCCTTAGCCCCTCCTCTGCTGGCCCTCCAGGCCAGCGAGTCTGTGGATTTATGCAGCACAAATGGGGACAGAGTATTCTCCTTGCTTTCCTTCTTGTCTTGGAGGGGGCGTTGTTTTTGGACACTGTTCAGCATTAGTTTTGCTCCCTCCATAAGGCCCCGCGTCCCCCTCTCCGGTGTATCCTGAGGTCCTGTGCATTCTTGCATGGCTACTCTCCCGCTCGAGGTCAGGCAGAACCCTGGTCTGGTCTTCAATTCTATACGTGGACATTTGCTTCACTTCAAACAATTTGGTCACTTCAAACAGTATAGTTGTATACATTTAGATACTGTCTTAGATGTTGGTGATTTTAATTATTTGCAATAGATTCCCAGGAGTCAGACTGCTAGACCAAAAAGTATGTTATTTTAATTTTTATAGGAGATTCCAGATTGCTTGTCAAAAGTCAAACAATTCACAACCCCACAAAGAATGTATGGGAGTATCTTTTTTTTTTCTTTCTTAGCATTCCTGGCACAAAGATATATATATATTTTAAGTTTTCTTTCTTTTTTTAAGCTATGAGTTATTTCATACATTGCTTTTAAATTTCCAAGTTTTGAGATTTCCTTAAAATGCTCATCTGTTTTTTCTTTAATTCTTGAAGGATTTGGCTTACATGACTCTACTGGGGACTAGCGTTTATTGATATTTTCTTAAGGATGTCTCTAACTCATACAATTTTTGTAATAGTTTCATGTTTGAAAAGAATATACACACTCTTCTGGTTGTACTTACAATCATATTCAGGCCAGGCTTGTTATTCAAAGCAAAAGTGTATCCTTACTTGTTTGGGGGATACTTTATCTGAGCAAAGAATGTTCAAATAGTTCTCCTTGTATTTCGATGAACTTCTGCTTTATTTCAAAGTTTTATTGTTAGAGGAACATGTTTTATTTACTTGTAAGTCCTTGCTAGATTTTGTGTTTATAAATATAGCAAGCTGCATAATAACAAACCCATTTGTTCTTGTTAATCACTGTTTGCATGAACGCTATTTTCTCTGATAGCCTCCTGATCACCATTTCCATGCCAGATTGCGTCTTGATTTGCATTGCATTTGCTTGTCACTAGCGGTGGGCAACCCCTGACAAGCTTACAAATGATCTCCTCTCCTGGCATCCAAGTCCTTGAAGATGGGCTTCATCTAGTGACTTGCTTTTAAGGAGCAGAACCTGGCAAAAGTGATGGATTGCGATTTCCAAGACTAGGTTATAAAGAGTCATGCTTTCCCACTGTGCCTGGCTCTTCTCACTTGCCCCGTCTGATGAAACAAGCTGTTGTGTCATGAGCTACCCCATGTAGCAAAAACCAGCCAGCAAGGAACAGAGACCTGCCGTCCAACAACACACAAGGAACTGTGCCCTGCCGACAACCACTGCATGAGTTTGGATCCTGCCCCAGTTGAGCCTGGGATGAAACCACAGCCCAAGGCCACCTCTTGACTGCAGCAGTGGGAGATTTGAAACCAGAGAGCTCAGCTAAGCCTCACCTAGCCTTCCAGCTCAGGGGCCTGGACATAATAACTCTCTGCTGTTTTAAGCTGTTTGGGGTGATATCTTACACAGCAACATATAATGAAGACACGAAAAGAACATAGTTGGGAAGCCTCTCTAATATTAGACTCTTTCTTGAAATAGTTGAGTTTAACCAATTCCATGTGATGTTTGTCATTACCCTTGGGTATCTTTAGATTCATTTTTGTTGCCTTGTTTTATGTTGGCAGCTCTCTTAAAATTTTAACATGTGAAGTTATATTAGGTGAACACACTTTAAATTGTGTTGTTCTATGAATATCTAAATTCAGTACCTGTCCTTAATATTCTGCACAAAGCATTCGTGTTAGAAATATCTTAAGCAATAGCTGTTTGAGTCAGTTATGGTCTCATTATGACTCAAAGAGTCCTTGTACTTAACGACCAGTTTTCCTGATTCCTGAGTTTGTCATCATTGTTTAAACCCTGCATTTTGCTTTCTGAGGCTGGCTGTTCTGTCTTGCCTGAGTACATCCTCAAGGAATATTTTCTCAGTGGCAATCTGAGTTTGCTATTCAATATGTTTGACAATGTCTACAGACACTGCCTTTCTTTTGTTTTCAAACATTAAAGCCTTATCTTACTTGGCAAATGGTCCTAGGTTTAAAACACACACACACACACACACACACACACACACACACATATATATGTATATATATAACTTTTATTTGCATTTACTTTATGCAGAACTTACTCCCTGGCCATAAGTTTTCGTTTCTTCCATTTCTTTTGGGGTATCTTTTTTCTTTTGTGCAACCTCCTCTTCTGGTTTAGGAGGAATCTGCTCTTTTTCCATCAGGATCATCTCAATGTGGCAGGGAGAGCTCATGCCTGGGTGAATCTGACCATGAGCCCTGTAAGTTCTACACCATATTTTGGAGGGTTTGTTCACCTGAATGTGCTCAGGGACCAGAGAATCTACATTGAAACCCTTAGGGTCAGCATTACTCTCCGCATTTTTAAGCATGTGCAGTAGAAGTTCAGCACTGTTTTTGGGCCGATGACCCATTGTTTGGCCTGGACACACCTCCCAGCTCACCATCAGAGCGAGGGAGGGGAACATTGCTTCTGCAAAGTGAGGTCTTTCAGATCCTGGGTGGCCTTTCGGATGTGCATACCCTTGATGGTCTGGGCGCTTTCACCTGTGTTCCCAACGTGAACATGAAGATTTGACCTTTGAATTGCATGATTTCATAGCGTTTTCTGGGTCAAGTAGAACCAGCAAACCATTTTCAGAGATCACCTCAGGCCACTTCAAAATATTTTTTATTCTGAACTTCAAAGCTGTAAGTATTATCATGTAGCAAAGCAAGGAGAAGTCTGAAGCCAAATTAACTCTTGTTCATTTTTAAGACATTTTGTTTTTGTTTTGTTTTAAGATTTTATGGTTTTCTTTTTCTCTGTGCAGTTCTAAAATTTCATCAAGGTATGCCTTTAGAAGTAAGTAAACCTTTTAGAATTTATGATACTTAACCTTGTGAGTCTGTGTATATGTGAGTGACAGAGCACAGGGAAGGTGTTTTAAACTGAAATATTTAAATTAAAGAATTTCTGGGGAATTTTCTTCTCCTTCTCCTCCTCCTTCTACCTAATGATATTTTAAGATAAATTCCTCTCCTCTGCTCCCCCTGGAACTCTACTGAACACACACCGTAACTTGTGCATGTAGTCTGCAGGTCTCCTGGATGCTCTGAGTGTTCCTGGCTTTGAGAGACACTAATCTCTTGAATTTGACCCTCGTCCACATCTACTTTCCTATTCTGTTTGTTCAATTCAATTTATTAAGAACTCATTGGTTTTTTTGTTTTGTTTTGTTTTGTTTTTAGATTTCATCTTCTTTGTATGTGATTCCCTCTTTAATCTCTCTTAGGATTTCTGTTTTAATTATTTTAAAGGCTTTTTCTATTTGTTTTATACTGTTCTCTTGGGTTTTGGTTTTCCTGTTATTTAGATTAAAACTTTTCTTTATTGTGTTAGTTTTTCTAAGTATTTGCAAGTTTTGGGTTGTTTGCTTCTATTTACATCGAGGACAGTTTTCCCCCACGATGCAACTGATGTCCCAGACTGGCATCTTTTCTCTCCTAGTGTCCTGTTTCATGGTATTTATTTTTACTCTCAATTTGGGTTATCTCTGGGTTCACCGTCATCTCTGTAGGAAGTTTGTCTTGTATTTTGGACTATGATTTCTCACTCCTTTGTTCTCCATCTAAGAATTTATCACTGTTCCTTCATGGGGAGAGCATTCTGCTGGCCTTTTGCTTTGTCTAATGACCTACAGGATTTCTTCCTCTGCTGGGTGTTTTTATAAAATTTGGCTGAAAGGACATGTACTCAGTGTTCCTTCTTACGTCTCTCTCTCCATGAACAGTCCTATTGTTAAGATGCCATGTGCTATTAGAAAAAAAAATCATTAATATTACCAATAGTTACTTCTCTTATTCACAACTTCCTGGAAGATTTGAAATCACATAAAATTTATTTGGGTACGCTCTATTACTCTCTCCAGGCAACTTTTCTAGCTTGGTCAAAAGACTAATTACAACCAATTCCACATTCTTGTTATCAAAAATTTGAATATTATTGATGGTCTTATTTAATCATATATATTATATTAGTTAGTATTTAGTATTTATGATTAATTAGGGAACACCTTTATCCATCCATTATCTGCTCTGTATCGAAAATCATTCTGATTTGTGATAAGAATGAGCTGTTACAGTGGTCCATCCACGCCTTCGGCTTCTTCTCCAGATCCACTCACTGCAGGAATACAGGCTCCTTTGGGGTCAGAAGCAAGCTAAACCACCTGGCTCTCCTCTGAGAGTGCACCTGAGCTGGGCAGATGGCGAGTCTAAAGACAGGTGAGAAGCACCTGCCCCTTCAGGTTCCCCCCAAACCAGACACAGCATGCAGTGATCACAGGGTCAGGCAACAGTGAGGGAGTGGACATCGTCCTCCATGGCGTCTTTCTGTGTCCTCAGGGAAATGTGCATAGAGGTCATCAGGCCAGAGCCCCGGCCTCCCTGACTTTAAATCATTAATCTGGGCGGGCCCACCCAATACCACAAGGCAGCAGCTTGCTGTCCCTCCATTAGGCACCTCCAAGGTCGCTTCCCATGGTTGGCCATCCGTGGTCTCCAACGGAGGAATTTGTGTGCATATGGCATGGATTTTGGAGGACCAAGGCCCAGGGGCATCTGCTCTGGAAAACTGAATCTGCTTTGGCCATATGGACATCAGCGACTGGCTTAGAAGATAATAAGGTGTGAACTAATAAAATCTTACACACGTCCCCATCCTAGTTTTTCGGACAAGCGGCAAACACATTCCACAAATACATATGGCAGGAATCAGTGGAATAGGGCCATCTGCCCCGAGCGCCTAGGCCAGCTGGGGGACACACTTGGCACGCACAAGATTGCCAGCACTGTCATGGAAAAAAAGACTAATGAAGGGATAATGAATATAGAGATTCAAATTTATTATGTAGGCAATGTATAATCAATGGAGCATCTATACCTAGAAAAATTAAAAAATGATCCTAATCATTGAAACTTTAAAGAACTGAAAGTACATATAGCCATTGACAAAGCAGGAAAAATAACTCAAATTCTACTTACGAAACGTGAATAAAGTTATTGGATAATTTCCCATGAATGTTCTATCTGCTTATAGACGAGATTATTTCCCCAAAGTTTCAATGCGATTTACATCGTAAGTGCTAAGAAAACTGAGACAATCATTTGCTTTTTGACAAGGTAAGGAAGTATATTTAAAAGTATCCGGAGTAGATGTAGACCAGCATACACATATGTGTATTGTGCATGTACGTGGCTCTTGTTAAAGTATGTACTGTATGTGTATTATAAAACAATTTTAAACCATAGATTTTTTGATGAAAATTATAATTCTAATATATTTAAAGTTTTTTTAAGACTTTTTTTTTAAAGAAGAGTTTTAAATTCCCAGCAAAAGTGAGCAGAAGGTATAGATATTTCCCATAAGTCCCCTGCCCCTCCCCCATGCACAGCCTCCCCCACCACCAACATCCCGTCCAGAGTGGTATCTTTGTCACCGTTAATGAGCCTGCATGGGTACGTCATCACCATCCAAAGTCCACAGTCTACCCGAGGATTTAATCTTGCTGTTGTATATTGTATGGGTTTGGACAAATGCGTAATGGCATGAATCCACCATTGACAGTATCACACGGAGTATTCCACTGCCCTGAGAGCCGTTTGTGATCTGCCTATTCATCCTCCCTCCCTGAACCCCAACCACCACTGATCTTTCTACTGTCTCCACAATTTTGCCCTTTCCCGAATGTCACAGAGTTGGAATCTTATAGTATAGGATAGCCTTGCATCTAGTAATATGTACTTCAGCTTCCTCCATGTCTTTAATGGCTTGGTAGCCCATTTCTTTTTATCCCTGAATGACATTCTACCGTCTGGTTGGACCCCAGGTTATCCATTTACCTAAGGATAGCTTGGTTGCTCCAAGTTTTAGCAATTATGAATAAAGCTGCTATAAACGTCCATGTGCAGGTTTTTCTGTCGACACAAGTTTTTAGCTCCTTTGGGTAGATGTCAGTAAATGTCATTTACTTATGGTAAATGTCTTACCATATGGTAAGAGCACGTTTACTTTTCTATGAAACCACCAAACTGTCTTTCAGAGAGGCTGTTGTATTAGTTTTGAAAATAAAATTTCTTTGATGATGCAGAGCTGTAATTTTAAGTTTCATAATTTCCAATACATTTTTCCAAGTCCCAACACTTTTTTCAGCTTGTTAGTTTTTCAACTGTTGGCAAATTTCATCTAGGGGAGGGGATGGGAAAACACAGTCTGGGACCCCCAAGCCCAGAGGGCGATGCTTGGTCGATAGATTAGAAAGACAATCTTCCTTTCTACAGAGGCAGTTAAAAAATAAAAATAATAAAAATAAACATAAACATAAATACATGCACATATACACACACATACACACATTCACACACACACGCATGCATACACACACATATACATACATGCACGCACAGACACATGCACACACACACGCGCGCGATGGGTGAATGGGAGGAGATCTTCTACAGCACAGAATTACAGATGCTAACATTGGGAAATCTGCACAGTGAAGAGGGAGTGGGAGTCTCCTAGGGCTCTGTAATAAGTCAGCACATGCCAGGCAGCTTGAAACAGTTTATTCTCAGCTCTGGAGGCCAGGAGTACAGAGTAAATGTGTCAGGTGTCAGCAGGGCTGCCCTCCCTCCGAAGGCTCCGAGGGTGCCTCCTTCTTTGTGTCTTCTCATTTCTGGTGGCTTCAGGTGTCCCTCGGCTTGAGGCTGCATCACTTCAATCTGTCCTCCATGGGAGTCTGCACTCTTATCTGCATTAAGGACACCAGCCATTGCATTGAAAGCCCTCCTAGAGATGGAAGACCTCATCTTAACTTAATTACAACCGCAAAGACCTTCTTTACACATGAGGTCACATCCTGAGGTCCCGGGTGGGCATGAATTTTGGAGAAACACCACTCAACCCACTGTAGGGACCCAAACACAGGGAGACGAAGGAGCAAGAGACGGAGACAGGAAAGGAACGGCAGGGAGGGGGCAGTCGTACAGAAACAAGAAGGGCCTTTGTTGACTTGGACATAAAATGATTGTAGTCTAGCCCAGTCCCTCTGAAACTTGCAACAAATACTGAACTTATTCCAGGAATATTATATAAACTTGTGTTTCTAAACATTTTTAAAAATATGAATCAGCAGAATATCTTATTACGGGTCCCAGAAAATAATAGTTTAATTTTGGAGCTGCAAATACATAATCACTTGGAAATAGTATTTAATGTACACTTATTTTTACATTTTTCTGACTTCCTTATACTTTTATATATATATATATATATACTTTTATATATATCAACACTTAGCATGTTTGCAGTGAAAGTGTTAATTCTTAGATTCTCGCCACGTACTCTTCATCAGAACTCTTTCAGATTATTCTGTCCCATTAAATGTTTTCATAATCTGGAGCTCTGACTCTTGTTCCAGTGATTCCCCAAATAGTCCGACGTTATTGACGGGGCCATTTGAGTCTACTGCAGTTGAGTGAATTTGGTGATTGTTGAACGAATCACTGTGTGAGCCTCAGACCAGAATGACTGCAGAGCAAGGCTGGGCGTCTGGCTTTGAGTCCTGCTGTTCTCGGTCCGGTACTCCTCATGCTTTATCGTCTGCCCTGGCCTTTGTCTCCCTACCTGTAAACTCAGGCAGATAAACCTCATTTGTCTCGAAATACTGCATCACGACTTCAAAACCAGGAAGCACTGCGAAGACGTGAGGCTTCCAGGAGAGCTCAGAGTCGATCTGGAGCCTCTTTAGGGGTGTTCCCCATCGTACTCAGCTGCTAGGACTTTGTCCCTGGTCCCCAGCGCGGGTCTGTCCTGCTCTCCCTGGAAAGGCACGTGGGGTGAGACCACCCAGTGCTGATGGCCGCGCCTGTCCCTGCATGCCCACCTGCTGCCAGCCGGTCCTCCCGGTGGGGTAATCACCTCCTCCAACAGGTGACAGTGCTTTCTCCACTTCACAGGTGTTTCGGAAAGCTCTGGAGCCAGGGCTGGGCAGCGCCGCCAAGGAGACACGGCCGTGCCCTGTGTCTGTGTTCCTGAACCACCTTCCGCAAGCCGACGGAGAGCCGGAGGTCAGGGTCTCCAACGGACCCTGCGCCGCGCAGCTCACCACGGAGATGCACAGGCTGACCCAGATGAGGCAGCCGGCTGTGGGGACCTTTTATAAACTGATAACGAGAACTGATAACGAGAACCAGGACTATTCCATCCCTGTCAGGCATTTTTAAAAAGGAAACTATTATTTGCTACCCCCTAATTTAAAATGCCAATGCTATTTCAAATAAGGTGGAAAAGAGACACAATTATTTACCAAAACTTAAAGAATTCAAGTAACTTATATTTGGAATTTCTGGTTTCTTTACTAAAACCCCCGAAGAGCATCATATTTCAGACTCTAATGCTTTTTGACTCCTCTTTCTAGCAGGACTGCACTTAGCAAATGCATAAGCCAGAAAATGCCCAGGATGGGAGCGTTTTCCCTGAAAGAAAAATTAAGTAAACAATGCGAACTACCCAGATGTACACTTATGCAGAGTTCAGCCCGCAAACGCCTTCCTGGGTTTGCACAGGGGTGGTGCCCATGCAATCCGACTTACATCACTGAGCATGAAGGAAATACATTGTGCATAGCCCTCCTTTTGCTATATAAAAGATTACCTTAAAATACCAGATTTCTGAATGAGAGAGCAAAGCTTGTCTCCAGATGCTCTAGTTGATAGATCTGAATTGAAACTTGAGGACAAAAATATCTGTCCAAGCATCTACTTAAAACAAGGAACAAGAGATTCTAGTCCAAATACGCAGTTTTTAGGAACACACTATTTTTAGACAGTCAATTTTCTTATCTCTAGGCTTCCCTGAGATTTGCTCAGTTAAAGCCTGAGCTGAAGATTAAAAAAGAGAAAAACAAGTTTCCTCTGACCAGCACTGATCCCTCACCTACAACTGAACTGCTTATTTCCCTGTGGGGGGCTGGGGGGAGTGAGCTCTGCCGTCGGAAACGCCAGGACAACATCGCACACCTTGGCTGGTTCTCCACGAGAGAGGCTGGAGCAGAATTGCAATGTGAAATTATTTACTTTCTGAGTCAGGTTAATTAAAACTCTCAAGTCTGTGCCTATTCGAGCTAAATAATGTAATTAAAAAGACATTTAGTTTTTCACCTGTTCATTATAGCATTTACAGTAACAAATGTTTTCCCTGAAATTACAAACTGGTTTCCATTTTTAATCTTCTGGTTCACAATTTTCTGCTCCCAACTTTCTGAATCAATTCCCTTCAGGTTGGAAGTTGGAAGTGAATCCACACTGGGTTTTTTGGAGGTAGCTGTTGCCCTGTGGAGTGTGGACGTGGACACACAATAAAGGGGCAGAGTGGCAGGTCAGGTAGCAGCTGAGAGCTCCAGGCCCACACCCACCCGGACGGGGCATCCGGCAGCAACCCCAAGCCTTGCTCTCTTTATGTCCCCATCTCCTCAGCACAAACAAGAGGCTTAACAAGAACACAGATCACGGTTTGTCATCCTCTTGTTAAGGAAGAGCGTGGTTAGGGTCGGTGAGCCGCACAGTGCCAAGGCGTTCCCGTGCGGACTGTCGTCTGACCCAGCTCACCGCGTGCGGGGGGCCAGGCTGCCCCTGTAACCGCGGCTTTGTTGAGAGTCTGAATCTACAACCATCCAAGATCGGTGCTTGCATCTCTCTCTCTATATTAAATTTAAAAACAAGTTCATATGAAGTTCATAGAAAAAGGTAAATTTGTCATTTTGAACTGCAACCTTACGTGAAAAGACAATGGAAGAGCAAGTTAGCTGGGAGCCCTACTGCAGTGTCTTCGAGGGACGGCAATCAATTGCCAGGACGTTTTTATGGAGTTTCTTAACCTCTGGCCTTTGGAGACGGGAGATCAATAAGATATTAAGGAAATCATGAATTAATGTTTCATAGAGTGTAGACATCAGTAAGAGCTCTGTGGTTTCGGCGACTGTCCACACCAGGAGGCGGGCGGCTCGGGCGACGGTCTCCACCCGAGGCAGCGCAGGGCTTCACGGGGACCCCTCGAGCGTCCAGATCTTAGAATGTTCCACGGGATGTTGTGAAGCCATCTCTAGGGGAAAGGAACACAAATAAGCCTGCACATTAAGGGAGATCACTCTCGCGGCTTTCTAACTGACTCACATTCATGCTCTGCTGTGGAGATAGATTTTTCTATGAATGATGGAAATACACACGGTCCAGCCTTCGGTTAACTATTTGAACATATATCTATGAGGCTATCCCTCTGTCCGGCTCTCGTCTCCGGGAGCATCCCCGCCCACGGCTGGCTCTGGGTTTGTAGGTTGTCATGCAGGTCTGGAGACGGGGGTCCCTCCTGTGGACTCTGACCTCGGCTTTAATTGAACACACGCTGCTTAATGCTCCTGGCTGATCACGCTCTTCACTCCCTCGGCTCCATTAATGGAGCTAAGAGAGGCCACGTTCCAGCCGGTCCTTGTCGAGCAGGTGGGTTCTGATTGCTTGGCACGCCCAGTGTCAGGGATGGACTAGAAAATCACGCAAGACACCAAACATGCAAGACATGTGTTTCCAGGGTAACCGAGTCATGGTGACTCCTGGCTCCAAACCTTAGGAGGGCTTCCGATGACACCCAGAGCCGAAGGCCAAACCCCGCCAGGCGCCCCTCCAGGCCTGCCCGCCACGATCTGCCCAGGCCTTCCTCCAAGTAATGTGGTCCCTGAAAGAGCATTTGCACCCCCATGCCTCCTCCTGGGATGTTTCTTAGGACAGGCTTCTGTGGGGAGCTTGTGCGTCTGACACTCCCTCCCACCCCAGGAGTGTAGGCTCTGGGGCCAGGGCTCCGTCCGCCCTGGTAGCCACGCGTCCCCAGCACCCAGAGCAGTGCCTGGCATCCTGGGCACAGAACCAGGGGATAAGGAGACACCTCTTGGTATCTGCAGGGTGCCTGGCAGGGTTGGTCTTCACGCACAGCCTGCTTGTTCTCTGGACGGCTCCCTGAGCAGGGAGGAACTGTGGGTGCCTCGGGTTTCATCCGAGGACACCGAGGGCTTGGCCCAGGTCTGGCGGCCCCCACGGGCAGCACCGGTATTTGACTTGGGAGTTTCAGCTCCTGAATCTGTCTCGACCCCCAGCCAGTCCCTGCACAGATGGGCTGAGTGCATGTGTTGGCCTTCCGGTGTGGACAGGTGTCCAAAATGCATTCCCTCCTGGCATTCTTATGGTCAGCCTGCAGGCGGACTCCATGACCTCGTGCGGCCGAGCACGCTGGGGCCCGAGCGTGTCTGTGGGCTGCATAGACCGTGGAAAGTCACCCAGCCCGGCCACACCCTCTTCCCCACATCCTCTCCTAAAGGGCAGCCCAGCCCCGCATGGAGGGACTAGGCCCTCACCAGGCGGAGCTGAGACCGAAGGTCACCCGGCTGCCTCGCCCAGCTGTCTCCATCTCCGCATGCTTTGAGCTGATGCTGTGACTGGATCCTCCAGGGTGTGAAACCCCGTGGCAGCTAAGGTGGCCCCTTCATGGGGGAGGAGACTGACTGGAGGGGGGAAAAAGGGGAGGGGACAGCCCATGTCACTGTCCGGTAGGCAGGAGAAAGAACCCGCTGATCCCCTGGACGGTCAGGATCCAATGGGGATGTCAGGGAGGAACCCTCGGGACACTCGGGACACTTGCTGTGGCCCCTCGTCCTCGGAGCCCGGCTGGGGTGCACATGCAGACACAGCCTGCTGTCCTCAGCAAGAGCGGCTGGCGGCCGGAGGTCAGCAGGGAGGGGGGTCTTCCGCTCCAGCCCGTTTCCACCTTGTGAGTTTTGTACCGTATGCATGTCACCTACCCAGACCTTGTTTTTTGCTTCATTTAAAATAATCGCCACAAAAAAGGCCACTGGACTTCTAAGTATGTGACCCAGGACTTAATATTTAACATTTTCTCCAACCAATTCTGCTGCTCAGCTAGCAGTGGGAGAGAAGGGGGTGCATTCAAGGGTGAAAGTGGGTTCGGGAAGGTCACACCTGACCAGGGCACATCCTGCTCCAAAAAGGGAGCCACCGAGTCCCCAGCACCCCCGGTCTGCAGAAGAAGGGGAGGAATTGTGGCTCCTGCAAGGGGTGTCCTGTCAGCCATGGGAATGCATGCTGTCTGGTTCTGGGATCCGAGATGGGACATCACCACAAAAAAGGTGACCTGCACTTGGTGAAGGCGTGCAGATTCTCTGTGTGTGATTGGCTCAGGGAGAGTTGGGAAATGTGGCTTATAAAACTGAGTGGCAATTGGGAATTTGGGATCTAATTGAGTGCATCAATCAGCCAAGGTGGAGGGCTCTTTTCCATTGGTAAGGAGAACGGTAATTCTTTTCTATGGGAATCTGCAATGGGGCGAACATTTCCTTTCCAACAGCAGAAAGTGGCCGAGTCTGCAAACACAAGTGATCTGTGCATGCTGACTCACAGATCGTCCCCAACCACGGTGGCCTCCAGGCACCTGACCAGGGCCGACGTTCGCTGAGTGCTTGGGGAAGGAGGCCTGGTACGCAGCAGGCCCCTGGACAGGGGCCTTTTTTTTTTTTTTGAGAAATTTAAAAAATTTATTGTGTAAGAATTCATTGAAAAAATTGTATAGCAGTATCAATGTCCTAGTTCTGTGCTGTCATTAGGTATTTAAGAAAATATATTTCTTTTTTTAAAATTTATTTTATTATGTTATGTTAGTCACCATACAGTACATCATTAGTTTTTGATGTATTGATCCACGATGCACTGTTTTTGTATAACACCCAGTGCTCCATGCAGAACGTGCCCTCCTCAATACCCACCACCAGGCCGGGG
>NC_138375.1:1768842-1842554 GCF_054177405.1 Leptonychotes weddellii
TATATATATATATATATATATATATATATATATATATCAGTAAACATACAGAACAATGTTGCCTAGGTAAAGCAAAACCAAATAGCTATAATTGAAGTGTTTGTAATATATGTACCTGTAAAGTACATTACAAAATTGCATAAAATGTAGGAGAGAGTAAATCATCATAAACTGTTGTAAGACTTTTTCCCAAAATTTAGATAATAGCAATCCTATTTATTTAAAGTAAAGTAAAATAAGTCAAAGATGCATATAGTATCTTTGGGGTAGCTACAAAAAGAATGTTCAAAATCCATAACCAAAGAGCTAATAAAAAAATACATAATCAATGGAAAAAATTTAAGCCAAAAGAGACAAAGAGGAATAAAAGATTAGAAATAAACAGAACATACTGAAAACAAATATCCAGATGGTTGACTTAAATCCAAATATGTAAGTAATTAAGCTAAATGTAAATGGGTTAAATGTTCCACTTAAATTGCAAAGATGGTCATGATGGGTAAATTGCAGGATTAAACTAAATGCTCTTTGCCAGAGGTGCACTAAATATAAAGGTAAAGAATGTATCATAGAGTTTATGAACATGAAAAAGACAATAAACAATTGTGTCAATCTATTTGAAACGAACATTTCTTGGAACTGATACATTTCTGGAAAAATACATGACATCCTAACTGACAGAAGAATAAACCTTATATCTGTCAACTAAATTGAATCTACAATTAAAAATCTGCTCACTAACAAATTTCAGACACAAGGAGCTTCACTGGTGAATTCTTCCAGATATTTAAGGAAATGATAAGATTGATCTTATCCAAACCCTTTCAGAAAATAGAGAAAATAAAAATAATTCTAAACTCCCTTTTTGAAATTGGCATAATCCTGAGATAGAAATTTGGCAAAAACATTATGGACAAAGAAAATTACAAAGCGATGTCTTTTATAAACAAACAGCCTGAGCACAATACTAATGAACAGAACCATTATTATGTCTGGTATATGATGCATCCCGAACAAGCTTATTGGAGGAGAGTACATTGACTTCAAACCCTGGAAATTAACCAGTGTGACTCACCATGGTAACAGAATAGAAGAGGAAACCACCTGATTAGATTTACTGAAAGCAAATGGCTTATGGAATTCCATATCTGCTCATTAGAAAAACCATCAGCAAAGTAGAAATAGAAGGTGTCTTAATATGATAATAATGAACAATTTAAAAGGAAGCGATAGGTAACACTGCACTTGATGAAATATTGAACACTTCCCCCCTGAGGTTGAGAAGAGCCTGAGAATGTCTGCTCACACCATGTCTGTTCAACAGCCTGCTAGAAATCCAAACAAATAAGATAAGAAAAAGAAACAGATGTTGTAAAAATAGAAAAGATTACTTGCCTTTGCTGTGATTATAGTTGTAGAAAAGCCAAGAGAATCTACAAACCAGTAAAATTACTATGAATTTAATAAGGTCACAGAATTCAAAGTCAGTATAAAAATCAATAGTGTTTTATGTAGAAATAATAAACAATTGGAAAATAAATTTTTATAAAATGTTGGGTGTCAGCAAATTTTTTCTTTTGTAAAGTACCAGATAGGAAATATTCTAGGCTTTGCATGCCACATGTAATCACTATTTTATATCATTTCTTTCTCTCTCTTTTATTTTCTCAATGACCTTTTGAAAACATAAGAACTATTCTTAGCTCAGAGGCTGCACAAAAACAGACTGATGGCTCAGCCTGGGCAGTGGGCCTCTGTTTGCTGGCCCCTGATCACAGAATATTAGATAAACAGGAGTAAATCTGAGGGAAGCTATGCATGACTTCACCTGTAACTAGAAAACATAGCTGAGAGAAAGCAAAGAATACACAAATAATGAAAAATAGACCATAATTCAACAGGGATTATCTTTTCAAATAATTGTCCTGTGAGAATGTTATTTCTGTGTGAAAGAAAGTGAAGAACTTTTTTTTTAAATTTTATTTTATTTGTCAGAGGGAGAGAGGGCACAATCAGGGGGAGTGGCAGAGGGAGAGGGAAAAGCAGACTCCCTGATAAGCAGGAAGCCTGATGCAGGACCTGATCCCAGAACTCTGGGATCATGACCTGAGCCGAAGGCAGACACTTAACTGACTGAGCCACCCAGGCGTCCCAAAAGTGAAGAATTCCTGTTCATCATTAAGAGAATGAAAAAAACAAGCCATAGACTGGGAGGAGATATTTGCAGTAAATGCATCTGACAAAGAATGCACGCCCAGGATATACAAGAGCTCCATCAAATCAATAAGAAAAAATTAACATCTAAAAAAGATTAAATAAGCTTTCACTAAAAATTATATCAAAATGCCAATAAGCAAGCGTTTTCAACATCACTCATCATCAGGAACATGCAAATTAAATCCATCATCAGATACCATCACAAACCCACTATAAGGGAAAGCTGAGAAAGACAGGCAGGATGCAGAGATGATGGAAATTCTCCTCTGTTGGTTTTGGTGTGTGAGTTTGTGAGACCATTTTTAGATCTGTTCGGCGATACTTGATGTAGCTAAATTTACTTCTATACTATGACCCAGCAATTCCATCCCTGAGTTTAAGTCCAAGGGAAATTAGCCTATCTGTGCTTGAAAAAAGAAAAAAAACCATTCATAGAAAATGTATTCATAATGACCAAAAAGATAAAACAGGAAAATGGATAAAACTTGCAGAGTCATAGACTATAACACTACACAACAATAAAAATGAGTCAAGTGTCGATTTGTCCAACTACATGCATCACTCCCACAAACTGTATGCTGAACAATAATAAAAGCCAGACACATAAAGTGCCTGTCATATGGTCCTATGTATAGGGAGTTTGATAAGAGGCAGAATTAGTTTGTTGAGATAAAAGTCAGATAGAGGCTACTTTTGGGCAGAGAAGGAATAAATTGTACTGAGCGTGTTCTATCTGTTACGGATCTGGGTGGTGGTCACAGGGTATGGATGACGATGCTAACTCATCAGCTCGTTCAGGACACACTTCAGGCTAGCACACTTCACAACATTGCTTATGTGTGTTATTCTTCGAATTAAAACATGAATGAGAGGGAAGAAAATGAAAACAAAGGATATGCTATTTTACAAAATTTGGCTATAAAAACAAGAGAGTTGCTGTGGAGGAAAACACGAGTTTATTTGATTTCGCTGTTGCTGTTAAGACGAAGCACGATTGTGTTTGTCGGCTGAGGTGATGGGGTGCACAAGGTTGGAGACAAGAAAGCACACCCCACATGCTGACGCTTGCCCGTGGACGAGCAAGGGGAGCAGAACGCAGAGAGAACATCCAGCATCCAGGGCAAGGAAGGGGTTTCATGGGCAAATGGAGGGGGGAAAGGAGGACAGGAAGACACATATTTAGTTAAGGAGTGGGAAGTTGAAAGAATCCACTCCTGACAGCTGAGTTTTCTCCAGTCTGGTCATAGCAGGCATCCGACAGGGGCCAGGGTGGCGCCTGAAGACCGCAGTACGGTCCTTACTGTGTAAGCTTCTCCAGCAAGTCGGGGAGAAGAGAACACACATCACGGACTCGATCGGCACCCAGAGATTTTCATGATGGGAGAAGAACAGGGATGTAAGGGGGTTATAGACACTGGAGTGCAGATTGGATAGAGTCGGTCCAAAGGGAAGGGTCTCAATATGAACTCCTGAGAGTGACCGTCACAATGTGGACTTAGGGCACAGCCCAGCACGTCTGGGTTGGTATGAGGGAGCATTTCAGGAAGGACAGCTGCCCAGCTGACCCAGAGGGAAATAATAAACACCTGTTATTTCAGCCAATAAAGTTTTGAATCATTTGCTGTACAACAATTAACGTGTACACTTTATAAAAAATAAGAATGCTTTGATTCTTAGAATGTTGGAAAACAATCTCTGCAATAATACTGTTTTTTTAATAGGTAAGTTTTGGAAGACATTATCTATTGGACTTGGGACTAAAATGGATCAGAATATTTCATGCCAGGGACACCTGGTTGACTCCATCAGTCAAGCGTCTGACTCTTGATTTTGGCTCAGGTCAAGATCTCAGGATCTCAGCGTTATGGGATCGAGCCCCGTGTCGGGCTCTGTGTTCAGCAGGGAGTCTGTTTGGGATTCTCTCTCCTTCTCCCTCTGCCCTTCCCCCGCTCACACCTGAGCACTCACTCACTCTCTCAAATAAATAAATAAATCTTTAAAAAGAGAATATTTCATCCCAAAATACGCCGTTTTGGCACAACATTATTTTCAGCTGGAGGCAATTGAGAATCAACAGATATAGAAGAATCTTCTTCCCTCTCTGTTTCTGCCTAAAATCGGGGCATACATTTCCTAGTGCAGGTGTTTTCCTATACCACACCAGGAAGGAGAGAGCGATGCCTTCCCCTGGAGACAGAGGGTCAGCATGGAGAGGAGACTGCAGAAACACATTTTACTAAAATAACCGGAACCTTCTATTAGTTCCCCATATACTTCTTGGTCTCATGTCCACAGTTTATCATCTCTTGAAGTCCAGCCTCTCTTTGTTAAAATAGTGTATAAGCCTGAGTATAACCACTTCTTTAAATTTCACTTTTCTGTGAACTTCTATGCATATAAAATACTAGTACATTTGTATTGCATTTTTCCTATTAATCTGTCTTTGGTCAGTTAAATTCGCAGGCCCCTAATTGCAGAACCTAAGAGGACTGAGGAAAATAAAATGTTCCACCCTGACAGTTAAATGGATCTCTTTCCCCTTCCTCCTGTACGTTTCAGGATGAGTTGACTTTTTATAATAAGACTGAGTTACTTTGCTATTTGAAAAAAAAAAAGTTAAAATGTTAAGAAACACCGTTAATCCAGCAAATACACAATATTACATAATGCCGAGGGTATGGAATGGTACGTGTGATTCTCTTGTTGATATCCAGTTCTCAGTTACTATTTGCATATTCTCCGATTATACAGAATGGCCATAGAAAGATGCGTGGGTAAATGCGATAGGTTTCTCCAAAGACAATCAGCCTGGCTGCATGAAAGGAGTCCACAGACCAACTCGGCAAACAGGAATGGGCTTTTTGACGAAGCGGTCTAATTCTCATTAAAACATGCAGTGTGGCAGACCGGCTTTGAAGATTCTTCTCTCTTTAAATTTGCTTCAGTACCAGACAGAAAATAAGATAAAATGCCTTCTTTGCTTCCGAGCATTGATGTCTAAGCTGTGTTTCAAATTTAAAGTTTTCTTTTTAACTTCGCAGTGAAAATCAAAAAAATCAGTAAGTGGTGTTAGAGACAGCAGGAAATGTGTAAGAATCACAGAGCATCTTGCTGCAGTTTATATTATTTCATTATCTAAATCAGTGAGTAATGATTTCTTATATATCAAAGCTGATAATTATTTTTCAGGGATGTGAACCATGGAAGGGAAGCAGGAGTTTGAGGATGATGTCAGTAAAAGGGCCAGGGTTTCTGCAGGTAAGTGGAGGAATTTGCCCCAAGAGCAATTATGTAAATAAAATGTGCCTGGGGCTAGAATAATGTGACTGTCACCCACTGACAGAAATGGCCCTGGGCTCAGGCCTGTAAGTATTCACATAGGCAGGTAGATCCAGTGGGGACAAAAAAAAAAAAAAATTGAAAAGTTAAAAAAAAAACCAAACCTTGTTTTTCACTTATTTTCCTCCTGATTACAGATTATTGGAAGGTAGATTCTTTCTGTATCTATGCTTATTTGCTAAAGAGCTTGTTCTAGAAGGAAGGGTTTCATCAATCCCCCCGCCCTTCCTTACCGCCAGGCCCCTAATTAGCTCCACCCTTCGGTGGGATTCCAAGGGCTTGTTCCTCCCATATTAGAAACAACCCCCCAAACACCCACAAACGCTGGCGCTTGCCCTCTCCACGCCTCTGGGTCTCTGTGAAGCATCAGACATTCTGAAGGCCACTTCCACAAGACAAACCTTTGGATTGTACGATGCATCACATTTTAAAAAATTAATATGGCGCTGACATCCTTTTATTTTAGCAAGCAAAGATGTTATTTTAAAAGGGCATTTACTACCAACAGTTTTTTAAAAGGAAAGCATATCGTAACTCCAAAACCTATAGGAAGGAGATGATTCTGGGCAATACTTAGCTTTCTGAAAAATTCATGAAGATGCCATTATCCATATTTTTCTCATGATTTTCCTGACCTGGCAGAAAGGCTGCAGTGGACGCCCTGCCCCAAGGCGGGGAGGTGGCCGGCCCTCCCCTCACCATCCTGCTTCCTGCCCTGCTGTCCTGGCCCCCACCCCTCCCCGGGGCCTGTACCCGGTCTGGGAGAGCCCCCTTCCCTCCTGGCCCGCCTCCCAGACCTGGCCTCGCCCATGCCCCTCCCCCCGCTGGTGTGCACCTGCCCCTGAGCTCTCAGGCGGCGCAGTGGTCGCGGACTGTGCGTGGTAGCACCGGGAATGGGCATCCACACGTGTCCCGTGTACATCGTGCCACTTGAATGCTCCTCCGGTAGTGCTGCTCTTTACCCTCCCTGCCCCCCAGGAAGGAGGTTCTTGTATTGGCCCACTTTACAGAGGAGGAAGCCGAGGCCACAGGAGATGCAGGAGGCAGCGGGGGTCGCAGCACCCTGCTGTGGATGGTGCGGGATGCCGGGGACTCGTCCTGCACCGCTGCGCTGGTCTGTCCCCCGGGGGGCGGGGGCCGACTGGGGAACGGCTACCATAGCAGCTGAAGCTGAGAGGCACGGACGGGTCTCCTCAACCCACGTTCCGGCCGGCGGGGTCCCCAGGTTGTTTATGGTGTTGACAGAGGGCGGCCGCGTCTTGCGAGCTGGTTCGTGTGTGTCACCTATCTCTGGACCTCAGGCCCAGCACACTGCAAGCGCTCGGCACTCACCAGCTACCCCTGCCCGCCCTGACAGGGCGGGCACACCGTGTCCCGTGCGACCTACAGAACCCCCAAACACGGGGCCAGACGTAAACATGGAGCACGGGTGAGACTGTGGCCGATACAGAAATATTTAAACAGTCGAAATTGGTCCAGATAAGCTTCTCAGCAGGTCGGGAGGATGCACTCACTTTTGCCCTCTGCTAAAAAGGTACCTTTTCGTCCCTGCTTCCAAGAGCTTCCCTCCCACCTGAGGCTTGTGCACCTCCCGAGACTCTCCTGGCTCTTGAGCCCTGCCTTGCTGGACCCTGCCCCAGTTCTCCTGCCTAGAGACTCAAGACAGGGCCACTCTCAGCCCCCTCTGAGGCCTTCCCGGGTACACAGTGGGGTTGTGCAGGCCGAAGACACACCTGGGGCCGAGTCCTAGAAAGAAGGTGGGCTTTTCGAGTCCCCTGGAGCAGGTTCTCTTTTCGACAACCCCACATCAGGATGTAGGTACGAGAGAAGACTCCTGAGGGCAGTCCACCTTCCCAGGACACATCCTGTGTATCCCTGGGGACAAGGGCACTCATTACATTGAGGACACAGGTGGAATTTCAGTTTATCTGCCATATACATTCTTCAGTCTTCCTTCACTCTTCTGGACCCAAGGGCATGGAGAAGAAAGCCAATGGCCCCTGCTTTCTGGAATCTTCCAGTCTAGAGCAGGAGGTTGGAAATCCTGGTGCAGGATGATGGAGCACAATGATGGAGCACAGTGAGGGACGTCTGGAAAAGGCTAAGGGGTTGGCCTTGGGTGCCCTTGGGCCCCACGCAGAGGGATGCAGGGCAGTGTGCCCAAGGCGGGAGCCGGAGCTGGAAGGACGTAGCAGCAAGCCTGGGATGGCAGAGCCGGGGGACCCCTGCCTGCCGCCCCCTGGAGCGTGGGTCTGGGCCGAAGGAAGACCCAGCCCACCGGCTTCCTTCCCTTGCGACTCTTACCGCGACCACCCACGGGTCGGTCTGTCCAGAGAGGACATGGATGCTAATTAAGACCAACAGGAAGAAAGTGAGGAGAGGAAACACTAATCAGGGAGTCTCTTTCAGGAAACTGTAATTTCTTGATTTCTGAGTGCAGGTAGCAGAGCAAACTGATCCTGTCCCCGTCTCCCTGCGGGGTTCCCCCGGGCCAGCCAGTGACGGGTGAGAATCGCAGGAGGCTGGGAGACCTGACTTCTGTGCCGGCGGCGCATGGGCGTGGGTCAGGCAGTTTAGACAGACCCTGGCGGCTGTTACCGCATTAGTTCCCGAGAAGGTCTCCCTCGTTCTGCGGAAAGTGGACTTCGGGTCAGCCCCTGTTGGCGCATAGTAATGCAGCTCCGTGGTGTCTTGTATCTGCGTGATCCTGGTTGCCACGGAGTGTGCCGTGTGCGTGTGTGGGCATACGTGTGTACGGGGCACATATGCGTGCGTGTGGGTATGTGGGGCTGTATAGAAGGGTAAGGGTGTGTGTCGTATGCATGTGCATGCATGCCTGTGTGTGCATGACGTGCACAGGAGGGTGTGTGTGTTGTGTGTGTGGTATGTGTGCTGGGTGTTTGTTGTATGTAAATGTGGTGTGTGTGATATGTATGTCGTATCGGCGTGTGCATGCGTGTTTGTGTTGTGTGTGTGTGTGTCTGTGGGTCAGCGGCTGGATGTGAATGTGTGTGTGCTGGGTGTTTGTTGTATGTAAGCGTGTATGGGATACATACGGTGTGAGTGCGTATATGTGAGCGTGTGCATGAGTGTGTGACTTCCTTCTTGTTCTCCGTCTCTCATCACTGCTGGAATACTGGAGAGGGTACCCGCTGGACGCCACCAAGAGCAGATTTGAAACCAGGCGTAACAAGACAATGGAAATCAAAGCATACTTACGGTTATTTCAGCTAAAGAAAAGAATACTATTTTTAGGGAAGAAAACCATGATTTCGTGGTTAGGAACATGAGCTGTGGAATGAGACTTGTTGGCCTTGAACCCAGCGCCAGGCCTTCAGGCTCTGCCACAGGGGAGGAGCTCCCCACTCACCCGGCCTCAGTCTCCACTTCTGTGGAAGGTTGTGCTGGGAGTCCATGGAGGGCATGCCGAGGAGCCATCGAGTCAGACCGCGAGGATGGAAGCCCGCATGGACGGAAGCCCAGCCAGGGTGCAGGCACCTGCGAGGGGACACGGGAGAGGAGGACGGGCCTCCTTCCCTCCCCGCCGCGCCTCCCCTGGAATGGGATCTAAGCGGCGGCCGTAGAGCTCCTCAGTGTGGGACGCTGGGTCCTGGGGCAGCCCGTCCCCAGCCATACTTTGTTGTTGAGAGAAATTCCTATTTTCCTGTTCACTTCATCCGGGTTCACAGAAAGGGCTGATTTTCTCATGACGCTCAACACCGAAGCGTGATCGTGTCACCTGCTTCATGGAAATCTTGTTTCTTATTCCTTATTTTCTTTCTTTTTAAAAGTTTTTATTATATATATTTTTATATTTTTATTATTATTAATTATATATTATTGTAGTAAATGAAATGTTTTATTTAATAATTTTAATTATCTAATATATTAAAATATATATTATGTTATATTTTATTAGTTATATATGATTATATAATAATTATATATTAATTATTATATATAGTTATATAATTATATACAATAATTATTAATATATATTTATTTGTGTTTGTATTTATTTATTTTGGAGAATCTTGGAGACTTTGTACTGTGTTGTTTGTGTCCCTCCAAACTCTTGGACGCTGATGAAGAAATGTGTCCTGAAGCATCACTTTATTCTGCACGGAAGCCGAACTGTCCTGGGGGGATGGGGGTACCCATAAATTCAAGGGTATCAGGCCGTTGAAGCTGCGTGATGGATGATGGGACCCAACATCCCATTGAAGGTGCACGTGGGGCTGGATGGCAGGCGGGCATGATGTTAGAGGAGCTGGACAGTGTCCGGTGAGCACCGCCTTCTTGTGAGGAAAGTTCTGTGCAGGCTTCCAAACCCCATCAGCCAGGCCCTGAGCGTCACACCGCATGGAAAGGGGGCCCTCTAGGGCCGAGGGAAGGGGGAGAGGGAGGAGGCTGGCCATATGCAGGACTCTCTGGGGCAGGTGCTCCTGCCTGCGCCCCTGTCCCAAGGAGCTGAACCCCAGCAGCCCAGGGAATGACGGGTTCGTGGTGTCCAGTCCACCTTGTCCCATCACGGCACTGGGTTCAGTGCCCCAAGCCTGTGTGAAATCTATAGAAATGGCTGGGGGTGACCCCATAAATTCAAGGGTTTCGAAATTAAAATATCTCAGCAAAGAGCGGAGAGCTAGGATACACAGCCGGTGACGCATCACAGAACATGAAATTTGGAACGTCCTTCCAGGTCTCAGCTTCCTGCAGCTGCTTTATTTTCAGCTTTGTTCCTGAACCCAAACGGAGGACATTTCACTCTACCCTTCTTCTGCCCCAGGCTGGGCTGCGAGGCCACAGGGATAAGAGATGGGAAGGTAAATGTGGGTGGCATGTCGGGACACGTACGCCTGCTGGTTTGGACCTGTGAGTGATGACCGCGAGGCCACAGCGGCGTCCGGTGAAGCCGTGATTCGGGGCGTGCGCTCGGACGGCAGGCTGCAGCCTGTTGGCGCGGGGAGCAGACCGCGAGGGCAGGGCCATCGCCAGCAGCAGGGTTGTGCAACAGGGTTAGGATGAGCAGGCACATCCGGTGTCCTCCTTGGGAGCTGAAACGCCTTGAACTGAGTCTCAAGACCACGGCTTTGAAGAAACACGTCAACCTGGCCTTTTAGGCAGCAAAATAAAGATGTGCTCCCATCCCCAGACCCGTGCACCTCATGATGGGAGCAAGAGGGAGGTTTCTGAGTTGGGGGTTTACAACATCCATTGTTGCGTTACTATTTCTTGTGGCAAATAGGTCCTTTGTGAGAGGGGGTTAGGTCTGACTTGGGGACGCCTGGGTGGTTCAGTTGCTTAAGGATCTACCTTTGGCTCAGGTCACGATCCCGGCGTCCCAGGATCGAGCCCCACGTCGGGCTCCCTGCTCAGCGGGGAGTCTGCTTCTCCCTCTCCCACTGTCCTCGCTCCTGCTCTTTTGCTCTCTCTTGCTCTCTCTTGGACGTGCTCTCTCTCAAATAAATAAAATCCTAAAAAACATAGGTCGGTCGTGCTGATAATTGGGAACATGCATTCACCGGCCAGGGCTGCCACAGCAAACTACCACGGCTTAAACAGTGGACACGCGTTGTCTCACGGTCCCGGAGGCTGGGGGTCCAAGATCCACGTGGGCAGTGCTGGTGCGTGCTGAGGCCTCTCTCCCGGGCATGTAGACAACCACCTTCCCCCCACATCCTCACGTGGGTGTGCTGTGCGTGTCTGTGTCCTGATCTCTTCTTCTTATAAGGACCCCAGTCCTATGCGTTTAGTGCCCGCTCATGTGACCTCCTTTTAATTTTATCACCTATTTAAAGACTTTATGTTCAAATACAACCACATCTCAGGGGACCGGGGCTTGGGGCGTCGATGTGGGGGACTCAGTGCAGCCTCTAACAGAACCTAGGCTTCTTGTGACCATGAGCTCACGTCTTCTTGAGGCGCGGGGACTGGGGGCGCGTGCCTGCTCCTAAGGGGCACTCTATAAATGTTTGCATGAATTCATCAAAGTGATAGTATTTGACCAGCAACTGATGTGATTTTCTTGCCTGTTCAAGTTATTTTATTTTATTTTTGTAATGCTGTAGTCCCAATAGCTTCATCTTCTCACACTGTTCTTATCTGTCCCCTTTTTGAGTTTTTTCCACGTTAAACCCTAAGAGCAAAAGTCCGATAAAACGTTTCTGCTATTTACCGAAGGTAGAGGCCCGACTGGTGTGTTTCTGATTCTTTGAACCATCTCATCTCCGGTCCCCTTACCTCGTTTAGCAAATATTTTTCTTAGTTTTAATCAAGAGGAGCATTTGCACACAGATTTTCTCTCCGTGGCTGTGTTAACTTCTCTCTCTCCAGCTTCGTTCTAAGTGCCGTGGCACTAACTCATAAAATTAATTCCCTTTCCGTGGGATTGTCAGAAATGAGGATTGTTCTGACCCCTATTTGAACTCATGAGCTGGAATGAAGTTGTTCACTGAGCTGGAGAAGACAAAGCTGGGTTCCAAGAGATTAATCAGCTCCATCAGCCCTCGGAAGAGGCCTGGAAACGGCCCCGTCACACTGACCCTGAACAGCTCCGACCCGCGCGCAAATGAAAGCCATCACTCCTGACCAGAAAGATACTAAATTATAGGCTTTTAAATTTAATTTTCAGTTTACTTGTGTTTTCGATTAGTGTGCCATGTCTCATAAAGAAGGTAGTACCTTTAAGTAGTAAGCACCTCCACCGGTCTCCCCGGCTGCCCCGGGAATGCAAAGGCACGCCCCAACTGCGATCTGTGACCAAACCACACAGGAGGGGATTTTTTTCCCTGTGACACCTTAAGCTGCAATAGCAAATTATTTTCTTCATACCAAAATCAATAACTGGCTTGGAAATAAAAGGTCTCCCTGGGCCTGGGGTCACAGGATTTCCTGACAGGCTCCTAAAACTATCTTCTGGTGCCGGGAGGCCTGAGGACAGCCATCGACCTTCCACTCACAACTGAGTCGTGCAGCATCTCACGGCCTAGGAAAACACAAAGGCTGGATGACAAATTGTCAGCTGGGGAAGTACTGTCCTCATCCGCTGGACCTCGTAGGACGTCTGCTGTGCACACACAGGATGGAGAGTTTCTTCTGTTCTCCGCGGTGAACACTGGAACGGTCACTTCTGGGAGAGCGCTGAGGGTCGGTGACAGACATCTTGGCCGCACCTTTGGTTATTCTGGGCATAGGTTCACACTTACCCAGCCACTGTCCTGGAGAAAAGCTCCAGAGAGGGCCGGAGTATGCCCACACAGAGAGATCCCGATAGGCGTGTGCCCGCCTGAGAGCTCCCTGCACCTGCGGCCCCCGCCCGCGGGCTCTCCCTCCCGCCGCAGCTCGGCAGTCCTCCGCGGCGGCTGCTGACACTGTCCTCCCTCCAGCCACCCGGACCCTGGTGGACGGCCTCCCGCGCAGAGCCCACAGCTAACGCACGGGTGTGCTGATGCGGGCTTCCGCCGGCTCGAGCTCACATCTCCCTCAGCTTACAACCAGGATGGAGAGTAAACAGGCAAAAGAAACGTAGAGAGAAGAAGAAAGTCAGTTTAGAAAGATGTTAACAGGTGCCTTCGCGTCCTCTGTAAAAATCGACCTTGATGTCGGTGGTCTTTCCTCCCTTTCCGTGCCTCGCTTTAAATTGTAGGTTCTTAGAAAGCTGAGCTCAGTGAACACAAAGGTAGACTGGATTCATGCTCCCCCCGCCCCCACTCAGCTTTCCTTAGCCCTGACCGAAAGATCTGTGCATCGAGAGAATGTTCCAGACCAGTGTCAGCACCCTGTACTAGGAGGAGCCAGGTGGCGATGGATCACATTCGGGTGCACAACCTGGAGGACTCCCACCCGCGGTGTGCTCTATGTGGTGAGAGTGTAGACAGGATTGCAGCGGCCCGTGGGGCCCTGAGGAGCTGGCCTGCGGTGGCCGCTTCCTCGGGCACGTGGAAGGGGCTCGGTAGGGTCCTCCACAGGAGGCTCATATGCCGAGGTCCTGCCTGGGAGCAGGGACAGACCCGTCAACCCAGGACAACTGATGACCTTCCAAAGGACAGTTCCTCCTCCATGAATGTTCCTGGGAGTGAGAGAAGCATTTGTCCAACAGAAGGGTGGGAACTCCATGGGCAATTTTCTACTTTGGACAGGTGTTATGGACTGAATTGCGTCCCACCCCCCGAATTCCCACGTTGGAGCCCGGCCTCCGGCACCTCGGCATGGGCCCCTGTGGAGATGGGGCCTTTCGGGAGATATTGAGGAGAAAGGAGCTCATTCGGGTGCGCACTCATCCAATGGGAAGAGGGGATCAGGACACAGACAGGCACATGGGGGCGGCAGGTGAGGACACAGAGAAGGCAGACGCCCACACGCCAAGGAGAGAGGTGCCGGGAGAAGCCCACCCCATGGACACCTTGGTGTCGGACTTCTAGCCTCCGGAATGAAGAGAGCGTCAGTGCCCCAGTCTGTGGTGGCCTGTCACGGCTTCTCTGGCCGACCTCTACAACAGACCACACGCGCTCATTCCCGTCGGCAGCCTCTGCGTCCTGCGCTCCTGGCAAGGAGCTGGCTGGTGTGGGTCTCCGTGTGCGGTCAGTGATGGCACTGAGCCAGAACATGGAAGTCCCTCCCCCAATAACGAAGGTGAGAAAACCCGACGCCCCTCGGCACATGGACTGCAGGGGTCCACTCTGAACATCAGAATCAAAAACGAGGAATTTTAATCAGCTGGAATGTGAGCTCGTGCACGTGTTTAGCTGGTGACATTGGAGGTTTGCCTCAGACCTGTTTTCTGCCAGGCACCCAGGCTTTCCTTCTCTCTCTGTCCTACCTCCACTGTCCAGCCTGCAGCCCCTGGCCCCCTCTGCTCTTTCCAGTCGTGCAAGCGTCCAAGGTCATATTTGTCTGTTTTGACAAAAGAAGTACCAGTGTTGGTTTCCACATGGCTTCTGTTTCTCTATGAGCTGCAATCCGGAGAGTCAGATTATTAGCATGAAGCAGCTGTGCTGCAGAGTAGGACAGGCTCCCGGGGATGGGAAGCAGGGGGGCTCCAGGCTCGGGGTCGGGGAGCAAGGGCTCTCCCTGGGCTCTCTCCACAGCTCGGTGCCACAAAACCGCAAAGCACAGATCCAGCATGACGTTTTGTGACTTCAGTGCCGGGGATTGCCTCTCTGCTTGGAACCAAACTGGGCCGCGCGTGTTCTTGCGGCTGGCCTTGCCGACCCTTCCCGGGTCCCTCCCCCGCTCGCAGCCACGCAGTCTGCCTGGCCGGGGGAAGCCCTTCTCGCATCTGAAATGGGCTTCGGCCCGCTCTTGCTGGCCTGCAGGCTCAGGACAGGATGGTGTGCTGTGTCTCCTGACAAGCTGGTTCTGTGGATCCAAAGTCAAGCTAAGGCAAAGTTCGAAAGCCCGAGGGCTCTGTCTTGTGATACGGTTTCTGAGACTACCCGCGCCTCCTCGGAACGCGTTCCGTGCTGTTAGAAATGCATCAGCGATGCCACTGACCATCAGCGATGGCTGTTTCCTCGTTACCCAATTCAGGCTTTTCTAGTTTCACAAAGAGAAAGAATAACGTGTGAAATCGGCAAATGAAGCTATTTCTTTGTGTTCGTGTCACATTGCTGATTCCTTTTTCATATTTTGCTTTCTCGTTCATTTGTACAAGAACACGCTAGGAGCAACTTGCCTTGCACTGTGGTGTAGAACAAAATGCTTTAGAAATACTGAATTTAATGGGTACAACGTGATTTTGTGAAAAACGCGAAGCAAGACGTATTTCATAATATAAATTGGTTCTCACTCTACTTGGACTCAGAGCTGAGAGTCATCAAATGAATTGATCAGCCACGTGGAGGACACTCCTGGGAAAGTTTCCAAGTGAAATGGTGCAGACGCTTGTAATCAGAACGGGGCTTCTGTGCGGGCACGCCGTCCTGAGGACTTTTGGCCGGCAGGCTGTGAAGGAGGAAGGAAGGCCGGGGCAGGGGTGGGGGTGGGGGGCCTGCCTGATGAGGGACAGCACAGTCTCCAGGTAAGAGATGCCCCAGCCAACCGCCCGTTCCAGCGAGCGTGGGGCGGTGCTTCCTCTCTGGGACTGCCACAAAGGCTCTTTTCCTCTCCTTTCTCTCATTTCCTCTAAAATGTATAGGAAGGAAAGCAAATTTAAAGGCAGAGCAACCACGCAGAGCTTTCTTTAATCCGTGGCTGAGGTGGGACGGGCCCCTTCGACGTCCATCCTGGAGGCTGCCAGAGCGGGCCTGTGGCAGGACCGGTTGGCTCCGTTCGTATTCTGAGTGACCTTCTCCAGGAGACATGAGTTTGGGATTTCGCTGGATGAGCTGCCACTGGAGACATCCAGTGGTATCTGAGATAGGCCACCATGCTGTCCATCAGAAGAACAGTGCTCTCTGAGCATGGGCCATGCCGCTTTGGGGGCAGAAGGGGCCATGTCGGCTTGGCTGGTTTCCGGCGCTCAGAGCTCCCCATGATTAGTTTAATGCTCGGCTGTTGCCATCCTGAAATTCTAACCCTTTTGCACTTTGCACGGGGCCCTCCCACTTCTGAGTGTGGGGAATGGGTTCCACCGAGGAAAGTAAATAAAAGCCAAGCAGACCCGTGATCTGGCCCGAGGAGCGCGTGGGGTCCTTCCCAGCCCCCGTGCCCGGAGTGGGGCATCACTGGCTGCCGACCAAGTGTTGTGGAAGCCCCATCTGCTTTTGAATTTGGAGAGGGCTCTGTGGAGGAGGTGCAGGTGGCTCTGGGCCTCTGAGGGAGATGGCAGCGGAGTTCATCCGGGCACCGGAGGGGAGGTGCGTCAGCCAGCTCAAGCGCCCCAGCGAACACCACAACAAGCGTGGGGCTTAAACTCAGACAGTTATTTCTCACAGATCTGGAGGCTGGAAGTCCGAGATTAGGGCAGCATGGTAGGGCTCCGGGGGTTCCTCCTGGCTACACCCTCACATAGCCCTTCCTTGGTGTGTGCTCACAGAGAGAGAGATCTCCGGTCGCTTCTTCTTCATATCAGGACCTTACTCCCATCCTGGGTCTGGAGAATTCCCCCTTTTGACCTCCTTTGCACCGTCAGAAGGGGGTTAGGGCTTCAGCACATGAATTTGGGGCAGCACAGGCATTCAGTCCACAGAAGAAGCTCTTCCCAAGGGGAAGAGCACGGCCTGTCCAGCGCAAGCCATGAGAGAGGCAACTCCGGGACACGGTGCCCCGCTCCCCAGACCCGGACCCAGGACAGGCAGAGGCTGCTGATGAAATCGGGACCTTGCCCTGCGGCAGTGGGGTGCCCTGGAGTGTGCTGGTGGAGATGGGGACTCGATCTCTCTGTGTCAGACTGGCAGGGACACAGGCTTTCCTTCTGTGTTCGCCTCAGTTCTCAAAACAAAATATGAATGTGTTACCTGTTGATAACGTGCATTACGTATGAATATCTTCACTGAGTTTGATAAAGGTTAAGTGGTCCAAGAGGCATAAAAGTCAGGCATGCCTCTGAAATTTGGTAGCTTCAGCTTTAAATTAAGCATTTTACTTTATAATGGATGACAGTGGCTCTTGAAGGAATTACCTGTTGGCTGAGCTGCTGTCTTGAGTCATGCACAAGCAGAGGGCTCAAGCATGGTCTTGCGGCTTTTCTTTCCAGCTAATGATAATCCCCAGCTCTTGGTTTTCAGTTCAGATAACTTGTAACCGTTAAGCACATGATGCTGGGGACATCCTCCTGCATCAGTACCCCCAGTAACACCTGAGTGACAAGTTCTGGGGCGGGCTCTTTGCCAGAGGCAGGAGGTTGCTGTTAACGTCGTGTCTAAGGAAGACAGGTTTGGGAAAGAGTAAATAATTACAGCAAGAACTCCAAAGAATATGCAGACACAGACAGTGCACTGGGCTGTCCAGGCAAACAGGTGTGACCAAGGAGCTCCAGATGGACGTGAGAGACAGGGAGCCAAGCTTGTGTAGACAAAACGTGTCTGAAAGACATGGCAAATGTGTTTTTTTTTTTCTTTTCTTCCAAAATTGGAAGAGTTGATTCTGCCGTCGTATATTTTTCTCTACTCTTCTTACTTGCTGCAGAGATCTCCTAAGTTTTTTGTTTATTAGACTTTTATCAGACTGGTAAGTCCGTAGAGAAGCCCCTTGAGTTTGAATGGCAGCCATGGCACCTCCGAATTGGGCGCGCTCGTGACATCTGTCTGCTGTCAGCTCCCGTACTCTGGGGGGACAAAGACGTCAAAACAGTCTGCTTCTCTGGGAAGCAGAGAACATATCCTAGTTACATTTATGCTCCCCAGAGCCCTGGTGGATGCATGAAAGAACAGATGCTTGAATGAATATGTTCTAGGTATTTATTGCTGCAGAATGTGCCACGTCAGAGCTCAGGGCACAGGACAATCATGGTGCAACGCTCTCAGAGTCTCGGGTCAAGAACCGGGAAAGGGCGGAGGGCAGCTCTAGGCTGCTGCATGCTGCCCAGGGCCTTACTGGGGCAGCCGGGCGATGGGGCTGGAATCCCCTTTGCTCACTCACTGGGGTGCCCCAGGGGGCCGCTCCTCCAGCACCTGCCACCCAAGAGTGCGCAGGGTGCAGGCCACTGCAGGAACAGGAAACAAGGGTGCATTATCTGTAGGGAATGTGAAACTTTATAAAAGTTGAGTAAAAGTTGATTTCTCTTTCATGATCATCATGCACCAAATCTAAACAATATCACTAATAAAACCATCCTCCCTGAAGACATCCTCTGATGAGCTCTAAATTGCTTCAGCAGTTGCTGGTGAAATTTCATAAACACAGGCGTTAGCTTTGGACCTTGTTCAGTTCTGCTGGAGTCACCATGTGGGGCCCATTCCCGACTTTCCTCCTGAACTGTGTCACCTGCGAGCACCTGGTGGAGGCTGACACACGGGGCTGCAGCCAAAGGAGGGTCCCATCCCTTCCTGTGCCGTTAGGAGCAGTAGATGCCCTCCAGGGTCTGAAGGTTATAGATCGTATCAGTCCATCCGTTCCCTGCTTACTGTTTTATATGGCTGACAGTCACACCAGTTCCCTCTCCCCTAGATTGTCCACTCCCGACTTACCATGTTCCCTGATCCTGATCGAACTTTGAGTTCCACGCAGTACACTGTATTCCACGTGAGGACCTCTTAAAATTCAATATATCGGGGTTGTGTTGTATTTCAAAACTGGAAGTTTAAGCCTAAAAGACAATGCATTTACTGGGGTGCCCGGCTGGCTCAGCTGGTGGAGTGTGCGACTCTTGATCTCAGAGTCATGAGTTTGAGCCCCACGTTGGGTGTAGAGATTAGTTAAAATTTTTTTTTTAAAGGTTTTATTTATTTGACAGAGAGAAAGACAGCCAGAGAGGGAACACAAGCAGGGGGAGTGGGAGAGGGGGAAGCAGGCTTCCCGCGGAGCAGGGAGCCCGATGCGGGGCTCGATCCCAGGACCCTGGGATCATGACCTGAGCCGAAGGCAGACGCTTAACAACTGAGCCACCCAGGCGCCCCTTAAAATTTTTAAAAATAAAGAAATTAAGTGTTTGCTTAATCATGTTTGACTTGTCAAATCCTCAGGAAGAATATTATTGCAAATGTCCTACCTAATTACAAAGTATTTACGGGTGATCAGCTACTGTTTAGAGGCCTTTTCTTGTCATTAAAGGAAAGAGGACCCTCCAGCTAAGAGGCAAGATGTTTTCTGTTCCCAGAGCACCACATTACTTCACCTTGTTTCCTGCGTTATTTATGAGAAAAAACACATCGGGGAGTGAAGAAATGCAGTGCTGTTTGCTCGGGCCACACAGCGCTTCTATCACA
Source organism: Leptonychotes weddellii (assembly GCF_054177405.1). Lineage (NCBI taxonomy): Eukaryota > Metazoa > Chordata > Mammalia > Carnivora > Phocidae > Leptonychotes > Leptonychotes weddellii. The sequence continues at coordinate 1,788,204 of NC_138375.1, forward strand.
TACATAATTCATCCTTTTTGTCCGCGTCCTGCCAAGTACTTACCTTTCCAGGTGGGCTGGCTGTGTTTGCACACTTCTTGTCTGCAATGCATCCCATGCGGCCTTGCTCGGGCGCTGCCAAAGCCTTTGGTGCCGAAGCGAGTCCATGGTGTCAACCCATCGACCCGCCGCCCCCCGTGAGCCCTCGATGCGATGTCAGAGCCTCCACTCCGCACGCGGCTCGCGGCGGTTCCGTATCCCACTCAAAGTCCAAGTTCCACAATTCAAAGTAAACATTCCCTCTGGGATGCCAAGGAGGACGTCGGCCGTATGTCTGAGGGCTTCAATGGAGAGAAATGAAACAGTGGTAAACAGACCCAAGGCCTGGAGCTGGTAGAGCTTTCAAGAAGCAAACGCCAGCATCACGTGAAGGCAAGGTTTCTTTTCAGCCTCGACTTACGCTCCACACAGATTGTGAGCCAAGAGGAAATCGGAGAGAGGCACGTGTTGGAAAGTATCACAGACACTAGTGCTCACAATCCCGGACGAGATTCAAGGGCCCTTTCCTCGAAAAGCCTTTTCCTGCAAAACAGGGAAGTGGCGCATCTTCCGTGTGGTCTCCGTAGCTCATGGTGCCGGCGAGAGTTCTCCAAATGATGCTCGTCGGCCTTGTAGGCCCGATGTGAATTGCAAACGAGAAATATTAATTAAACAGTAATTGTGTCTTTGCAAGTGAGCAGCTCATGCTTTTAAGTGTCATGGGCTCTATGCAGTGTTTGGAAACCTCTTCTGAACTTAAAACAGGTCAGGATAATTCATTCAGGTAAAGATGTTTTAAACTCAGGACAGGTTTGTATCCTCATGCACTGTTAGTGGGAGGCTAGTAAAGATCTTCCTTTAGGGATGGGAATGAAGCAACAATTTTTTTTAAAAATTTAATTTTAGTTTCTCATCTGTGTTTCAGAACAGGTGGGATTATTAGCTAAAAAGGACATCTTTTCAGTGATTGAAACTATGAATTATAGGTTGATTGTATAAAAGTAGAGCTTGATTGAAATTAGAATACCAAAATGCTAGGTATTTGGGGCTGTTCTTAATGACTGAGTGCATTCAAAATAATTTAATTTTCAGACCATTTTGAAAATGTAAGATGTATCAAGATAAAAATAAATTTGTGCATATGAAAACTTCATGAACTTGCTGTAGAAAATTTAAATAAGCAACAAGTTGTTGAAACACTGGTGAGGAAAGTAGTCCTGCACTTTGCCTTCCAGGAAAGAAAAGTGACAAACTCAACATGAACCGTGTTTCCCCGACGATGGTGGCATTCAGGACCAGCACCTGGAGGAGAGAGCCCAGGGCCATCGGGAGGTGACGGGAGTCCCTGGGTCCTGGCCATAGTGTTATGCGGGGGGTGAGTCGAAAGCCCTCCACCATGCAGCTTTGGGGAGCGACCCCACGGGGTCCCAGGGTCGACCTTGTTGGTGGTGGAGATCTCAGGCCCTTGGGTCTAATCTCCTTGGACTTGGTGGAGGATGCCGTGGGGAAGCACGTCTCTGCTGCTGCTTGTTCTCACGCATGGGAACGGAGCCCCTCTGACTGCTAGACCCTCAGCCCTTAGCCGCAGAGGGTGCAGCCCTGGGCAAGGGACCTTCGAGACCCCAGTCTCCAGTGAGCAGACCCTTCTGCTGGCCGACCTCCTGCTAGAGCTGTAGAATGTGCTGCGGGGCCTCTAGGGGAGGTCCATGACCCCAGGCACCAAAGCTTCCTGCCCGTGCATCCTGCGGTTGCCAGGCCCCTGCCCACGGAAGAGTCTCTGCGGCTCCAGCGCCCTGCCAGTTCACCTGGCGGCAACGCGAGGCTGCGGAGACTCAGGGAAACAAAACTCAGACCTCCCCTCCAGCAGCCCTCAGTTTGTTTCCTATGATTAAGGGTCTCTTATGGTTTGCCTCCCTCTTTGATTTCATCTTGTTTTATTTTTTACTCTCTTCCCGCTATGATCCTCTGTTTTGTTTCTTAAATTCCACATATGAGTGAGATCACATGATAATTGTCTTTCTCTGATTGACTTATTTTGCTCAGCATAATACCCTCTAGTTCCAACCATGTCATTGCAAATGGCAAGGTATCATTTTTTTGATGGCTGAGTAGTATTCCATTGTATATATGGACCACATCTTCTTTGTCCATTCGTCTGTCAATGGACATCTCAGCTCTTTCCATAGTTTGGCTATTGTGAACCTTGCTATTATGAACATTAGGGTGCAAGTGCCCCTTTGGATCACTACATCTGTGTCTTTGGGGTAAATACCCAGTAGTGCAATTGCTGGGTCATAGGGTAGCTCTATTTTTAACGTCTTAAGGAACCTCCATACTGTTTTCCAGAGTGGCTGCACCAGCTTGCGTTCCCACCAACAGTGTAGGAGGGTTCCCCTTTCTCCAGATCCTCACCGACATCTGTCATTTCCTGACTTGTTAATTTTTGCCGTTCTGACTGGTGTGAGGTGGTATCTCATTGTGGTTTTGGTTTGGATTTCCCTGATGACAAGTGATATGGAGCAATTTTCCATGTGTCTGTTGTCCATTTGTATGTCTTCTTTGGAGAAATGTCTGTTCATGTCTTCTGCCCATTTCTTGACTGGATTATTTGTTTATTTTATATAGAGAGAGATAGAGAACGCACAAGCAGAAGGTGGAGAGGCAGAGGGAGAGGGAGAAGCAGACTCCGTGCTGAGAACTGAGCTCCATGCAGGGCTCGAGCTCACAACCCTGATATCATGACCTGAGCAGAAATCAAAAGTCCGACGCTTAGCAGACTGAGCCACCCAGGTGCCCCTGCATGCTTTATTTTTTAATCGGCAGTTTAGCCCAAATAGTAAAAAGTAAGGAAAAGAAAAGAAAAGAAGAGCCTGCTGGTGAACAGTCGGCCTGTCCACTCTGCTCCATCCACCCAGCAGACTGTCTTCTGTTGTTTTCCGGGGACGTTTTGCGTACATGCACACAGCTCCCCGCTTTGATTTCCGCAAACAGCTTCCAGTGCCCTGTGTTCTGCATCTGGCTTCCTTCTCGCCGGAGGGTCTCTTCCTCGGGTGCACACAGACACTCTCCTGTTCATTTACACAGCTGTGCAGTGTTCCTGCATGTTCACTCATTAAATGTGATTTTTTAAACTCAGTCATTCTTGATGGATAATCTAATATTTTTAATGTTAAGAATATTTTTTACATGTAGAAGATCTTTTAAAATTTTTATTTAATTACATTTTTCACTATTCCTTTTTTGGCTTTTGGCTTAGAGTGGTAATTAGAAAGGATTGTTCTCTCATGTTTTCTTCTGCTACTTTCGTAATGAATCATATATCTTTAATCCACTTGGATTTTGACCTGTTTTTCGTTTCAGAAGACTACCCACAAGGCCTGCGGCCTGACTTCTTCGTGGATTTCGATGCCCCCTTTTGCGTGTGCTAACTTCTCGGACCTACTGGATGTTTCTGGGCTTCCCATAGGCTCTGCATCATCTGTGGTGCTTTATAATTTATGTTATGACCTGGTAGATCATTGCTCTCACGTCTTAGAATTTTCATAAATACTACTTTTTATTCCATATGTTTCCTGACAGGCATGCTCCATTCTCTGAGAATTAACCATTTTTCTTCTGTGCATTTAGGGAAACTTGCTGTCCTTCCCTCCTCCCATTGTCCCCAGTTATAAACTGTGTCCCCAGAGGGCACACCTCACTCGGGGGAGCCCTGGGACGCGCTGGGCGGCGCAGGTCTGTGCGAGCGGGCCCGGGTCCGAGGCTGGCAGGCATGCAGCTGGCTTCCTGGCTTTGCACAGCCCTCCCGGTGTGAGGGCGCGTGTGTGCACGTGCACACACACACACACGAGTCACTGCACGTGCTGTACATGCGAGACGTGCACACCACACACGCTGCCCACAGTCTGCAGGAAATACATCACACGCACCACACACGTGAGGAAATGAATTTTGAAAACCCAAAGTGTATCGTCCTCCTGTTTGCTGGGTGTGATGGCCTCTGATAGTTTCTCTTCTGTCCCAGTCTACTCCTTTCTGTTTGTTCTTTTATATCAAAAAAGCGGACCCCAGCCCTCCGGATGGCTGAGATGCTCTGTGCGGGGTGGACGGTGCTGCCGATTGGTGGGCGCTGGGCCCACTCGGGGACCGCTCCCATCACGGTCACCGCCCCGGGTCCCCACCCCCACCCCCCGACCTTAGGCTCTCTTGCTGGGTCCACTGAATCCTGGCTTGATTCTAGAGGCTGAGCAGGTCCTCACACGTCAGCATGCAGAGGAGGCAGACATATTTTTGTAAAAACCTCCTCTTCTGAATCTGGGCCCTTGAAAGCTCGCTGCAAGTACAGGCCAACTCTTGACCCCCCTGAGCTGGCGATGCCCCCTTCTTCCTAAATTCCACCCTCCAAAGGTCACACGGTGCACCTGCAATGAACACTGGGGTGGCTCCCCTGGCCCGACAGAAGTGACTGGGCGTGGGAACAGCAGTGAGCCCCCGCAGGGAGTAGCTGCAGGCCCCGTCTACACTCGCAGGCCCAGGCGCAGCGCAGGGGACTCAACTGCACTCAAGGAAGTGAAGGCTTCCAGGGACAAACAACAGGAGGGCAGAGTCAGTGGGCCTAATGGTCTGCAGAAGGTTTACTGTTCAAGGACCACCCTTTCTGCTTATTTTTATCTGTTCTAAGGGGCTGAGCCTTCCTGTTCTTTCAGCCGGTAGGAGAAAGGGCCTTTCCAGGGTGGTTTATATTTCAGAGCCCGGAACGGTGGCTGCTTTCCGCGTCTCTGGGAAGGGGCAGCCGGCTTTCCCTCGCCCGGTGTGATACAGGAGACGCGGTCCTCGGATGTTTACGCTCAGATGTATACAGTAAGCCTTCACTTTAGAGGCAAATTAATAGTCGGGCACCGTGAGAGCCCGGCTCTATCTGAATATTGATGATCTCCTTCTCCAGGTCTCCCCGGGCCGGGGTGTGAGATGTTGATCAGTGCTTCTTGCTGATAAGCCACAGATTGCCAGAGAGGGAAGGATTCCGCGGTGTGTGAAGCAGAGAACCATAATCTGCCCCAGCAGGCCAGGTCTGCGCCTCCGCACGGACAGTGGCCCTGGTGCTAAGCTCTCTATTAGAGCCGCCCACTGAAAGGGCCCCTCCTTTGAATGAGGCCTCTTCTGCATCTGAAAACCTCGGCTGGGAAGGGACGCGTCTGTGATTAGGGCGGCATTTGGAAGCAGAGGCCTTAAATGCTCACTTTTGTGATGCTAAATTGCCGAGTGTTTCCCAGCGCAGTGTCATCTTCCGTAAACAGTTTCATTCTTACTTATTTCGTAAAAAAGGGAATGAATGGCCTGCCTACCGTGGACAGGACCGGAGTACATTTGTACGGCGATCTGGGTTATGGGAAATTTAAATCCAACTGTTTGATGAAATGTAGAAATATGTTTAAGTACAGGATTAGACTTCTAACATACGAAGCAGTCAGGAGATCAAAAGGCTCAAAAGTCATGCTGAAAAGGGTGGAGGCTGGGGGGGTTGTTTAGAGCCAAGTGATTAAGAGTGTTTTCAATGTGTTACATCCAATCTGACTTCAACATAAAAATAAACACAGCCAACGAAGAGCAGAGCGGGTGGCGGTCCTCCTGCCACCCCGGACCTGGGCCGGGCGCCTCGGCCCTGGTTCCGGCTCCCAGCACGCCCAGGAAAGGGGGCATTTGGCTCGAGAGTCAGTGGGGCCTGGACAAGGACCTGAAAGCCCCCAGGGGGCTTCCTGGGGACCAGTGGCTGATGGACACCCACAGAATGTGATTTCTTAAATCTGTGCTTTATTCTTCCCCATGTAAACACCAGCGACAAACCAGACCAAACCTGCTATCATCCCAGCAAGCTTCGAAAGGTCAGGTTTGGATTTTTGGAATGAGGCTCAGCAGCAGCACAAAACTGGCCCCTGGATGTCCATGCCGAGGACACCTGGGAAGACCTGTGTGATCCTCGGAGATTGCCTGGCAGGTGCTCCTGTCTTGGGAACCTGGACCTGCCCTTCAGTTTTTGGCTTTTAAAAAGATTCTTTTAACATTTTCCACATGTCAGTGAGCGTGTCCATGTTTGAAAATGTTCGCATGTGCAGTAATTGAGGAACTAACATAAAATGATTCAAAGTAAGTCGGCAATCCAGCCAGGATTAAGAAATGTCTCATTTCTATTCCTCTATTAATCTGCCAGACTTCAAATTTTATTCGTTGGCTCATAGATGGTTTCTGTCTCTGTCTCTCTCTATACTTAACATTTTATGCAAGTGAAAATTTTAAAAATTGGACTTTTAATACCAAGGCGGCTCATTTATCACTGTTTTGAATCTTATTTTATGACTATTTTCTATAAATATAATCTTATGAGTCACCCTTTACATAAATAAGTATAGGGCCGGGCGCCTGGGTGGCTCAGTTGGTTGAGCGACTGCCTTCGGCTCAGGTCATGATCCTGGAGTCCCTGGATCGAGTCCCGCATCGGGCTCCCTGCTCGGCGGGGAGTCTGCTTCTCCCTCTGACCCTCCCCCCTCTCATGTGCTTGCTCTCTCTCATTCTCTCTCTCTCAAATAAATAAAATCTTAAAAAAAAAATAAAAAATAAAAAAAAATAAAAGTTAAATAGCCATCTTATAAAAAAAAAAATAATAAATAAATAAATAAGTATAGGGCCAATCGTTACGTTCTCTATTATAGACATTTCCATGTCTTCTAACTCTTGCGCAGCTTTGCAAAATGTCTTGTTACAGTAACTGTCTCGGCAACCTCCCCCAGTTTAATTAATTTAAATGCTTATAAGTCTATAGTTTTTTCTCCATTTTAGAGATTTTAAAATATGTTTTGAAGACGCAAAATATGAACTTGTCAGTCAGTTTAAGAAGATTGCCACAGCAGCAAGAAGCGTTTCTGTGCACAGGGAGAGGGCTTAAGAAGGCCACAGGATGCACCATTCACTGGCGCGCTTCTCATGGCCACAGCCTTCACGTGGACTGAACCGGTCCACGAAGCCCTTGAGGGCGGAGGCAGAACTACCTGCACAACTTCTGAGTCAGCCTGTGCTTACATCATGGCTTCTCTATTTCCCAATCCTACAACACTGGAAAATTTACTCTCTGAGACTTGATTGCTTCATCTGCGAAATGGGGACAGATGGTGGTGACCCCATGCACCTGCCACTGAGACAGAGAGTGTGACGGTGTGGTTTGGAGCCAGAACATGGCCACACTCAGTCCCTGTGAACCCTCAGGGTCATACTTTTCCCTGGCGAATGTCCCTGACAGAGACTGGCAGAGAATACATTTCTAAAACCACGGATAATCCGTGAAGTTTTTAAAGCCTTCAGAAAGGGAATTTTTTAATATTATTTTGAATAGTTTCGAGGGATGTAGAGTCACTAAAACTATTTTTTTTTAATTGTAATCATTTAGTCAATCTGTAATGGGTCTAATGCTGAAGCCAACGATCTTGATCTGGGCATGGGGAATCTGTGGTGGGGCCCCGTGAGCGCTGCCGAGGCGGGAGGCGGCGGGAGGCGGCGGGAAGGGGCAGCAGGGGTGCCCCGGGACACTTCTAAGCTCCCAACTGTCACAGTCACCTGCAGCAGGACCCAGAGCACAGCGTCTGCCCTGCCTTCTCATGTCCCAGGCCGTGTCCTCGAGAGGCAGACTGGAAGATGGACCCCAAAGGCGATGTGAAGTAAGTGTTGGCCAGAAGATTTGGCTTTGACTTTTAATAATTCCCTGGGTGATGCTGTTCCGTGGGTAAGCCCGAGATGCAGGCTGCGGAAAGCAGCGAAGAGAAGGGGTTTGTAGACTCCTTTTCCGTTTCCCCAGAAATTCTTGTTGGATTCCAAACACTCACCTTTTAAGTTTCATGCCATTTCCTGGCAAAATTAAGGGCCCATCCCGGGGTGTAGATTTGAGCCTTGTCACTTCTCAGGGGACGAGCATAAGGACTTACTAATATCTGCAGAACCCAGAGTAATCCAGCTCACTCCCGCCCGAGACACACTCCTGGAGAGACCATCAGAGCAGCAAAGATGTCTTTATTATAATATCATCGAATGTCTTGTTTATAAAAATAAAATTTGACAATAGATTTATATTTTCCACATATGCCAAATTCTAGTTACATGGACCCAAATATTTTGTTTTTCTGAGTTACATGTTTGTTTTATTTTCCCCAAGAATCATGGCTGTGCCTCCTGGTCTTATCACATCTGTTTGTCCAGTGATGGTTCTGGTCCGCCTTTCCTTCTGGGCACTTTGAACCGCCTCCCTGTTAGGATGGTGCTCGGACCCCCAGTGCGCGGCACCGCGGTGTGCAGGTGGGGTGTGCACCTTCCCCTGACAGAGGCCGTGCTGCTCAAGCTTCAGTCCTTCTTCCAGCCTCTCCCATCTTTGCTGAGAAGTCTGACTGCTTACCCATCTCGTCCGTCTGCCCATCATCATCGCTGGTAAAGGAGCACGTGGGGATGGGGGGGCCTTTGGCTTCTGGGGGCCCTGAGGCTGTGTCACTCAGATTCCCTCAACAGTCATAAAGTGAAACAGAGCAGGGGGCAGAGGGGGCCCGCCCTGTGCCGTCTGGTATCCGTGCTGCTAGATGTCCCCGGCCCTGGCCAGCTGCTGGCCCTAATGGGTGCCCCTGCAGCTCTAGGGGACCCAGGCTTAGAAGTGGGAAAAGCACCCCCAAAGCCAGTGTGAGCCTGGGGGTACTGAGCCCCTGACACCTGGCTGAGCATCCAGCCCACTAGCTCACCTGTCCTAACTCCTACCCCTGCTCCAAGGACACCTGTGCCTCCCCCGGGATCCGGGCTCCCCCACCTCAGTCTTGGGGTGAAGATGAGCAGTGACAGCCAACCTCCACCTCGAGAGGACAGAGCACAAGCGCAAGAAAAAAGAAAACGAATGCCAGAAAAACAGAAAAGCAAGAGGGAGCTTTTCTAACTGGAAATAGAAGATACGTGTCTGCGGCAGCGCCTGGGCCACTCCCGTGGGGCAGAGGGTCTGGGGTGGTTTGCTGGTGCTCCTGATGTGCCCGAGGCCCAGGGCAGGGGCCTCACGGTGCCCGTTTCTCTCTTCCCTCTACAATGCTTGAGCTTAAAACACGGACAGTAAATTCATTCATTCATTAACTAATAGCTATGTGAAAACTTAGCTGAAAAAATATACAGAAACTCTATAAACAAGATGCTCAAATCTTTTAGAAAACTTTTTTTTTTTTTAAATCTTGAATAACGTTTCACGGTGCTGGTAGGAGAAATTAAATTACACTACATTTAATGTAACTTCAACCCAAACTCCAACAGTCTTTTTAACTTCACAAAATGATTCTCAAGTTCACCTGTAGGAATATTTTTGAAAACAAGAGTGATGGGGGAAAATTTGCAGTAACGGACCAAGAAATGTAATATAAAGTTAAAATAATCCAAACAGCATATAATAACACCAGAATTGTCAGATACATCGATAGAACAGAAGGAAAAATATCAGAAATAGTATGAAGTGTTTAGGATGTGATAAACTTGAAATTACAGATGTGTAGGGGAAAAGGATTATTAAAAACATTGTACGGGGGCACCTGGGTGGCTCAGTCTGTTAAGCATCCGACTCTTGGTTTCGGCTCAGGTCATGTCTCAGGGTCGTGAGATCAAGGCCTGTGTCAGACTCTGCTCTGGGTGGGGAGTCTGCTTGGGATTCTCTCCCTCTGCCCCTCCTCATCCCCTCTAAAATATATAAATAAATCTTTTAAAAAATATTGTATTTGAAAGACTGGCTTACTGTTTGAAAAAAAAAAAACAAATATTGATGAATGCTACACTATGGATTTAAAAATAAACATTTAAATTAAAACTTTAAATCCAAAAAGAGAAAACAATGATATTCTGAAAGGAAATACACATGAATATTTATTTCATTTTGGGGTAAATATTTATTATTGAACATGACATCAAAAGCAGAAAGAATTTAGAAATTTAATTGATATTACTATCTAAAAATTGTTAAAAGTGCATAGAAAAGGGACGCCTGGGTGGCTCAGTCAGTTAGGTGTCTGCCTTCGGCTCAGGTCATGATCCCCGGGTCCTGGGATCGAGCCTCATGTTGGGCTCCCTGCTCAGTGGGAGTCTGCTTCTCCCTCTGCTTGTTGCTCCCCCTGCTTGTGCTTTCTCTCTCCCTCCCTAATAAATAAATAAAATCTTAAAAAAAAAAAGTCCATAGAAAAACAACACTATCATCAATGACAAAATGTAGACAGTAAGCTGGAAAAGCAGTAAGTATGGGAGACAAAACTTCTTACCTTCACATATAAAGTGTTAACGTAAAGAGACCACGGTGGTTTTTTAAAACATACTAGGCAAAGGATATAAGCAGGTAATGTGCAGAAGAGAAAAAATATGAATGTCAGTAATTGAGAAAAAACACCGCAGGCTCACTAGTCATTAAATACAGACTGTTGCTGCTGTAATAATTGCCACAATTGGCCTAAAACAACACAAGCGTGTCATCTTGCAGCATTGATGGGGTGTCTTCCTCTCTGGAGGGGCGGGGGGGGGCTCCTGTGGTCTCCGCTCTCGGCCCCGTCCGTCCCCGTCCATCCCCGTCTGTTCCCATTCGTCCCTGTCTGCCGGGCCAGTGAGGCTAGCTACGTCCTCCTGCCGCGGCCGGAGCTCTGTCCCTGGGTTCTCACTCAGATTTTCATCCTTGCCCTTGTCTCCTCTGACCACTACCTGGAAAGGCTCTTCCCTTGTAAGGTGACTATGATTACATTGCACCCAGCAGGTAATCCGGGGTAATCAGTCTGTCGGTCTCGAGCTGCTAAAGGAATTTTGCCCATGTAAGGTGGCGTTCACAGAGTCTAGAAATTAGGATGTGGACATCCTGCGGGTGGGGGGCATTATTCTATCTACCACAGGCATCTAAGAGATTTGAATATATGTTTATTATATGTAAGTGCATATATGTTTTAATGTGTATTATAAGATATAATGTTATAATATACAACGTGTTTGTATATAATATAATATATATTATATATATATTATATTATATATATAATATAATATTTATTATATATAAGAAAGGGATGTTTAATTAAGAAATTAATGCACTCTTTGACATCTGTTGAGATTATAGGATTTTTTCCATGAATTAAATTAATTGATTTTTCTAATGTTAAACAAACCTTTGATTCCTGGGATAAACAACTTGAAATGATGTATGATTTTAGTATATCTTGTGTTTGGTTTAATAATGCTCCATGATTCTCTCATCTAGGTATATAAGTGAGCTGGGCCTATAGCTTTCATCTTCTGTATTATCTCTATTACGTTTTGGTTTCAGGGTTATGCTATTCTCATAAAGGAATAAGAGAGGATTTTTTCTGTCTTTTTCTTCTTTATTTTACTTTACTTTCTTTTGTTTTTAACTCTGAGTGTGTTTGTGTAACATTGAAATTATTTTTTTCTTGACTGTTTCACAGAATTTGCTGTTCAAACCATCCATGCCTGAATTTTTCTTTATAGAATTTTTCTTCTATATAAATTTTCATTCTTTCATGGTTCTGAGACAAATCAGGTAGTTTATTTTTGTGCCTCTTAAAAGATTTTTAACATCATTCATTCACTTATATATAGTTTATTATTTCTCCCAGTACATATAATTCTGATTTCCAAACAAATTCTTTAACCACTCCATGTTTCAGTAAAATGGAGTTAATAGCAGCACCTACTTAATACAATTATCATTAAAATTACATAATCTAATATACACACAAGTCTTAGAACACTGCTTGCACATCGAAAGTGCTATGAAGGATTGGTGTCAAAATTACTCACCCAGCTTTCCATATTTCCATAACAATTTCTTCTCTGAGCCACGAGTTACTTACAAGTGTGTTTGGTTCCAGTCCAAAAAGACCATGAACTCACCTCCTCCATGGACACACCGAGTCTACACTTATTTATACAGCACTTCTTCCTGAAGAACTGAGGGCTGACTGAATACAAGTGTTCTTCTTAGTTTTCCAGGCATATGTTTTCTCTACCTGTTTATATATTCACCATGGATTTTTAACTTAACTTCATGATGGTAAGAAAAGGTATGAGTAATACAATCCTTTGAAATTCGTCAAGATTTGCATGATGGGCCGGTATATGGTTGAATCACATTAATGTTGGGTTTTGAGTTACGCGTTTGCTTGACATTACCTGTGTGTTTGAAAATAATTTGTATTTTGTTATTTTTGGAGGGAGTATTTTAGATCAGGCTTATTAAATATGCTGTTCTAATATTCTGATTTTTATTGATTTCTAAAATCTGCTTATTTGATCAATTTTAAGATCTGTGTTTAAAGCTTTTATGATTGCGGATTTCTCTTTGAAATCAAAACAATTTTTAAATTTTTATCTAAATTCCAGTTAGTTAACATACAGTATAGTATTAGTTTCACACGTACAATATAGTGATTCAACACTTCCGTACAACACCTGTTGCTCATCACAACAGATGCACTCCTGAATCCCCATCACCTGTTTCCCCATCCCCCACCCCCTCCCCTCTGGTCACCATCAGCATATTTTCTGTAGTTAAGAGTCTGTTTCCTGGTTTGTCTCTCTCTCTCTCTCTTCCCCCCACCCCCGCTTTGCTCCTTTGTTTTGTTTCTTAAATTCCATATATGAGTGAAATCATATGGTACTTGTCTTTCTCTGAGGGACCAATTTCCTTAGCATAATACTCTCTAGATCCATCCACATCATGGCAAATAGCAAGATTTCATTCCCTTTATTGGCTGAGTAATATTCCTTCGTAGATATATACCATATCTTCTTTAGCCATTCATCTGTGATGGACACTTGGGTTTTTTCCATAGTTTGGCTATTATAGATAATGCTGCTATAAACATCAGGGTGCATGTATCTCTCTGAATTAGTATTTTTGTATTATTTGGGTAATGCAAATTATTTTTGATTTATGTGCCTTAACTCTATTATTGAGTTTGTGCAAATTTAGATTTGTTCTATCATTTTGTCCGAAGTGACTCTTTTATCAATATGCAATTGACCCTTCCGGTCTGTATTCCTTCAACCTTAATGTAACTGAAACAGTTTTTGGTTAATGTTTTCCTGCTCTATCTTTTTTCATCTTTTTGTTTTCTATCTTTTCTTTCCTTTCTTTTTTTTTTTTAATTGTCTCTTAGCAAGGCTTATGGGTTTTGTTTTTCCTTAATCCAGTTCGATAATATTGGAATTTTAATTAAAGCTTAGTCCATTTGTAGTAATTATATTTGATGATCTATTTAGATTTATTTCTATTATTTATTTATTTATTTATTTATTTTCCGATGTGTTTCTTCTGTGGCGGGGCCAGCATGTTGGGCACTACACAGAAGGCCCCAGAGTCCTCCCACAGGTGACCAGGGAAACACTAAAGACGCGGCCTTGAGGGGCTGACGGCCCGGCCGCCCTTCCGTCCTCCTGCCAGAGGGCCTGCACTGCTTCCACATGGGTCTTCCTTGCTGCAGGTCCTCGAGCCTGAGCCCACACTTCCTTCCCTCAGACTCCTGCCTGTGCCCCCAGCCTTGCCCGGGACGCCAAGGAGTGATCTGCAGACCCCCAGATATACCCGGACCCTGAGGGACCATCCACAAACCCCCAGTCTCCTCCAGGATCGTGAGGGACAATCCGCAGACCCCCAGCCTCGCCCGGAACACCGAAGGACAATCGGTAGACCCCCAGCCTCACCCGGGACCCCGAGGGACAATCTGCAGACCCCAGCCTCATCCAGGACCCAGATGGGGCAGTCTGCAGACCCCCAGCCTCACCTGGGATCCCCAGGGGCGATCGCAGACGCTCAGCCACACCTGGGACCATGAGGGACAATCTACAGACCCCAGCCTCACCCGGGACCCGGAGAGGCGATCTGCAGACCCCAAGCCTCACCGGGGACCCCGAGGGCGGTCTGCAGATCCCCAGCCTCACCAGGTGAATGAGAACCAGCAGATCCCTCTCTCTGCCATCAGACAGCTTCACACTCACCCTGTCTTCCTGCCGTGGTCTGGTCTGTTTCTTATCAGAGACAGATTCGACCTGGAACGTGCATTCCTGTCCTCGGCTTCAGGGGCCCTCCGGCAGGCTGGCATCCTCTCTCTCTTCTTCCTCTCTCTTTCCCTTCCCTCCTGCCCTTGGCCCCACACACTGTAACACCGTGTTTACTCCTTTTTGGAAAGGACTTTCCTAAACTACAATTTTTCTCCAGGGAAAATGTGCCCACTTTTGTCTGCACACAATGCTGGTCAACGGGTGATCTTTGCTAGTTCACTGCCTCCTCTTGGTCTATTCTCTGTCCCTCCCTTCATCCTAGAATTTTCATTATTCACTAGAGTGACTCCTGCAGGCTGTCCTCCAGGCTGTCAGAGGCCTGAACAGAGTTCTGCCCTTACCTTACTTCTCTGGACCATTTGATTAGCATGTCTTCAGTACCAGTTATGTGACAAACGTTGTTCAAGACAGTGGGTGCATCAGTGAAAAAAATAGATGAAATTCACCCTTTTCATCATTTTTTTTTTCATTTCAGTGGAGGAGGAAGGAGTCAATAGACAATGACCACAGTAGATAAACAAATTATAAGCAGCATTATAGAAGGTGATAGGGCCACAGGAACAGGCAGACAGGTGCAAGCTGGGTGGGGCAGGAGTGGGGTTGGTGGTGGCAGCCGGGCTAGGTCTCGTAAGGAAATGGCTCTGGCACAGAGGAAGGAAGTAAGGACGTGAACCAGGTGGACACCGAGGGAATGACCGATCCAAGGTTCTCAGCAAGGCCATGCCTGGCACGTGGACCCACACATGAGGCCAGAGTGGTGGGAGCACCAGCTCTGCAGGGCCTCCTGGCCACTCCTCCCTTGCTTTCTGCCTCTGCTTCCCCACTGCATGTGCTCTCTCCACGACCATCCAGGCCCATGCTATGACCCTAGCCACTCCCTTCCTTAAGGTTAAAATTTAAAAATGTTAATGTCTTCCCAATCTATCTTTCACGTTCCCGGCCGAACAATCTCTCTGACAATTCTGATCATAGAACCTTCTCCCACCTCCTCATCCTTCCCCACCTGTACATGCATGAGCACACACACGCACACACACCTTCAGTGTTCTCCCACAACTCTCTGGGACAAGGTTGGAGTGCTTCCTCCACACATGGGGCCATTGTGAGTTACTTGACATCTGTATCTCGCAGCACCTGGCATCCTTCCGCCAGCCCAGCAGAACCTCCTGTGCTTTCCCTGGCTCAGCACAGTCTCTAGCTCCTGGACATCAGCCCTTTTGAGTCTCTCCTTCCCAGTTTCCCTCTCCCTTAGACTCCCCAAATACATCATATGGTCCCCCATGTGCCATGGCAGATGGTCAGATGCCCCTTCTCAGTCCGTTTACCAGTAGCAAAGAGCCCCCCCCCCCACTAAAACATCAGCTCAATGACTTGTTTCTCTCCCCTACCTATGTTAAATTCCTTGAGGACACAGATTCACCACTGTATTGCTCGAGCTTCCAGAAATACCAGGCACCTGTAGGTCCTGGCCCACAGCTATTCATGTCCTGTAATGCCGATGGAAGGACACCCCTTCCTATGACCGGAAGACCCCAGCCCATCCTTCAAGACCTAGGTCAAGTCTCTTCTTGTTATTTCCAAAATCCACTCAGTGGAAATAACTGCCTTTATTACCAACATCAGTTATTGCACTAAGCATTCTCTTGATCCTTCTCTTAATGTCAGTGAAATCCTTTTATATCTCTGCCTTCAAATCTCCAGTACTTAAAACTATGCCTGACATATAAGAGGTACTCAACAAATACTTATTGAATGAATGGATAAACCAACTAGTCAAAATATGCAAAAGCAAGGAGCACAATACCATACCTCCTCACCAGAGAAGGACTCCAGGGAGAAATACAGATGAAAAGTGCTGGGGTGTGTGATCCATTGCACATTCTTCTCAGTTGTCCCCACCAAGATGTACCTATTTCTCCACCCCTTGAATCTGGGTTTGGCCTTATGACAGATGGGGACCTTGGGGCATTAGGAAATGTGACTCAAGCAGAGCCTTCAAACATGCTTGTGCATTGGGTCTCCTCTCTTCCCACTGCACTGGGAACTGCACCCTGGGCCTGGGCTAGCCTGCTGGAAAGTCCACTGTGGCGGAACCCAGGAGCCCAGCTGACAGCCATGCAGGGGAGTCCATTCTAGATGCCCAGCCCCAGCTGCACACACTCCAGGTGGGACAAGTGGGAAAATCACCCACCGGTACCCAGTTCAAGTTGCCCACCCACAGAATTGTAAACTAGCTACTAGTGATTTATTTGTTTATTTACTTTTATTACATTCAATTAGCCAACATATAGTACATCATTAGTTTTTTGATGTAGCATTCAATGATTCATTAGCTGGGTATAACACCCAGTGCTCATCACAACAATGCCCTCCTTAATACCTCTCACCAGGCTACCCCATCTCCACACCCCTGCCCTCTGAAACCCTCAGTTTGTTTCCCAGAGTCCAGAGTCTCTCATGTTTGTTTCCCCCTCTGTTTTCCCCCCTTCAGTTTTCTTTCCCTTCCCCTATGGTCCTCCGTGCTATTCCTTATGTTCCACATATGAGTGAAACCATATGATAATTGTCCTTCTCTGTTTGATTTATTTCACTTAGCATAATACCCTCCAGTTCCATCCATGTCAATGTAAATGGTGGGTATTCATCATTTTTGATGGCTGAATAATATTCCATTGTAGGTATACACCATATCTTCCTTGTCCATTCGTCTGTTGAAGGGCATCCTGTCTCCTTGCACAGTTTGGCTATTGTGGACTTTGCTGCTATGAGCATTGGAGTGCATGGGGCCCTTCTGTTCACTACATCTGTATCTTTGGGGTAAATACTCAGTAGTGCAATTGCTGGGTCATAGGGTAGCTCTATTTTTAATGTTTTGAGGAACCTCCACACTATTTTCCAGAGTGGCTGCACCAGCTTGCATTCCCAACAACAGTGTAAGAGGGTTCCCCTTTCTCCACATCCTCGGCATTTGTTGTTTCCTGCCTTGTTAATTTTTGCCATTCTAACTGGTGTAAGGTGGTATCTCATTGTGGTTTTGATTTGCATTTCCCTGATGGCTAGTGATGTTGAACATTTTTTCATGTGTCTGTTTGCCATTTGTATGTCTTCTTTGGAGAAGTGTCTGTTCATGTCCTCTGCCCATTTCTTGACTGGATTGTTTGTTTTTTGGGTGTTGAGTTTGAGAAGTTCTTTACAGATCTTGGGTTTTTTTAAGCTATTAAGATTTGAGGCCACTTGTTCACTTGTTACACAGTAAAAATCAACTGATATTGGTTGTAAATTATGAAGAAACTCTTTGCATGATAGACTTACAAGTACAAATTTAATTTTGACAGCAATGCAAAATTAGCACAGGCTGTTCTTCTCAGCAAATTTGTGTTATCCTATTGACAGTCTTTTTAATTAGCATTGCTATTTTTCTGTAATACTCACACTCTCTACCACAAGTTAATTCTGTCTACCTGAGATTTATTTTTTTAAGATTTTATTTATTTATTTGAGAGAGAGAGAGAGAGAGCACAAGCAGAGGGAGCGGCAGAGGGAGAAGGAGAAGCAGGCTCCCCACTGGGCAGGGAGCCCGACACGGGGCTAAATCCCAGGACCCCAGGATCATGACCTGAGCTGAAGGCAGACACTTAACCAACTGAGCCACCAAAGCACCCCAGTTGTGTAACTTTAAAAGAAATGGACTTATGGAAACAATTAACCAACTCCTTCAATGGACTGTGTAGGACAAGTGGTTTACACTAAATGATGATATTTGTATTTGCCCCATTATTTCTATTCAAATGAAGAAATTCCATATTTGGCAACTGTAGGTTTATTTGTGAAGGCCTCAGAAGGAAAGCACAGTGAACCTGAGACCTGAGCCAAGCCCCTTGAGAAATAATGGCTATTTGGGCCCTCATGTACTGTGTGACATATGGAGCAGAGTTTGGACAGTGTTAGAGGTGACACTAAAGGCTGAGTAGTAGTCCATTGTATATACACACCGCCTCCTCTTTGTCCATTCATCTGTCGATGGACATCTGGGCTCTTTCCATAGTTTGGCTATTGCGGACATTGCTGCTATAAACATTGGGATGCAGGTGCCCCTTCAGATCACTATGTTTTTATCCTTTGGGTAAATACCTAGTAGCACAATTGCTGGATCCTAGGGTAGCTCTATTTTTAACTTTTTGAGGAACTTCCATACTGTTATTCAGAGTGGCTGCACCAGCTTGCATTCTCACCAACAGTGTAAGAGGGGTCCTCTTTCTCCAACATCTGTCATTTCCTGACTTGTTAATTTTAGCCATTCTGACTGGTGTGAGGAATATTACTCAACCATCAAAAAATGAAATCTTGCCATTTGCAACGATGTGGTTGGAACTAGAAGTTATTATACTAAGCGAAATAAGTCAATCAGAGAAAGACAATTATATGATCTTACTCATATGTGGAAATTAAGGAACAAAACAGAGGATCATAGGGGAAGGGAGGGAAAAATAAAATAAGATGAAATCCGGGAAGGAGGCAAACCATGAGCGACTCTTAACTCCAGGGAACAAACTGAGGGTTGCTGGAGGGGAGGGGCGGGGGTGGGATAACTGGGGGTGGGCATGAAAGAGGGTACGTGATGTGATGAGCACTGGATGTTATATGCATGATGAATCACTGAACTCTACCTCTGAAACTAATAATACACTATATGTTAATTAATTGAATTTAAATTAAAAAAAAAAGAAGTCACAATGAAAACGTCTATCACAGGTGAAACCTGGTGAGGCATGAAAAGAAGGGCATTTGGTAAGGAGAGCAAGCCCAGAGCTCAGTCTGAGAGTGGTGGCACACGAGCGTGTGTGAGGGGAAGCAGGGCAGCGAGCAGACTTTGGATCTCCACACTGGTGGCATGTGGGTGAGATGGAGAAACTGTTCCTTAGAGTGGAGAAGTTCTCAACTATTAGGCTGAGAATCATATTTGATCACTTTTGTGTCAAAGGGACATTACATCCATGCACTTTTTTAATGAGCGTAAAAAGTCACTTTGACCTCCTTATTTTGGTTCTTGGCAAGTTCAGAACTGCTCTGTGTTTCCCCATGTTTGAAGATTATTGACACAAGATTGACACAAACTTCCATGATCTCAGTTTGTTCTCCTGAGGCGTCTGAACCAAGCAGTGTTGGCTTTCTGAATTCTGCCCAGAGGCCTCATGGTGGGCATGAGAAAATTATGAAAGCCGAAAATGCCATTGGCAGAGCCAGGGCATTGATAGCAGACAGACCTGGGTTGGAATTAGTAGTATTGTGACCTAAGTCTAGGTATATAGCTTCCCTGACCCATTGTTTACTCAGCTGCAAGTGGGGACAAGAATACCTACTTCATAGGATGAAAATGAGGTAACATGGAATGTGCCTGATTCATTTCTTAGTACAGAGTAAATCCCATTGCATGATGATAATGCATGTCTTTCCTAACAGCTCTTTATTCCATCTTCCATACACATCACCTAAAAAAGAAGTGATTCAAACTCCAAGACAATCAGCTGCAAGGTCATGAAGTTCATTAATTTATTCTAGACTAGATTTGCTGCATCTGGCAGGTTCCATCCTTCGGGAGTGGGGAAGGAGGGATGGCATGTAAGGAGTGTGTAAGGAGCCTACACACTCTGCCATGGGACTATGCTACTAGTCCTCCTGCTCTTTGAGAATAACTTGCATTGCCTGGTGCATAAATTGAAAGCAATTTGAAGCACATTTTTGTGTAAGAGGAAGGACAAATATATGCATAAGTAGAATTACAAATAAACTAAATTTTCAGTGAAAATAAGTCCAAAGGACAACGTACCATTGAGACATTGCCAAAAGTTTTTTTCCCCCCTAAAGTCAAAATTTCACAGTAATTTCCCCTCTCAACCAAACTGGGAACGTGGAATATCTCACAGTGTAAAAACAGATTTTTAACATACTTGGGAAACTAAATATATATATGAATCCTCCAACCTTCTTGACCTTATCACAGAAGTTGTGACTGCCTCATTCCTCTGGCTTCATGGACAAACAGTGATTGGAAACATTATTTCCTCTCCTCATAGAACTATACCTGGAGGCTTTCTTTTTTTCACCCAAAACCATATGGTAACTGGAAGCCACCTCAACATGCTGACTGGGGATACCAGAGCAATGATGAAGACTGGAGTGTCAGAACAGACTAGAGACAGGTGGAGGGTGTGAAGTCAAAGAGGTTAGTGTGGTTCTGTGTTAGCAGGTCAAAGTGTTTGCTCCTTGTGTCACCTCAGGGCCTAGCTCAGGGCTCAGGATATTTAAGAATCTCAACAAAACCTGTCCTTGGTATCTAGGCCCTGGAGACGTGAGCTATACATTCACTATGTTACAGGCACTTGGGAGTCCTAGGCCCTTGTGTA
Source organism: Leptonychotes weddellii (assembly GCF_054177405.1). Lineage (NCBI taxonomy): Eukaryota > Metazoa > Chordata > Mammalia > Carnivora > Phocidae > Leptonychotes > Leptonychotes weddellii. Next base: position 1,808,729 of record NC_138375.1, read on the forward strand.
ACTGGAATTCCAGCACCTAATATTGACCATCACCCAGTATTGATGGGAAGCTCTGATTAAACAAAAAAAGTGTTACCAGGATGAGAGGTTAATTTTCCACAACCTCTTTGGAAAACTGGAGTATCAAAGTTGAACTTAAAACCTGGCCATTTCCTTCCTAGTCATACAAACTATAAAAATGTATACAAAGAGAAAATCTGGAAAACAGCATGAGAAAAACAATTCGTCACATACAAGGGAACAATAGTATGATTAATGGCTGATTTCCCATCAGAGGCAAGGAGACCAGAAAACAGAAGGATTATATGTGCAAAGTGCTTAAAGAAAAATAAATTTAAAAAATACCAGAGGAATTAATTATTCAGTAAAAGTATCCATCAAAAATGAAGGCAAATATTTTCAGATAAACAAAGACTAAGTGTTGCCATCAGATTTTTATTACAAGAAATACTAAAGCAAATTCTGGACTTATTCTTTTCTTTAAAAGACATAGGTTATATAAAGAAATCATTAAAGCACTGTATTATTGTGTTTGTTATATAAATTCACATGCATATAGTTATATATAAGATGTTGATATATAGAGAGTGATATATTTATGTATAGTGTTATACATTTAGTATGTGACCATATAGATTACATTATTATATTGTTGTTATATATGCTGTCATATGTATCATTTGACAAAGGAAAGGAAAATAAATGGAGCTATATTAGGAAAAAGTTTCTAAATTTTACCATAATTAAATTAGTATTAGTCTTAAGTAGATGTGATAAGTTAAGATAATATTGTAATCTATACAGCAAACAAGATAATAAATTTTTAAAATACTTTCACTAAATTCTACTCCTGAAATTAATAATATAGTGTATGTTAACTAAATTGAATTTAAATTAAAAAAAATTAAAAAAACAATAAATCTATAGAATTAAAATAGTACACTAAAACATTTATTTTTCACAAAAGAGTAAAGAAAGAACAAATAAACCAGAAAAAAAATACATCAGGCATGTAGAAATGAAATAGTAAAATGAATGACATAAATTCAATATTAACCATGAATAGACTAAATCCAGATTGCCACAGTGGGTAAAAACCAGATCCAACTATATGGTTTCGATTCAAAGGCACAAATAAGTTTGACAGTAAAATGATGGAATAAACACATCATGCAACAGTAACCATAAGACATCTGGAATAACTATAGTAATATCAAAAAATATTATCATGAAGAGAGACATTTCATAATGAAAGGGTCAATTAATCGAAACAGTCTCAGTAACTGAGAAGTTGATTAAACTGAACAAAAATGAAAAAGGGAGTTAGAAGACTTGAACAATACGACTAGCCAACTTGACCTCACTGACATTTCTAGAACACTCCAGCAATAGAAGAATACACATTCTTTTAAAATACACATGACACATTCTCCAGGATGGATCATATGCTGGGCCATGAAACAAACCTCAATACATTTTAAAGGATGTCAATCATACAAAGTATTTTACCTGATCACAGCAAGATTAGAGTTCAGTGATGGAGAGAAATTAAAGAAACCACCAAATATGTGAAAATTAAGCAATGTGCTTTTCAATAACCTATGGGTTAAAGAAGAAATAAAATAGCAATTAGGAAATATTTTGAAATAAATAAAAACAGAGCATAACATCGAAACTGATGAAATGCACCTGAAGTAGTTTTTAGAGGGAAATCTAGAGAGCTAAGTATCTACATTAGAGGAGAAATGTCTGAAATCAATAACCTAAACTTCTTTATGAAACTTTAACAAATAGAGAAAATTAAATCCAAATCAAGTAGAAGGAAGGAAAATAAAAATGTAAATTATAAAAATCAGAGTAAAAGGCAATAAAAAAAACAGAAAAACTATGGAGAAAAATCTGTGAATCTAGAAGAAAGTTCTTTGAAAAGACTGACAAAACTCTTAATTTTCATGTGGGAAAACTATAAAATAAAGAGAATATACAAATCAAGATTAAAGAAAGGACATTGCTGGTGACTGTACAGAAATTAAAAAGATTATAAAGGAATATTAAAATAACTTTATGTCAAGATATTAGACAATGTAGATAAATACACAAATTCCTAGAAACCACAGATACCAAAACTGACTAAAGAAGAAATAGAAAATCTGAGTAGACTATAATTACTGAAGAAATTAAATCAGTAATTAAAAACCTTTCCACAAAGAAAATTTCAGGTACAGATGGCTTCATAGATTAATTCTATCAATATATAAAAAAAGAAATAATACTAATCTTACACAAACTATCCCAGATATTACAGGAGAAATTAACACTTGTTAATTCATTCAATGAGGCCAGTAAGTAACACAGTGATACCAAAGCCAGATAAAGATATAAAAAGAAAAAAAAAATACTACAAATCAATATACCTCATGAACATGGACCAAAAATACCTAACAAGTTCTTACTAAATCAAACCTATCAGCTTTTAAAAGCTAGATTGGTTTAACATCCAAAAACAATGTTAATTACCATATTAAAAGGTCAATGAACAAAAGCCACAGGAATGTCTCAATGGGCGAGAAACAACTGACAAAATCTAACATCCATTCACAATTTTTTTAAAGTGCTCAATAGAGTAGGAATTTGTTTGTTTTTTCCATCTGACAAAGGACTCTATAAAAACTCCACAGATATCATATTTAATAGTGAAGGCCTGAATGTTTTCCCCTAAGACCATGAACAAGGCAAGGATGTTCACTTTCACCACTTCTATTCATTACTGAATGGAAGACTTAATATTATTTTTAAAAAGAAATTATAAATATACAGATTGGAAAAAAAGAAACAAACCTTTTTATTCACAAATGACATGATCCAGTATGTGGAAGATCCCAAGGAACACATAAACACATGCAAACACAGAACCCAAACTAATAAATGAGTTTTAAAAGATCTCAAGATATAAGATCAATATTTTAAAAATTAATTTTTATCTGTATTTTAGCAACATAAAAACTGAAAATTCAAGTTAAGATACAATTCCTATTACCAAAGAATGAAAAAAAGTAAAATACTAGGAAATACTTTAATGGAAGATGTGAAGGCTGGTACACTGAAAACTAGAAAATAGTGAGAGAGAACAAGGAAAATGTGCATTGAGATATGCCATGTTCACACACTGGAATACCAAACAGGAAGGTGTCAATTCTTTCCAGACTGATCTGAAAATTCAGTACAGTCCCTCTCAAAATCCCAGTAGGTCATTTTTTATGTAAAAATTGATAATCTCGTCATAAAATTTATGTGGAAACTCAATGACTGGCTAAAAAATTAGAAAATAAAGAAAAATGTGGAGGACTTAGATTATCTGATTTCAAAACTGACTAAAAAGCTACAGTAATCAGGCAATGCTACATTGGACTAAGGATAGGATATATAGATGAGCAGAATAGAGTTGAGAAGCCTTGAAATAAATCATTTCATTATGGTTAATAGATTTTCAACACACAAGCCAAGATAACTCAATGAGTAGAGTACAAACTTGTCAATAAATGGTCCTGGGACAATTGGATATCAATATGCAAAAGCGAGCAAGCAAGCAAAAAACAACCACAACAACAATAAAGGAAAACAAACGAACTTAAGACTTAAGTCTTACCTACATACACAGAATTAAGTCAAAAGTGGATCTTAGACCTAAATGTAGGAGTTTAAACTATAAAATGCCTAGAAGAAAACATAAGAAGTAATCCTTGTGAACTTCATTTAGGGAAAGAGTTTTTATTATGGCAGTAAAAGCATAATACCTACAAGAAAAAAATGGATAAGTTGGACTTCAATAAAGTTAAAAAAAAACTTTTTTGATTTCAAATGATGACATTAAATAGCTGAAAAGACAAGCTACAGACAGGAAATGTTGTGGAAATAATATATATATCCAATAAATGACTTTTATTCAGACTATATAAGGAACGTTTGAAACTCAATAACAAGAAAATTTCTCAATGAAAAAAAAGACAATGGATGTGAAAATGAAATTTATATTAAAAAAAGATTAACAACTAAGTAATAAACACACAAAATGATGCTCACCATCATGAGTCATTAGGAAAATTCAAATTAAAACCACAATAAGAAACCTCTACTGTCTCACTGAAATGGACACAGTCAAAGAAACTAACAGTATCAAATATTGCAAACGGTGGGGAAACCAGAACCTTCAGGCATTTCTTTTGGAAAAGCAAAATGTACAACTACTTTTTTTAAAGCTTGTAAATTTTTCAGAAGTTAATGCAAACTTAAATTATAATCCAGCAATACCCACTTCTTGATCCACATGTGCAGGCCATTAATTTTTAGTTCTTCTTTTCTTACATGTGCACTTCAGGCTCTGAATTTCTAAATACAGAACCCAAACTTATTGAAATTTAGTTAAAAATATTTGTAGGTTCCATTTTAATTTACATATTTTTTTGACTCATGGGATATTTAGAAATGTATTGTTCAACTTCTAAACATTTAAAGATTTTATATTTATCTTCTTAAATTAATCCATAGCTTAATTTCACCATGCTCAGAGTACATGCTGTTAATGATTTCAGCTCTCTAAAATGGTGAATATTTTGTATGTATTAGAAAAGAATGTGTATCCTGTTGTCCTTGGGTTTAGTACATGCAGTCTACCAATTCTGTAAGTCATCTAAATATTCTAACCATCTAAATCTATACTGATTTTTCAATCTCCTAGTTCTACCTAATAATATATATACCTATATACCTAATAATATAGCCTCACATTTTCTGAATGGCAAAGTATACAAAGAAACAACAAGTAGACAATCATAGTTGGGTATTTAACATGACTGTCTTAGTAACTACTAGAACAAGTTAAGTAATACGTCATACTGTTGCATTAACCATTTGTCATTTCCATTACCATTTGTCATTATGAAATATCTTAATTTCTGGTTATATCTCTAGTCTTACAACCTATTTTGCATGATGTTAGAATAGATAAGCCAGCTTTCTTTGGCTTAGTTGTTGCATGGTATATATTTTTCCAACCTTTTGTTTTCAGATATATGTACCTTTATATTTAGGATGTGTCTTTTATAATAGCATTTGGTTAGTTTCTTTTAAGTCTAGTCTGATCTTTTTTTTTTTATTGCAGTATTGTAGCTTGTGAGGCCCTGAGCTGAGGATTCAGCTCGCCTGTGCCTGGGGTCCTAAGCACAGAAGCCGTGGGGTAATAAATGCATGCTGTTTTAGGTGAAAAGTTTGTGGTAATTCATTATGCAGCAATAGAAAACCAGTATACACCACCAATTGGCCAATGTCTAGAGGGATAAAGATGCAGGGACTTTAGGACCCACTTCAGTACATTCCTCTTCTTTCCAAGATATTGGCCTCTTGGGTCCTGGCTTAAGTTGGTTATTTGCCTATACCTTTAAACAGATTTTCTTTTCTTTTTTTTTTTTTAGTTTTGTGTTCTTTCGCCTTTCCTTCCTTCCTTCCTTCCTTCCTTCCTTCCTTCCTTCCTTCCTCCTTTACTTTATTTTTGTTCCTTTCCCTTACTTATTTTAAAAAAAAAATCCAGCTTTTATACTGATTCTTGAGGGGTAGACTAATATAAGTTACTCCTTATTAGGCAAGTGGATCGGAAATTTAAGAGAACAACTATCAGGTTAATTAAGTATACTTGGCAATGTTGCTAGATATAAGATTAATATACAAAATTTCATTCTTATTTTAGAAATATATTAAATTATATTCATATACATATATCAGTAAAATACTTTTAAAATTATTAAATATATAAAAATAAATCTAACAAAATATGTGCACTGAAACTTACAGAGCATTAATGAAAACCTACATAAGCAATGAGTGTGCCGTGTTTGTGATTAGAAAATTCACTATTATAAGATTCACATATAAACTCAAAGGGCTTAAAATAAAAATGCCAATCTCAAAGAATGACAGGGAGGGAGGAATCATTTGCCCAGATATCAAGACTCATTTCAAAGTGACAATAATTAAGGCCATATGTATTATCAAAACATGGATAAGAGAAACAGAACAGAGACCTAGAATGAGGACTGAGCACTTGATTTATGACACAGGAGAAGCTGAAGAGCACTGGTGGGCAATAGTGGTCTTTTAATAAATGGTGTCAGAATAAGACATCAGAATTTAACCCATACTTCACAACCTAAACAAAATCTATTTCAGATGAATTTTTGATCTAAAATAAGAGGCAAAACAATTAAACTTCTATAAGAAACTATAAGAGAATATCTTCAAGACCCCAAGGTAAGAAAAGATTTCTTTTTTTTTTTTTTTTAAAGATTTTATTTATTTATTTGAGAGAGAGAGAATGAGAGACAGAGAGCAGGAGAGGGAGGAGGGTCAGAGGGAGAAGCAGACTCCCTGCTGAGCAGAGAGCCCGATGTGGGACTCGATCCCGGGACTCCAGGACCATGACCCGAGCCGAAGGCAGTCGCCCAACCAACTGAGCCACCCAGGCGCCCAATAAGAAAAGATTTCTTAAGTAGGATGTAAAATACAGAAAGCAAAAAGGGGGAAAAAACTGATAAATTTGCTTTATTAAAATTAAGAATTTCTGTTTACCAGAATCACTATTAAGGACCTAAAAAAGAAGCTACAGAGTAGGCAGAGATGTTTCTAACATATATGATGGACAAACACATCCAAAATAAAGAAAGAACTTCTACAAATGTATTTTTTAAACTAGACAACTCAATAGGAGAAAGAAAATGACAAAAAACCTTGAACAGGTCATTCACAACAAGGATATCAAAATGCTCAAAAAAAAAAGAAGAAACGAAAGAAAGAAAAGTTACACAGTCTCACAGGTCATCAGGAAACACAAATTAAACCATAATGAAATATAATTACCTAGTGCCTTAATGGGTAACATCTAAAGGAAAAAGTCACCAGACAATACTAAATAGTGAGAAGATGTGAAGACATGGTTACTTCCCTGCATTGCTGTTGGGATGTAAATGGATACAATTGTTTCATATATTTGTACAATGGTAGAGAACAAGCAGTCACATGGAGACAACTGTAGCTGGACAAAACAAAATGATGGACTCTCCTTAGTGTAAGCAGAACAAAAGAAGCTAGAATCATCCCATTCATACAAGGTTTGGAGAAGTTTCAAACATAAGTCTCAGTACTAGAAATGAAGATGGTATGCACCTCTGTTGGGGAAGGTGGACATTATGATTTAGAGGAGAATGAATGGGCTCCTGGCGTCTGGAAATATTCTATTTCCTAACCTAGAAGGTCATGGAGCTGCATCCTTAGGTTTTGTGCATGTTAGTGATGCGTGTATTCAACTAAGTCCACAACAAAAAGTTTTAAAGAAAATTGCTGTTTGTATTACTAAACAAAGACCTATTTTTTTGCTGAAGGTTACTGTGCAATGCTCAATGTGCAAATTCAGGGAGACAGAAATAAAAACAAGAACAGATAAATGGAGAAAGTCTCCTCACTATTAGAAATGGTTTCTTCTTGAACACCAGTGGACCCTCTCACTCTGCAGCAGCCAGGGTCCTACCAGTGCTCGGGGCAGTGTGGCAAATGTATATGGTCCTGGTCATGACCTTGGGGAAATTTTTTTTTAATGGGAATAGTCAATGCCTAGTTAGAGCTGATCTCAGTTCCAAGGCCCAGTGACACTGTCATTATTCACTCTCTGTGGGCAGGACCTGCCTGTCCCCAGTGTCCACTGCCTCTTCATGCAGGCCAACTTCATGCCCTCTCATCTCGCTCTGTACCCGACATTGAGCAAAGCACCTCATGGGCATCATTCATTTAATCCGGGCAGAAGCTCCCCATAGGAAACACCTACAGGACACATGCATAAATCACTGTGGTTGCCGTTGGTTTTGGGGCTGTCGTGGTGGTGGTTGTATTCAGTAGGGCCAGCCGAGGTTGGGGGGGTGAGAAGCCACACTGAAAGCAAATCCTTACACCATCCTGTCCCCTAAAATACATGTGGATATGCAGCACAGGACTGCTGTGAGGGTGAGGAGCCTGGTTTCCTCCCAGGTCTGACAGACACTCAGTGAGCGGGACTGGGGTCTTCCTTGTTAGAAACAATGGGCTTCACCATCACAGAAGCTTTATTAAATCATATAGTTAAGTAATAAATTAACACCAGACGTCAAACCCTACATATAACAGGGTAGTTACCTCTAGGAGCTTCAGTGATTAAAAAAGAGAGAGTGTAGGCCCAGGGGTTTTCTTTGAAGGAGAGAAGTGACTGGCGTAAAGGCCGTTCAACTTTCAACTCAGCAGCAAAAAAGAGGTGTATGCACTGAAGACCTCAAGCATTTTTCCAAAGGATGAGAAAGGAGAGGAGAGCTCAAAGATCTTCATATGTAGGGCATCATTCCTTACACTCAGGACACAATCATCTCTACAGCTGTCTTGAAATTGGCAGGTGTGCAAAACGAGAACCATTTAAAAATTTGAAATTATTTAATGATTTCATCCCTTGCACTGACTGCTATCTCTATGTATTTAAAGCATTTTAATCTTAAGGGCTATAGACAGCATTGCCAAGATGACAGATGTCTCAGAATGGAACACTGGGGGAAGGTCCTGGTAAGGTCATTGTCCAAGGTCACCACTAGGCTTACACCTTGGGGGGCCTCAGGGGTGGGGGTCCCAGGCCCCGGCAGAGTCCTGGAGTGGGGGCTGTCAGCCCTGGACTCCAGGGCGACTGTGTGGACAAGGCGTGATGAATCAGGGGCACCAACAGTTTCCTTCCATCATTCCTGTGAAGCTCTGAAGTTGTGTTAGCACCTGGGGATATATTTTTAAGTGAATGCCCTTCCTGTGACTCGGGGTGATCCATTATGGCAGCTCACTGTGACACCTCTAAGGAGCACGCCGCATCCTCCATCCAAATTACAGTCACCTTTTGTCTTTGGATACATGTTTTAATTTCAACAGACCTACAGACATCGACATTTAAAATATTTATCAATTTAGACCATGCCAAGTAATCTGTTATTTATGAAGAAACTGCCCACTTACCCTGTGTCTGTTAAGCTATTTGATATAAAAGGTAGGTCATCTTCTTTCCATTTCTGCAAATAATAACTCTGAGGAAGAGCAGAGATACGTGGTCAGGAAGTGAATGCCCCTCCTGGTGACTCGGGGTGATCTATTACAGCAGCTCGCTGTGACATCTCTAAGGAGCACGCCGCATCCTCCATCCAAATCACTTTCAAATCAATCACCGTCATCGGGCTGCTTGCTGAGGTGGATGGCTGCAGGACAGATGTTTTGGTGTCTGGGATGAAATGTTAGGTGTTGCAAGAACTTTGCCTAGGAAAGCTTTCTGTGCAAGCCTGACAAATTGTGTCAAGAGCAGGAGACGGAATATTCTTTGTTGAAATGCTGCATTTTGATCAATTAATCCCTGAGTTTTGATGCCAGAGACAATGCTAACCAAACATTTTCTGATTGCATCTCTTTTCAAGGCCTCGTTTATACCCAAAACGTTTCTGCAATATTGCCAATGTGTGTGTATATTTACCGCCCAAAGTCAGCTGGACATCTGTGAATGTGAATCCAACACCGGGAAGCTAGTGTAGTGCAGATAACTTCAGAAAGTTAGATGCTTCTTGACACAAAAACACCCACGTGGATCTCATGTTTGGAATGAGGTTCGGCGTGGGCAACCCCGAAAGCTCTGCTAAGGCCGCAGTGTTTTCCCATCTGGGGCGGTTAGTAAGTGCACGACGCACGTTCGCACACTTTGGGATTTCGGGTCTTTTTACACACATACTATATTATCAGTTACTTTTATTATTTCTGCATAATGTTGTATTTACTTTAACGATTTAACCTGGATGGCATTTGCTCCTAGATGGCCTAGCTATACCGTGATCCATTTAACTGTAACGTATCACTTTGTAAACTACGTTTTTGTTACTTGTTTATAATTGAAAATAAGGACACAAAACCATCCTGCATCACACAGGGAGAGCGTGTGGTGTTGTAGCCAAGGACTTGAGACCACTAGACAAAACCAGACTGTGGAGCCCTGCCTTTGAAATATGATTTAAAACAGAATTTATAATGTCGCAGAATTACATAAAACTGTGTGAAATTGTGCAGATAATCATTTAAATCTCCCTACATGAAAAGATAATTGCTCCAGAAATTAACTGTACCTGGGGTTCATTCATTTGGTCATGGCTAGTTTCTTGTGTAGCGATGATTTGATATTAGAGCTAATTAAGATCAGGTCAGAGTTGCTGAAGGTCAGACATTAATGTGTGGGATCATTGAAATGATAATTATAAACAGATTAGGAAGCCACGGTCTTTCATGAGGGGTTATTGGATAATTGCTAGGAGGGGAATGGCTTACTGTAATAATGCATTATCGACTACTTACAGCATTTTAAGGGTGAGAGTGTATTACTTCCTCAAGGACTAAAGAATAATGTTGTCAAAACCCAGCTCAGTAAATAAAGTAGAAGAGTGTTGGCGACATCCCTCTTCCTCCTGGAAGTGTGTTTATTTTGGGGGAATGCCCTGGTTTGCCCCGAGTATAAGGATGGCAGGTCTCAGGAGGGGTAAAGAAGGAAAATAATATGGCCAATCCCGACCATCAGGCAAGGCGAGCAGTGGGACGTGGAAGGCTGTTCTTTCCTCTTCGGTTCATTTATTCAGGCTCTCCCGAATATTGGAAATCTATAGCAGTGCACGGTGCAGTGGAACGTGGTTGGGTCCATTTACATGGCCCGCAGCACAGGACTGCGTTTGGCTCAGGTGTTTGCTTCTCTGAACATCTCGACAGTTTAATGAGGTGAGATTTCAGTGAGGCGATGGACGCCGGGCCCTATGGAACCTGGGGCTTCCATGGGGCAGGGGACCCGAAGCTCAAACCCCGTGGTTGGCGTTCGCCTGTGATGCCTTTGCCTCAGGTCACTTCACAGAGGAAAACTTCCCAGAGATGACAATGGCTCAGGAGGGAGAAATAGGCTCATTTTCACAGGCTCTCAGATCTGAGTGCGCTTGAGTCCACAGACCTGTCCCCTCGGTGCAATTTTGATGAAACAGCTATACTTGCTTTCAAGCCTTCATCCTCTATGAGCGTGCGGCATGGAGGTTTGACAGGCCCGAGTCCTGCTGGGGGTCAGGATGGCCGGGGTCCCGCAACAAGGGCATGCTGATTCCGATGCCACTTCGTTGAAGCAAGGGGTCCACTGGGTAACCTCCGGGTCACTATGTGTCACGGGGACGTGTCACGGGGATGTGTCAGGGAATGTGTCACGGAGACGTGTCAGGGGACGTGTCACGCGACGTGTCACGGGATGTGTCAGGGGGACGTGTCACAGTGACATGTCACAGGGACGTGTCAGGGGATGTGTCACGGGGACGGGGACGTGTCAGGGGACGTGTCACGTGATGTGTCACGAGACGTGTCAGGGGGACGTGTCAGGGGGATGTGTCATGGGGACGTGTCACAGGGACGTGTCAGGGGATGTGTCACGGAGACGTGTCAGGGGACGTGTCACGCGATGTGTCACGGGACGTGTCAGGGGGATGTGTCACGGGACATGTCAGGGAATGTGTCACGGAGATGTGTCATGTGACATGTCACGGGACGTGTCATGGGGACGTGTCACGGGGACGTGTCAGGGGATGTGTCACGGGGACGGGGACGTGTCAGGGGACGTGTCACGTGATGTGTCACGAGACGTGTCAGGGGGACGTGTCAGGGGGATGTGTCATGGGGACGTGTCACAGGGACGTGTCAGGGGATGTGTCAGGGGGATGTGTCATGGGGCCGTGTCACAGGGACGTGTCAGGGGATGTGTCACAGGGACGGGGACATGTCAGGGGGACGTGTCACAGTGATGTGTCACAGGGATGTGTCAGGGGATGTGTCATGGGGACGGGGACGTGTCACAGGGACGTGTCACAGGGATGTGTCACAGGGACGTATCAGGGGGATGTGTCATGGGGACGTCTCTGGGGGACGTGTCACAGGGACGTGTCAGGGGACGGGTCAGGGGATGTGTCAAGGGATGTGTCACAGGGACGGGGACATGTCAGGGGGACGTGTCACAGTGACGTGTCACAGGGATGTGTCAGGGAATGTGTCATGGGGACGGGGACGTGTCACAGGGACGTGTCACAGGGACGTGTCAGGGGACGTGTCACGGGGACGTGTCACAGGGATGTGTCAGGGGGCCTCAGAAGCAGCTGGCACGCTGGGACAGGCGGGGACAAAGCCGCAGACAGTCACGGGCCTCAGCAGAAGCTGTGCCCTGGGAGCGCGTCCTGTGCGCAGAGCCTGGGGCTCCGAGCCGGCCGCGGCATGTCTGGTCCGGGCAGCTTCCCGAGTGGCTCCTGGTCACCTCCTCACAGATCCCTCGTCACGGGACAACTTTCACAGCTGCTTCTCAGTCTGACTCTCCCAGACTTCGTCTGTGGGAGCGCTCAGTTTTCAGTAATCCATGGAGAGGGCCGTGAGTGACGCACAGGTGAAACAGAAGCGGGACTGAGGCGTGACGGCTGTCCCTGAATAGGCAGGGGGCACCATCTGCCAGCCGCGTCCTCCTGGGGCTCCGCGGCAGGCGCAGTTTGCCCCACGCCTCCAGGAGGGACTGCATCTCTCGAGAAGGTCCCACACAGGTGGTTTGAACAACCCTCCCGTTTGTGATCTGGGTGCTATCCCAGCAGAAGACACTCTTCTGCCTAGGAAAGAAGCATAATCAGAAACACACGTTGCTTGAAGCTTTGGTGTCCTTGGCGTCCCAAGAGAGGCAACCGAGAGGACCCCGAACGCCGGATCCCAACAGGGCAGGCTGGCACTTGGCACCATTGTCACTGCTCCTGGAAAAGAACCTGGGCAGAGTGTGCGGAAGATGAACATCTGAGGTCCACACATGCTGTTTGATGTCTGCTCTCAGAAGAGCAGGGCAGAATCTCACGGCTGCCCAGTGGTCCAGGAGTGAGAGCAGGGCCAGCCCTCGGGGGGCTCAGGACTCACTTCGTCCCCCGAAGTGCGTGAGTCTTGGGGCTCTGAGATGGTGGCTCATGAGTCCAAGGGAAGCCGTCGTGGTGAGTCTACTTTGGACAGTTGCCCAGGTCAGAGGGGACTCTGTTCCATGACTGAGAGCCCGCAGCATTTAGCACCAACCTCCCCGCCTGTCAAGAGGGAGGCAGCCGGGATGCCGAGGTCCGGGCCCCCCTCGCCTCTGCCTCTCCTGAACGACACTCGCAGGGCCTCCCAGAAAAAGCAAAGGGTCCCGTTTGAGGTGGAGGAGGAAGGCTGAGGAATGGGAGCTGAATATGTTCTGCGACCTGGACCTCTGCCAGAGCTCCTGGCTTGCTCGCTCCCAGCGTGTGGAGGTGACCCACGGCCGCAGCAGGAGGGCACCTTGTCCCGGGTCCAGGCCTCGGGGAGGCAGAGGAAGGCCTCTCTTCTGACACTGGACGGCTGAAGGAGAGTTGCAGGGTCTGCGGGGAAAAAGCAGACACAGGAGGCAAAGTGAGAACAGCAGGAGACATGAAGCTAATCGTTAGCAGTCTTGGGCCCGGGGCCAGTTCGGAGGACCCTCAGCGCCTGCATTGCCCGCTGAAGGGGACAGAGAGTCAGGCCGCAGTCTGGCTGTGGCCGTGCTCCAAGGAAAACTCTTGCGGTAGGAATTTCTGAACGGCCAAGAAGATTCCTGATTCCTTTTTTAAATGTTTATATTGGAGCTCATGTCTTTCTTGCTAGAATCTCATTCACCCAAAACTCAACTGGCTTATTTTGTTACAGATGCACATTGGAATTTGGCAAAACACGGCCAAATATAAAGTGGTGTTTGTCGTCCACCTTAAACTCATGTAAATCTGATCATCCTACCAGTGACTTCTAATAACCACGTTGTTCCAAAGAGACAGCAAGGCTTCAGAAATGAGGTGAGTCCCTGTATGAATGAGACATTTGGTAAGTGACTTTTGGATTTCCTTGTGTTTGTGGTTGCCCAGCCAGAGGCCACGCTCTTCTTAACTCGTGACATTTTGGTCTGGTTCCGTTAAACCCAGAATAAAACAAAACCCAGCCTTTTATCGAGGCAGGAACTCTAGCATATCCTGAGATATTCTGGGACACACAGAATCCATGCCCAAATAAGTCTGGGATGCGCAACATGCAATATTTCTTAGAGACTCAGAGCACAGACCAATCTTCTGAGGTTGAAAATTCCTGTAGTAAATAAGTATAAGCCACTTTGAATGGTGCCTGTTTCTCAAACTTCTTCAACAACGGAACACCCCTAATGTGACACAGTAAGACCATTCCACAAAAAGGTGTGTTTCCAGAAAGCACCCTGGGTAATACCTTTTATTTTCAGAGGCACTGAGTGGGAAGAACTGGGCTCATGTCTGTTATTCAAAAGTTGGGCTCATATCTGATTGTAGGGATTCTTACATGCAACGGTCTCTATAATTTTGTAATTCTTCACTCAAAGTTTTCATAGCGGGGAATCGATCCCTGTCTTCTGCCAAGTGTTTTCATGAGAGTTATTTGTGGTAGTTCTTAGGAATCTACTTTCAGCTTTCGTTTAGAGACGTTTAAACCATATGACTATAAGCTTCCTTTACCTTTCTACAAGAATCACCCATTAACTATGGTATGAAAGGCTTAACCCAGCCAGGGTTGAATTGGAACAGAGCTTTGATGTGGGCAAGGCAGCCAGCTCCGTGGAGATCAGTCCATTCTGTTGTAAATTGAGAAGCTCAAGAGTCCAGGAGGAGCATGGCCTAAAATCTGAGGCTCACAAGAGACGCAGAAAGACATTCATAGGTTGTGTTATTTGAAGATCAAGGACGATTTGGATTTGGTTCAGAAATGTTCCGCATTTCCAAAGCAGTCTTACCAGACGGAATCAAAATGTTTCATTATGATTTTAAAAAACAAAAGTTTTAGGTGGTGGCATACCCAGGACGTCTAAAATTCATTCTGCATACTAAAGAGCTTACAACTGTCAACCCTAAATAGAAATCTAAGAAATCCACCAATAGGAGTTCAGAAATTTCATCATGTTGACTTTTTGGAATAAATAGACCCTGTCAAATCTCTGTCTCTCTTCCTTTTTTTAGAAGTAGCTGTAGTGTTTTGTAATGTGGAGCTAATTCTGAGTAGTATATACTGCCTGGTCTACTAGACACTGTTTAGTACAACCTCGTTTAGCAAAAGACTCGGGTTCGGTGCCCCACCCCAGTCTGATGGGGGACCCTCGTCCCGCTCAGCCCCCACAGAGGTGCCCAGAGTCAGAATGACCCCTCAGCCTTGTTGTCCACATTTTATCTACCAAAGATAAACAAGAAACAGGAGACCTGGACTTTTCTCCCTGTTGCCGTTTACTAGCTATGCACATTTGTGCAGAAACTTCCTTCTGAGCCTCACTTGCTCATCTCAAATGTCGGGGAAGGACTCTGCTCCTGTTCCTCAAGGGTGGGGTAAACTCAAGTGATCTCATGAAACTACCATCTGACTCAGTGAACGCCAATATGATTGAATACGTTTGATGAAATAAATTAGACCAAAAATGTAAATATTTGATAACTGGCTCGTAGAGTGTTTTTCATCCCTCAAAGAAGAACGCATGTATTCAAAGGTTTAGCTTTTCCAGCAGAGCATTCCAGGCTGACTCTGAGATCCGAGGAAGTGTGCTCTGCTTCCACTGAGCTCCTCCCTGTCTCGCTTAGTCAATGATGACAGAAAAGGAAGAAAATGTGTATCTTCAACTGCTGAAAATTCTGGCTTCCTGTTCATTCTCAGAGGTATGGAGGGAACATTAAGGATGCTTTCCTATTGTGAACTTCGGTCCATAGTTTCTAACGTCTTTATGCTCGACTGATCCATTTGGGGGCAGAATCTTCTCAAAGCTACACCTAGTCACTCGTAGGGCCCTTCTTCACTCTACATGGCTGCCCGTCTGCAAACCGCATCTACTTCTTCTGAATGTCACACAGGTCTTCAGAAGGCCCAGATAGGGGGTTGGCAGCATCTGAGCCACACGCTCAAGGCTGCCACCGTCCCCTGAGTGATCCTTGTCTCTGGTGAGGATGTGTTGGAATTCGGGAAAGACCCAAAGTGCTTGGAAATTTCCCAGTAGGCAAAATTGCTGCATGTCACAGCCAGACTACACGTGACAGTCTAAGTTCCGACTTAGAGCAGAAGGCTGGGACGCCACATCCCGCCTTGGAGGTGTAGACTCTACATGCGGTTGCAGAGCTGTTACAGTCCTGTTGGTTGAAAGCCCAAGGCATTTGTGCGTGTTAAAGCATCTTTACTGTGCACCTGTGTTGAAAGTTCCTCACCCATTTAAATGCAATCTGAGGTTGATTGAAGCTAGACCCTGAGAGGAAGCTTACTAAAATAAATGGGTTCTTTATCTTATAAAAATATGACCTTTTTGTTCGATTTGTTTATTGTTTTTATTTTGGTTTTCTTTTAGGAACTTGGTATTTGGAGATCTTTTCAGTCTCTGAATCATTTGACTGTGGTCAAAACTGCGCTACGAGTCCAGAATAATGCAAGCAACAACACTGGTTTTAAGACTAATAAAATAATGACATTTCTTGTTTAATGTCCTATGTTATGAATGATTCTATTAAATTTCCATGTGGCATTATAACAGCGTAAACACAGGTCATCAAAGAGACTCACACCTGAGCCAGCAAGACAACCCTGGTGGCCCACTGTGAGGCGTTCTGGCTGGCCCGTCCAGGGTCTACATAAGAGGACAGAGTGCCCGCAGGGGGTGTGTGGGCTCAGGGATGGAGGGACAATATATTATTCAGGGCCTGGCACATAGTAGGTGTTCAGTAAATACTTGCTTGAATGATTGGGGGGAACTCACCAGGCATTTAGTTATTTCAGTGCACCTGAACCTCTCAGATGTCTTTGCTAAGTCTATTTGACAAAAACATATAAAGAAACCCATTGTGTTCTTCAACGTCCAATGAGGATTTTCTTTTTACAAAGTGTTTGGTCAGTGATCAATCTGACTGAAATATGTTGGCCCTATTCCCTCTCCTTGGATGCTCTACTGTGACCCTTCCAGTTGTCCACCCCCAAGGCCCCTCTTCCCTCCTGGCTCCCCGCTTTCTCTGTCCCCTGCCCCCACTCTGCTTTCATATGCCTGTCTGAATTGCCATCCATCGTGGCCCAGGCAGTGTCCACGGTCGGCCAGAGGCGTGACTGCGAATCAATGTGGGTGAACGGTATCTCCCTGTCAGACACTGGAACAGCTGGGAGCCATGCCTGCCCCCACCCGTCAACTGAGGCCCCACCCAGGGTGGAAATGCGCCTGCCCTCCTCTGCTGAGAGGCTCTGGGGACTCCCCCACCCGCCTATGTCCATCAGATGTGCTGATGGGCATGAATGGGGTGGAGGGGGGAGTCCCTTGCCTGCTTGCACCTGTCAGCAGAGCTGATGGGCAGGAAAAGGTGGGGGAGGCCCCCTCCCATGCTGTCAACCAGCTGACAGACAAGTGTAAGTGGGCAAGGCCCCTGGCCTCTCCTAGTCAGATGGGGGAGTTGCTTGACTGTAGAGTGGATGGGGGTTCCGCTTGCCTGGCAGACTGAGGGGCTGTAAGTTTTGGAGGCAGAAGGGTCTACATAGACTAGGCTGAAAGGCAGGGCTGGTGCGCGTGTGTGCACGTGTATGCGCGAACCTTCTTTTTAATGTGAAAATGTGGCCCCAGAGGCATGCCGTGGTGCTCTCACTGAGTCACAGCATTTGTCTTACAGCGATCGGGGCAATGGCAACCTTTTGTCCACGGAGTACGCTACAGAGGGGACTTTCCCATAAATATGCTTTCAGAAATGAAGGAGGGATGCAAGGACCATATTTGTTAAGTTTGAGCTTCAAATTTGTAAGAAAAATACTTGAATATATTTTTCATATTTATAACCTAAACTAGTAAACTTGTCTCTTTTCTCTTGGTAGGAAAAGAATGTGGATTCTGAATCCTTCACCGAGTGGTTTCAATTTTTTTTCTTTCTTAAGTTAGAACCCCTTCACCCCAGTGACATTTAATGAAAAGATCTGGATGCAGGTCTCAGGCATGAAAATTCGTTTTTGATGAGAAATGTTATGTACTGCTCACTTTATAGGCATTTTTACCACGTTGGTATGCTGAAGCTTCCATGGGACTCAAGCTTTAGCCACATTTTCGTGGAAGTTGAGGCCTTTCCGGAAGTGAGTCCATGGAGAAGGTGGTAATAGAGCCACACCCCTTGGAAAGGAAGTAGCGTTGAGCATTTTGTGACTTGGTATCTGGCCGGCTCCACACAACCTGCAAAAACATGGGAAATGTTTTAGTGATTCATGAGGTAAACAGAACGCTTTGTTTCATAGAAACTCAAAAAAATCTGCGATTTGGAGGAAGGAATTTGGGATTTACTCCAGTCCCATTTTCTTTCCATGTAATAAACAATGAAATGCCTAGTTTTGCATAGCTGGAGAGTTAGGTGCCAACAAATCAAGAACAAGCTGTCAACAAAGTCTTTCTTAAGGCAGAACTCTGTGTTGTTCTGAAGATTAATTTGGAGGAAGGGTGTTTTTTATAAAAAAAAAAAAGTTTGATCACTTTCAAAATTTCCTGATTATGGTCTCTTGAAATAGCCCAGTAAAAACTGGATCATATAATCTCAGAAATTTGTGTGGGAAGATCTTACAGATAGTCAACCATTTGAAGCCAAGGTCAACCCATTACTCAAGGGTATGTACCTTCTCTCACCAAAGAGTGATGCTAGGAAGAGTGGACACAAGCAGTTGAACATGAAGGATAGTAAATGTATCCCCTTCACCTTGAAATACACCTGTTATTCCCATGTTCCTAAGCCTTAATTTCATCATCTTGACTCATTAATGAATGAAGTATCAAACCAGGCTTTCAAAAGATAGAGAATTTGTTGTTTTGCCGCTTCTTCTTTTTTATTTTGAGGCATACGGGTACAGTGTTTATCCTGACTCATCAGTAGAGATTCTGTTGGTAGGACCAATGTGTTGCCGTGACACGGAGCATTGTTTTGTGGTTCTTCATTATTGACTTAGGCATTAATGGTTGGGTTAAAAAAAAAAAAAAAAGACAACAAAAAACATGTCACAACTGGACCAGGGAAGAGAGGCTTTTATTTCTGTTTTGTTTCCTTTTATTCCTGGGAAACTTGAACATGTGATTCATACTAATGTGACAGGTACACATTGAAAGACAGCTCTTGTCTTTTCATTTGGAGCCATGGATTTAGCCTTACTCCTTAGGTTGGTCTTTGCTTCAAGCATAGAATCCAGGAAAAGAGAAGTGAGAATCATTCTGTGAGTTACTGGACTGTTTTCCTTTTATGCTCTACACTGGTCATTTTATATCTGGAGTAGCACATCTGGTTTGAGAAGCAACATTTAGAAAAGATGCCTGAAAAGGAGAATATCCAGAAGAGGATCTCGCAAATGGCAAAGATCTTCGATGACATGTATGAGAAATAGCTGAAGTTACTAGAGAAATTTAAAGCAAGGAGTAGAACACTTGGCTGGGATCTTAAAAGGTTTGTGAAATACATTTGAAAGAGACATTACAGGATAGTTCTGGTCATGTTGGACAACTGATCTAGGATCCACCAAAGAGTCAAGTTCTACTGAACTAGGCATGGGGCAAATTAAACAATGGTCTGCTCGGTAGAGTCTTTAGCACACAATATTCATAAGTGGCTGGGAGGCGTATCTCAGGAATGCTGGAGAGTGGATTCCTTCCTTTGAGTGGGACTTTGAAGCGAAAGAGTCTATATGTTTCCTCCAAGGGTGTGTGATTCAATCACAAAACTATTTAGAATACTTGGGTCAGGATGGAGCCAGGATTTCCCTCTTCATTATAGATCATTTGAGCTTTTTCAGACTTAACACTATGAAGGTTTGTTTTTAAACATAATAGAATAGATTTATCAAGTTTTCTCATATTAAGTCACAAGTTGATTGCATATTCAGTTTTGGTGGTTATATGTCACCTTGCAGACAACCAGCTAATATGAAAGAAAAATGGAATGAGCCTTAAAATGGTAAATTTTGACTGCCTGATAAATAAATATACCCTAAAGATTCAATAATTCAGCACTTTGAGTTATTTATCTCTCTCAAAAGATTTCTGAAATCATTCTTTACTGTTTCGCTTGATTAATTCTTTCATCTCTACGATGAAGATCACTTTATCCATGGCCACTGCACAGACTGAGTTATTAAACAAATGGCAAGGTGATAAACAGGTTGATGTTAATCAGTTAAAACTGTAAAGAGCCTGGGTGAGCAGGCTGGGGATGATAGCTTTAATACTAATCATGATTTTGAGAGCCACAGCTGCTGTATGTCTGTATATTCATAAAGCATAAGTGGCTAATTTGTAAGCAAACTGGTCATCGGTACAAGCTATCTGCATGGCAAGGAGTAGATCCGAATCACTTGTGTGAAGTACCTACGTGAATTTCTTCAGGGCAATCGGTTGCCAGTCTTTTCATTGGGAGATGAAAACAATAGCGATGGCTGGAGCTTTACTATGGCACCTAAGTGAAAATCTAGGAATCACATAGACTTCCAAAAAATCACTGAGTAGAGAAAGTCATCTCCCACTCCAGAGAAAGTTTGTGCATATTTGCAAGGACCGAATTAAATATCGATGGCTTTATTACTATTATAATTATTATTATTTACATGTTATAGGAAACCTGGACATGAGTTATTGCATCTTTTTGTTCTTGACACTCCTCAGACATTCTGGACCAGGACCCAAAACGTCATCATGGCTGGTTGGTGAGAGGTGACAAACATGTGCAAGGGATCAATGTGCACAAGCAAAGACCTGAGTCATAAACCAGCTTCCTTGAAGCTGTCTTTTCTCATAAATGGACACCATAAGCTGATGACACATTTCTAGGTAGAAGATGTTTCCTTTAGTAAAAAGATCATAATGATACCTGGTTAATATTTAAATATCTGAGCAAGTGGTTAGTGCATGAACCTGCTGTCACTGTGCAGACTGGAGTTATAGGCAGTTGGGGGCCTTGAGAGCAGGGCAGCAGTGGAGGGCTGGGAGTGTCCACACTGGATTACAAGGAGAGGTTTGTGCCCCCTCCATCTCCCCTGAAAGATACAGCCACACAAGTAGGAGAACAAGGGTAAGAAGTCAGATTTCTCATTTATCTCCCCCAACCTCCCTCCTTTTAGTGCATCCTGTGTTGGCTCCAAAAGTTGCACACCATGGTTGTAGAAAGGACACATGGCTTTATTTATAACAGCACTTCCCAAATTACAGTAGATTGTTTTCCTGGAAAGAAGGGACGTGTACAGGGACATCTCCATTATTAACTCCTCCTTGGCAATCCGCGAACGAACCAAGCCGGTAAGTTTCCTGGGGTTTTCAGGAGCCATTGGTGAGCCAGTGTTGTGCTCCAAGATGGGCAGCACGTGGGGCTCCCTGAGCTTATTTGCCCATAAAATCCTTTTTCATGGAATACCTATTAATATCTCAGAACACAGTATGGAAAACTCTGGTTTACTTTATTAATTTGCTTACTAAACCCTTTCTCCATGGATAAGGCAGCAGCAAACACGGTCCTTGGTCAAGTCTGAATTTGTAACAGATTCTAAATTGGCAAAGACAAATTGGTGACATTTTACCCTTGTGACATTTCTTTTTTAGGATGTGCACTAAGCAGCAGCTACCATGATACCCAAAGTGTGCCCATGGTTTGCCTGTTCTGTGAAATGTCTCAAGAAAAAAGTCTTTAAGGATCCAGTAACTTTATTAACTACTTCAAAATCTATTTTCTCTACCTGACACTAAACTCATGTCATGGAGATTCCTCCAAATAATAATAATAATAATAATAATAATAATAATAATAATAATAATAATAAATGAAAAGCATTACAGAAATAAATGAAAAAACAAGAACAAAACCGAAACCCAACAAAAATCTGCATACGTGTCTTTAGCCTAGCATTCCACAAACATCATTGACATTAAATTGTTTTTTGAAAAGTACAGAATAACCTCCCCACAAACTAGTCTTCTGACACATTCTTGCTGACATGCAGATGTCAGTCAAAAACATCTTTGAGAAGGCTCAGTTGTCTTAGCTTCCTGTCCTTGCGATGCATAGGAGAGCTTTAAGCGGGAACAAGGGATGGGTGTTAATCCAAACATGCCTGAAACTCCTTATGAAAGTAAAACAGAGCTGGAGATATGATCTAACTTTCTTTGTTTTAAACTGAGCTGCTATGAAGCCCTTTGTTTTATGCCCCTGCTAGGTTGGGGGATGGGGTGGGGGGGGGTCATGACTCAGACACACCCGGTTCTAATTGAGTTCATTAACACTCTGTTTAACACTCACCCTCCTCTGTATGTGAGAAGACACTTGATATGTGTATGAACATTTCTAGGGTGTAGCTCTTCTATTTTACAACATAAATGAATTTGATCTCAGCCTATTGCAGCAAATTGACACTGTCAGATATGTAACAGCACTACCATGGTTATATTCTGAGTTTATTCATATATTTAGACTTCTGGAATTATTAGTAAAACAGTAAAAAATCATTTGTAGTTTCATAGCATGTGAATGTTTCCTAAAAATAAGCTCAGAAATCATTTCACTGGACGGCAATGCACAATGACTCTTTGCTTTAGTATATTGTGTAGGGTTTATAGAGAACACATGAGTCTTCCTTCAACCTGATACCTTTCTTTAGATCATTGCCCTGCAAGGTCCATAGCTTTGTTTTTCCTCTCTTGGAGTCAAACTTCTACCGCCTTTTATAAGATGTGATAATTCCAAATATCAATATCTTCTCTCCATGGTGTGATTAAGTTTAATAGATAATGACAGTATGATGTATCTATCTGGCAGCTAGAATTCTTTTATGATATCAAAATTATTGTTGATATTATCACCATCATTATTAATATTAAAACAAGTAGTATTTGGAACAACTCAATAATTCCAAGTATATTAATGTAGATATTTTTATATTAATAACCTAATTGAAATGAGAAATAAACAGTTTTTCCTTATTTTATTGAAAGCTAAAGCAATATAAAATAATTTATAATCCCCATTCATTTAATTGTGTTCCCAGGAAAAAAATAAATATATAATTACCAAGAAAATACATTTTACAAAAAAGAACATCAAACTGAGCACCAACCATGTATTAGGAATTTTCCAGCTGTTATTTCTAACACATACAAAGTCTGGAGGTTTTTACATATGAGGTAACTGAGACTTAGAGTATAAAACAGCTAGTGAGAGTGAAGCCAGATTGCAGACTCTCCAATTCCTTTCTAGTAGTATTGGCTCCTTCACTGGAAGTCTTTCAAGTGACAAAGTATCATATATACCTAAAAAAACCCACAATAACCAACATAGCCACAGTGGCTAGTATTTTAGACTTTAACTTAGTAATACCGTTTAATTGTGTTCAGTTACATAAAAAGTACTGTTATTCCTATTTATTGTGTGTTTGAGCTTGCACAAGGAAACGGAATGTTCTCTGTCATTGCAAGGCTGTCTGCATTTCTTGGTGAACACATATTTGATCAGTTTTGCTAAGAAATCATTAGGTAAGACATCCGTGCCCTTAGACCAATGTTACAAACTCTTGTGACCAATAATCCGGCTTCCATTTACCAATTGTCAGAGTCCCACAGCCAATCTAGAAACATGATTTCAGCACCAAGTGGAATATCAGTGTTGTCAATATGTGCCGCATTTTGGTGGTGTTTACCTGGAGTGTGTTTCTTCTGCTTTAAGTGAAACACACTTGGATTTTCAGAGACTGGCCTGTTTATCTCGTTAGGTCTCCTCCCTGATGATTTCTAAAGATGACAAATAAGAGACTGATATCCATTGTCCCCCAGCCTCCAGCCCTTCAAACCTGATGGACTTTTCATCTCCCCAATGATTTTTCTTGTTGAATCCTATTTATTAATAGAAAAAACTCAATATAGTTATTACTACTAGTGGAAAAAAGCTCAGATTTTAAAGGTAGTATCTTTCCTCATCTTCTATCCATGAATTTGTTTTAGAGCTTAACCTCTTAATAATTATAATAGCTGTCTTTCCTCGGTATGGCCAAGTGGTGTATAAATTCAATAGCACATACAGAGAGGGTTATTTTGTTGTCATTTAGCAATCATAGAAAAAAGATCATACCAAACCCATTACACTATAATTTAGTTTTCTCAATACTGCATCATGGATATTTCTGCCAGTCAATAGCTATACAACTCATTCTTGTTAATCACTGTATAATATTTCAAAATAGGGGTAGATAAAATTTATTTACTCACTAGTGAATATTAATGGATATCCCTAATGATCTTGATTTTTTGATACCATACGCAGAACAATGTTTAGATATCCTTATATATTACTGATTTTTATATTTCTCTATTTTATGTTCCCCAAAGAAAGACTGCTAGAACAAAGACTATGCACTTCTTGATTTAACAAATGACTCTCCAATAGACTGTAAGAATTTAAATTCCTAGCAATAATTTGTGAAAATGAGTATTTCCAAGTACTCTCATTCATACTGCTTATTATTGTCCTTTTAAAATTTTGCTGAATTGGTGAGGTTAAATAAAATTTCTTACTGTTGCCTTAATTCACATTTCTCTAACAGTGGGGTTCAGCATCTTATGTATATTGGTCATATGAACTGCCTTTTCTGTAAACTGACTCACCATTACATCTTGTTTTTTTTTCTGATCAATCTGAGGAATCCTGATGATATTCATCCTTTGCCATTTGCATATGTTGTAAGTATATTCCTAGTACATTGTCTTTGACTATATTACCTTTCACCATTTTTAAAAACTGATCAGATAGATCTTTCATTTCTGGATCTTTGTTTTTTAATAACACAAATATCTCCCAAAGTGTTCTCAAATTATCTATGCATTTTTAAAAAAATTTTTAAAGATTTTATTTAATATATGACATAAGTAGGGATTGAGTTTTGTTTTCCTCTAAATGAATAGCTAGTTATGTTTAAACCATTTATTAAGTATCCCTATATCATGCTCCTGAATTGAAATGTCACTTTTGTCATACATTGTTTCTGTATGCACATTGTTTCTGTATGCACTTTCTACACACACTTCCTAATATGTTCTCTCATCCTGGTGTCATATTCCTTTTCACGAGAATGACCTTATGCAAATTTGAAAATAGGTTAAGACAAGTGTCTACTCATTATTCCCATATTTAAAATTCTACCAGATGACTGGGTAGCTCTTTCAGTTAAGCGTATGCCTTCAACTCAGGTCATGATCCCAGGATCCTGGGATGGAGCCCCGCATCGGGCTCCCTGCTTGGCGGGGAGTCTACTTCTCCCTCTCTCTCTGCCCTTCCCCCTGCTCGTGCTCTCTCTCTCTCTTTCTCTGTCAAAAATAAATAAATAATCCTAAAAAAAAAAAAAGATAAAATTCTACCATCCATTTTAAAATATTTACTTTCCCATATTGTTTCAGTCAGGTTAGGCTAGGCAAACAGCAAACAAATAATCCTGAAGTTTTAATACTTAACTCAGCACAGGTATGACTCATTAAAATCCCATGTGGGAATGGGTTAATGCAGTTCTTCTCCACTTGATGACTCCAATTGGATCCAAGTCCTCCAACTTGTGGAACCACCATTCCAAAATGAAGCTTCTAAATTTGTCTTCACAAAAGAAAAGTTAATAGAAAGAAAAACACTCACTCTTAAGAACTCTGTTGGCCAGATTTTTCATGTGGTCTCAAATAATAATAGAGCAGATTGTGATATGCTGATAAGCATGTGGAATTTTGGTGAGCAGGATTGTCTCTGCCTCATACCTGGCCTTTTAAGTCATTTTACTCAGTTCAAAATAAACTGATTAAAATTGCATCACATGTGCATGTTATTTGGGAAAAAAATAAATTTATTTTATGATTTTAAGATTTCCTACTCAGGAAAATGACATTTGCGGAGAAATGTCTACCTGACCTGTTTTATATTCTTCAATAAAATTATGGCACACATCTTTTATCTTTCTTATTCATCTTTTACCCCAGTGTTTTATAGTTCTTGTTCATTTAGAAAAATGAAATAATTTGTTTCCATTTTTATTTCTAACTAATTATTGAAGGTATAGAGGAGAACTACGGTTTTGTATATTTAGCTTATATCTAGCCACCTTACCAAATTTTATGATACATTCTAGTAATTTTTATTAGTTTCTTTTTCTTTTTTCTGGAAAGACGACATTATCCACAGAGTTAATGTGTTTCCTGTTCTCCACTATAATAAGCCAGTTATTTAACATTTCATCTTGTATGATCTAGATTCAGTTGCATTCCTTTTCTTTTAGCGATAGCCTCCAGGCAACCACAGTAGAAAACACTGTACTCATCTCTATCTTGCAATTTCCTTCAAAGCCTATATGTGATCCATCATGAAGTTTTGAGCCCTATCTCTTCCTCTATACTCTGACAGCCTCAGGTCATAGTTCCACCATGTTAACCAGATTATTAGAATAATCTTTTCATTGTCCTTTGGATGAAATTTAGTCTGCCTCTAGAGTTGAATTCCATACCAAAATCTAATAATGATGCTCCTTTTGTTAAAACATCCAATTGCCTACAGTCTAAAAGCGAGGATTCTTAGCATTTACTCTCCACTCATTTCCCTTCACAACCAAGTACTTGTCTAATTTGGGGTCATTATGTCTAATTTTTTGGTCATTATGCACTCTGAGCTCTGTCAGCATGTCACTGTGAGCATGCTTTCTCCTCAGCATAGAAGCACCTGACTTTTCGTATAAATATGGTTCATTTTAGGCCATATGAGTAAGTCCTTTTTTGTCATTACAATGACTTCTTTCTTGCAGGGATTATGACTTTTTAACTGAAGTTACTTTCAGAAACCGGTACAAAACCTTCTCCTCGGATTGTTAATGTTCATCTCCTTTCTTATCATTGAAATGATTCAGAATGCATAGGATGGCAGTGCATCTGACCGACCACTAGACAACACTTTTATGAAGTACTAAGTTACTTGATGCAACAGAGTAATGTTTCTATAGGTATGAAGACCTTGAAGTAGCTGCTCAACTCAAAAGGGTCAGAAAATGGTATATTACAATATAAAAGATTGTAGACTCTGTGAAAAAGTAGTAAATTAATTTTTTCAAACACATTTTTGTTGCTATTATTATTATTTCTAAAGGAGATAGAAGTGAAAAAACAGAAGAAAACAAAAACCTCACAGGTCTAACATTGTTAAGACCAGATATACAAACACACACAGGCTTCACTTTCACCATTTAAGCATAGTCACCCAGAAGCAGTGGAAAATATTACCAGGAGGAAGTTTCATGAATTCAAATTTCTGTGCCTTTCTCACTCATGTACTCCTAAGAGCTGTCTGTCTGCCCCAGAATATTAAGGCGAAAATTCTTTTCCTTTTCAGCACTTTCATTACAGGGAGGAGGAGGAAAAGCCCAGTCTCAAGCCAGTTTCCAAGGCAGTTACCATCCATTGTGTGCCGTGTACCTATCTAACATCCCCTGTGCTGTGCTTCTCCTAGTCACCTGATGCTGTGCTTTCTCTGTAATTTTTGAGTAAATATTTTGATATTGCTATGATTCTGTGTTATAACAGGGTTATGAAATCTTGGCTACAGATCCATATCATCCAATTTTTCATACGTGAAGGCTCTATGAGGATTCAAATCCAAGGATGTCTTTCAGGAATGTACTCAACAGGGACCATGAGATTAAAGATATCACAAACACGACCTTACCCTTATTCTTATCTTGAGAAGGAACTACCAAAAATAGGCCTAGTAACTCCCTCCTAGAGTAAAGAAAACAGTGGCATAGCCTGTCAATTATCACTTAGTCTTTGTTTATAGAACTTCAAGATCACAAGAAAACCACTGAT
The DNA here is from genome assembly GCF_054177405.1 of Leptonychotes weddellii. Taxonomy (NCBI): domain Eukaryota; kingdom Metazoa; phylum Chordata; class Mammalia; order Carnivora; family Phocidae; genus Leptonychotes; species Leptonychotes weddellii. The sequence continues at coordinate 1,836,732 of NC_138375.1, forward strand.
TCCCAGAGAGCTGTGTTCAGTTTATTCCTCAGGAACTTTACATTCGGATCCTTTAGTAGTGGCTTAAAACCAGTTTGCAAGGCAGTCCCCTGCCTGACTTTCCTCCCCTTCCTTTGCTCTTCTGTTTTCTTTCTTGGTGTTGTTATGTTCAGTTCCCACAGAAGAACAGAATGATGAGCGGACCTGCAAGCATGACCAAGAATGTGGAGCATCAGTGTGGGGCGAGCAGGAGAGCCAGGCCTGTGTTCCCCAGTGCAGCACGAGGCTCTGCATGGATGCCAAGCACGAAACCTTCTCCAACAAGGCATGATCTCCTGCCTACATTCTGGGAGGTCCATCTTACCAGAAAACCCACTAGCTTAAGTATGATACTTTGTCACTTTATTGCTCAGGCTTCAGATTCCTTGCATCTTCCCTCGAAGGGGAAGTCGACCCCAATGGGAGGGTCTGACTTGACACATATTCCAACCCTCTCTCTCACACTTCAGTCACAGTATCTAGTGTTTCTGGTCAATTTCCGGAACCCTTCACTGAGACACAATATGCCTCCACTGATCTTGTTTCTATCTAAAGTGATGCTTTGTTCATCATGGATTTTTTTTGTGTTATTTTTTTTTAATATTGCACTGTGATATGATTTATCTTGCTTACAGTCTTCGGTCCCTTCTTAAATTTTGTATCGAAGATTAGTGCTTTACTCACCTCATGCTGGTCCCAGTTCTCAGATTAACAAATAAGCCTAGGAAATATTAAAAATGCCAACTGAATTGCCTGATTGGTTTAAATATGTTTAAGAGCAGTTAATTTTTACTTCTTATGCTTTGTTTTTATCTGCAAAAAATAAAAATACATTTATTTTATGTGAGAGGAAGGAAAAAGGGCTGAATAGCTATCCCAGATTATTCCATTCCAAGGCCAAAGCATCAAAGTAGTTTTTAAAATAAACAATAAAATTCCTGAACAAGTATTTTGTCAGATGTGGGCTGAAAACAACTACAAAATTGATTTTATTTTTTAGGGATCTCATCAAACTTGTGGTCACTCACTGATGAGAAGGTACTTACAAACCATCTTCAGTGGTTCATGGTGTGGAGCACTGCTTTTGTTCTTGAAAACAAGTTATCAGAAGAGCCTACTTTGGAATCATAAAGAACACAGTACAAATGCACTTCTTTTGTGGAGGGAATATTTTCTTGAAAATATAGAGTGCCTTAAATTATATTCTACAAACACTATGATAAAGAAAGTTTTTTTTTTTATGAGTAAAATGGTTTAATTGTCTTTTGTCTACTAAGAAATATTAAAGTATGGATTTTTTTTGCACTGGGCAAGATTGTAGAAAGCATCTAGTGCTGATCCAGAACTTGATAGATGAGGAAACTGGGCTATAAAGAAAGGGGCAAATTTTACTTATTGAAGTTTTAAATCTCATTAAGCGATTCCAGTTTATTCATGGAGAGCCTAAATGTCCAGTGTTTTATGGCTTAAATAGTGAAATCTTACTTCAGTTAGTTGAATGCTGGGAGCTACGGAATATTTTTCTTCTAATAGTAAATTTTCCCCTTAGAAACCATGATGCTGGTCCTTCTCCGTTAATGTGTGCCTCCCTCATGGAAGGGAGTGCCCCCAACTTTATTTTCCTCCCTTGCATTAGATCACATTCTCCCCAAGTAATAAAAGCTTCATAACACTATAGAAACAAATGAAGGATCCTGTTATGTTTGTTTATTTTTTTTTAGCCCCACTGAAGTATTAGATAATGTACCTCAGTAATACATTTATAGATGACAAACGGAGTGAATCTAGCTCATTATCAGTCATTTAAATTTGGTCTCTGCTCTAGCAATATAATCAAAGAGACAGAAATGAATGGACTAGAAATAGGAAGATTTCATAAGACCAGCCACCCTGAGACCCAGTGTTTCTATCATTTGCTTTCTTCTTTTCCTAATGTTCTTGGGAGTTGTTTGTTGATGAGTATATTTCAAAATGCCTATTTTCTACATTTTAGCACTTTCCCCCACCAGTGCAAGCGTGGGTTTGTGTGCATGTGTGTGTGTGTGTAACATATTTAATGCCTATTTTGAAGAGACATCTATTAATATAAAATATTTTTGCTCTACGTTGTCTGAGTAAACATTTAGGAAATGCTGCTAAAAACATTCAGAGCTCCACCATACAGAATAGTGTATGGCTGCAAAGCTGTAAGCCCCATGAAGGTAGAATTTATGGCTTTTTCTGCAGACCCTTAGTACAGTTGCTGGTGCATGGTAACCACGCAAGAAACATTTAATAATAAATGAATGAATATAGAGAATATGGAATAAATGAATATCACTAAAATTTCTTATTTCTGTCCTTTCAAGGGAGACCTTCAGTTATTTATAAAGTTAACAATTTCTGTAGATCGATGACATATTGTCATTTTATGTACTGTCTTTCAAGGACTTTAAAAGCAGACAATTTTAATTCCCATTTAGATAGATCGATGTCAGTAAAGAACAATAAAAATATAATTAATGTGAGAATTGTTATTGAAACAATGGATTCAATCACGTATTTTTCCATACACTGAACTTTGTCATTTCTCTAAGGTTTATAATTGTAAAACTATCTAAATATCACAGAATTGAATAATTCCTTTTTTATTGATTTGTCTTTTAGAATTCGGAAAGAATATTTTAAGGATGTTGGACAGAGAGTATAAATTGGAAGGAAATTAATGCAAAGTATTCTTTTCAACATCCTTGGTCCGAGCTGCCTCCCCAGTGAGGAGGTGTCTGGATTCCAGTCTTGAACCCGAGCTCTGCACCAGCCAAGCTAGCGGCCTGACCAGTCCTGAGCCAGGCAAGCACGTGGCCTTCCTGCCGGCTCCGCACTTCACTCAGAATTAAGGAGGTACCAACACACTCCATTACTGAGATAATTAATATTTCGGTGCAGTATTTTTAAACAGCAAAAATCATCGTCAGAAAATTCCATGATAAACAAAACATCACAGCTTTAAATAAAGACAGGTTCAACAGAAGAGAGTTGATGGCTCTGATGGTCCATCTAGCCAACAATGAGGATTATGCAAACAGAACGGAAACACTAGAGAATCTGACCAGAGTAAAGGATGGAATATCTCCCCAGTCAGACCTCCTGCTCGATTAGACTTCCTCCCCGGTTCCGAGTCTCCCCACCCCCACCATGCTATGATCCCTCTTCGGATCAAAATTTTCCCATCCAGTACCTCTTATTTTACTTATTTAAAAATAATGCACCTAATATTTGTAAGCTTAGTATAACAAATTTTAAAAATATCATCTGTGGGAAAGGCTGTGTAAAGTGTTTTAATACTTTGGCTTAAAAATGTGGTCTTTAGAATATGAGATAAAAATATTAATTTTGTTCTACAGAGTAACTCCATCATAACACAACCCATTATTATGTGACTATTGGTTAGCCAGGAGTCTAATTAAGCAACTCATGCAAAACAGCTGCATCTAATAAAATACTCAACAAGCCCAGCTAGCCTATCGGTTGTTTCTAATCCTGAACATGAGTATAAAAAGAACGAGTACCGCAGCGGCCTCTGCATTTTTTCCAGTAGATAATGAAGCCCTGGGGTTGTCCCTGCGCTGCCCTGGAAGACAGTCTTCTCCGCTCTGGTGAAAAGATGAAGTAAGTTAAACTAGAAGACGCGTGTTGTGTGTGTGATATGGTGGCCAAAGCCAAGAGGGATGCCCAAGGAAGGAGAAGTTGTGTCTTTGCTAAGATTCTGTGCACTTGTGTGTTTTAGACACTTGGCTTCTTACAAACATGTCAGACAAAACAAAGCCTGGTTAAAATGCTCATGTGTTTGCCCAGCACGTTCCCAGCTTCTTCTGGAACCTTCTGCAGGCTCTGCAGAGCTTTGGCCACTGCACTGCTGACTGCAGGGTGTCCTGGCTCCAGGAGGCCCCGTGTGACTCAGGGCTGCTGTCTGCATGGGCTGTTCTGGAAGAGGTGCACACCCTGAGGCCACAGTGACCCAGCAGGCTTTGCCCGGCCGCCCGGGGACCCTGCTCTTGACGTACAGAGTTGGGGGCCTAGCCTCCTAAGCCGTTCCCTCCAGCTATTTCAGGTCCGTACTAACAGCATTAAGCAAATTACAGCCCTAGGGGAAGTGCAGAGAGGAAGATGGAGCTCAGCCCTCCCTACGACTTAGGTTAAAAAGAAAATGAAAACATAAAAAAGACTTGGTCCAACCAGCCCTGTCTACAGAAACCTTTTTTTTTTTTTTTTTAAGTCCCCAAATCTGGTAATTGAACTTGCAAATGAACTCAGTGCTGGGCATCAAACAGCCCCCAGCCCGTCCGTCCAGCGGGTCTCTGTGTGCACAGTTCCATCTGACTGTGGGGTGGGGTCATCACAAACAGACTTCGGCAGCTATTTGTGCCCCACATGCCCCACGCCCGTCAGACCCCTGGGGTCTGACCCCACTGACTCAGCATAGCAGTGCTGTGCTGGGGAGGGTCTCTATCGCCCTTACTCTGCAGGTGGGCAGTAGAGGCCCGGCTGTGGTGGGAAGCCTGCAGCCTGGCCCCGCACCCCGGGCTCGGCTGCCCACAGCACAGAAGGCACAGGAGGGCCCCGGCCCTGGGCTCATTCCTGGCTGGGCTCTTTTGCTCCCCTGCGGCTGAGCGCCCCCCAACTCTGGACTGGGTCCCCCACAGTGGCTCTGAGCTGCCACGACTATTCTCATGTCCTGAGGGGTATCCTCCTGAAACAATCCATGTGTCCGCTCTTCTCCCTGGTAGCCCACCTGTTCAAGGGGTCTGCTAAAGAGTTGTGTGATTCTGCACGCACCCTGCACAATCGTGTGAGCTCCACCGGCCCCCCAGAACTCCCCTACAAAGGAGCCTGCTGCTGAGGGCCTGGCCCTGCGTAGGAGGAGCTGGGTCAGGTCCCTGGGGCCATGGGAACAAAGGACCACACACTGGGGTTTACTCTCTCAGCCTAGAGCCCCCAGTCCAACATCTGGTTGTCCCAGAGCCGAGCTCCCTCCGGAGGCGCTAGGGGAGGATCCTTCCTGCCTCTTCCAGTTGCCGGTGGGTGCTGGTGTTCCTGACTTGTGGTCACATGGCTTGATTCTCTGCCTCCGCCTTCACGTGGCCTCCTTCCGGGTCTCTACGTCCCCACGTTCTCACACGACCTTTTTACAGGGACGCTAGTCACTGGATTTAGGCCTCACCTACTCCAGGATGACTCAACTGACCGCATCTGCAAACACCATATTTCCAGATAGGATCCCATTCGGATGTTCCACTTGAGCTTGGATTTTAGGGGGACACTATTTATCCTTGGAGATGAGAATTAAAGGCGCAGCACACTTTTAAACCAGACTGCGGCAGTCAAGAAAATGAATTGTATTTTTACCAATAGAAAATGTGAGACAATACCATTTATCAAAATTGATCACTGTATGGAGTTTTAAATACTTACCTAGATGTTTTTGTTTTCTTTACTGACTGATTAATAAATTATTTTTGCAGGTTCATGTTTCCACAATCAAATTAAAGCATTTTGATGTCCATGTATTTGAGATATATATATATATATAGCACTCTTAAAACTTTTTTTTTTATTCTTATGTTAATCCCCATATATTACATCATTAGTTCTAGATGAAGTGTTCCATGATTCATTGTTCGTGCATAACACCCAGTGCTCCATGCAGAACGTGCCCTCCTCAATACCCACCACCAGGCCAACCCATCCTCCCACCCCCCTCCCCTCTAGAACCCTCAGTTTGTTTTTCAGAGTCCATCGTCTCTCATGGTTCGTCCACCCCTCCGA
>NC_138375.1:1843054-1890150 GCF_054177405.1 Leptonychotes weddellii
CCCGAATATCGCCTCGGATTCACTTCTCCGCACGTCCTACCTTCCAGAAAGTGGTCGCTTTTCTGATGAGAGAGTTGTTGCTCTTCTTTTCTTCGATCTCCTGTTGAGTTTGTAGGTGTTCAGAATGGTTTGATCCCTATCCAGCTGAATTCCTGAGAGGAGACGAAATCCAGGTCTCCTACTCCTCCGCCATCTTGCTGCGCCCCCCTTAAAACTTTTTTAAAAAGAGCATTCACTTGAGGTAAACCCATTAGGAGAGGTAGGGGGAGCAGGGTTTAAGGAACCTTACTTTTCCAGCCCATACACCGTCATCAAAGATGCATTTATTCTCCTTAGAGTCTAGAAAATCCAAATAAAATTCCATTACTTTGAAAAAAGGAAGTGGGCTTTCTGCACACATCCATTCTCCCACTTTGAAACAAGTCAGCAGGGTGATCAGGTGGAGAAAGAGCCTGAATCCCACCTGCTTCTGTTGTCCAGGCCTCTCCCTTAAGCTCCCTGAGCTTCAGGGTCCTGTCAGAGGACTTGCTGAAGCACAGTGTTTTATTTCAGTGTTGTGAATTCCCCCACTCAACCCATTCTTGTTGCTTGCCTACTGTGTGCAAAGAACCAGGAGGGGTGGGGGACCCTGGTCTACAGGGAACACAGTAGAGCAGGGGTTAACCAGTAGACCTGTGATCAGGACACACATGAGCCAGTGGCTGGAGCTCAAGTATAAGTTGACTCAATCTGTTTCCCAATCCTTGGCAATTTGGGGACCCCCAATAAAAAATAATCCAAAGATGTCTTACTTTCGGACACTTTGTGGAACATAGGAAGATGAGCACACACTGGGGAGGGGGTTGAGCCCGGGGGTGCCTGGGGAAGAGCCCACACTGGGAAAGGGCTTATTTAATTCTCAGAAAGTGTGTCTCAGCTCTGGCCTTACGTTGTGACCCTAGTTATTCTTCAGTAGACCTTCTAGACTCAGACATGGTGCTGCGTGGGCCTCTCGCAATGCCCAGACAGCTGTCTTGAAGCTACAGCTCACCACGGGAGTGTGCAGCTCAGCAGCCCCCGCTGCCCCATCCAGACAGCCTCCGGCCCCCACGGCCTGGGAATGGAAGACCCAGTTGAGGGTCCTCAAAGTGACACCTGAGGCTTTGCCTTGTTACCAAACCAAAGTAAAAAGTGTTGACAGGTGGGAGGAAGTCTCTCCAGAGTAATAGAAAGCCAGAAGATGGTGAGCAAAACTTGAACATGGAAGGACAGCAGGAGCCATGGGCCGTGAGAACAAGTTGGAAACACTGGGAGGGAGATGATGAGGAGGGCCAACAGCCTGGCCCAGGAGTAGGAGTGGGGTCAAGGGGTCCGGGGACCAGGCCCCAGAGCTGTTGTAATAGAGGTCGGGGACAGTGAGGAAGGCAGGGTTGGACTGTCTTCATTGGCCACATCTGAGTGAGGACAATGCAGAGGGGGTTATGGAGCCTCACGGCACCCCAGGAGCCCCCAGACTCTATGCACATGCTCAGGCATGGGCCTCCATTCTCTGAGGGAAGCAGTGGACGTGACATTGTGTTGTACACAAGACAGAGATGCACCCGATGCCTTTATCTCCCACAGGGCCTCTTAGAAGTCTGCTCTATGCTAACTGATGTCCTTACTCCCAGTCTGTAGCCTATAGCTCCCTTGCAAGAATGAGTGTTCAATTCACTGGATACCTACTGGATAATTCTTTTGAATAATTTTACATTTTCCTGACCGAAGACTCAAGGGTATTCCTTTTACCAGGCAACTAATAAGCAAGTTTATCTCATCCATGGCCCACCTGCCACCTCATCTTCCTCTCTCTCTCCTGCGTCCCTCCCTTCTCCCTGCTTCCCTCCTTCCCTCCTGCCTGCCTGCCTCCCGAAATCGCCCCTCCCCTCTTTACTTCCATTTTGCCTCTCCTTCTGAACAGATATTTATTGAGTACCTATTTGGGACTGGGCTCTGTTCTAATAACTTGGCCACATCCACACTCATTTATGTCCTCCATGAAGTGAATTCCATTGCCTTGACCAAATGCCCCTAAACCTTAGTCATGTGTAAGTTGGCAGCTAAACTATGCAGCCAATGGGGTATGGCTATAAAGTTAAATTTAAATGAGCCTGTCATGTACTGTCGTTCCTCATGCCTGTTCCACACACCCCCTGTTCTAGTGCATGTGATTGTAGGGGCAGAGTGTCCTGAAACCACTGAGCAGGTCCTGGGCTTCCCTTTCCCAGATGCCATGGACCCTTAGTGAGATCCTCTGTCTTACTTGTCGATTTGATTGGGTCATGGGGCCACGGGTCGCCCAGATATTTGGTTAAACATTATTCTGAGTGTGTCTGTGAGGGGGTTTCTAGATGAGGTTAGCATTTAAATCAGTAGACTGAGGAAGCATGGATCGCCCCCACAATGTGGGTGGACCTTATTCCAATTGTTGGAGACCTGAAAAGAACAACACGCTGAGTGAGGAAGAACATTCTCTCTGCGTGACTGTCTTCAATCTGGGACGTCAGTCTCTTCCTGCCTTCAGACCTGGACTCAGGCTGGAACTCACACTGTGGGCTACCCTGCTTCTCAGCCCTTCTCGGTTAGGCAGGAACGAGCCCGCTGGCTCTCCTGGGCCTCCAGCTGAAGATCCTGGAACTCCTCTGTAATCATATGAGCTGATTTACTGTAATAAACCTCTTTATATAAGGATAGATACAGAATTTATATCTCATTGTCTCTCTGGAGAACCCTAATACACCCAAGAAGCACAGTAGCCACCCTTTACAATCTTGGCACAATGGACCCTTTCCTTGTTTTCTTTCTTCATATTTTAAGTCATCTTATAAATAATTTACCATGGTAAGTATTTTCAATCACAAGAAAAGATTTCTTTAAGATACACTTTTATATTTCACCCATGGACGTCTATAACTTCGTCCTTGGTATGTTCCCAAATCTGTGCGGGGATTGAAAGGACAAAACATTATACTCGTGGGTTTTTCTACTAATTATGTTTCGAAGTGTTATTTTTCCCAACACAAAAGAACTTTTTTTCTCAATATATACAACAAAAAATGAAAACCCTATGTGTGCTGAATAGTAAATAGACGAATTTTATTTTATTTTATTTTATTTTATTTTTTTAAAAGATTTTATTTATTTATTTGAGAGAGAGAGAATGAGAGACAGAGAGCATGAGAGGGAGGAGGGTCAGAGGGAGAAGCAGAGTCCCTGCCGAGCAGGGAGCCCGATGCGGGACTCGATCCCGGGACTCCAGGATTACGACCTGAGCCGAAGGCAGTCGCTTAACCAACTGAGCCACCCAGGCGCCCCGACGAATTTTATTTTTTATTTCTACATTTCATATAAAAGTTTACAAATAATGGTTTTTATTTTTATTTTATTTCAGTATAAAAATTGCTTTGATGGCATATTCTGATGTAATGCTAATTGCTTGTATGTAGGATAGTTAAATGTCAGTATTGAGACCTAATCTTTCGCTGCGGTCTTGTCGATATGAATGAGTGTTCATGTATTTTGTATGTTTAGCATTGCACACTGCAGCTACTAAGCCAAGGAATCGACTTATATTAGGTGTGTGTACTGTTTCTAAGAACCACAAACTAAAAGTGATAAATTATCAGTATATTCTAGTATTTGCTAATTTTACTACAGTCTTTTGTCATGTATATGTAGGGAAGTCACAGGGATTGTAAGTTTTATTTGAGTCAAGTTTAAAACCATATATTTTATGATAAAGGGTCTTAAGACAGCCAAAGTTCATCATTTTCATAGAGTGAGACAGCCCTCTTCTTTGCTCCCTAAAGGCAAGTAATTTTGATCTTCTGTTTTGTGGTCATTAATTGAAAGAATAAATCCGATGATTTTTTTTTCTTTCATTTCTGCATCCTCTATTTCCTTCCCATCATTTTGTATGCATGCCTACTTTTGCCTACTTAAGAACGATGTTAAATGAATTTGGGACAAACATCCCCGCACCATCAGGACAGTTGGACAGAGTCTGTCATGTGTCCACTTTGCAGACCCGGCAGCTGCGGGTCTCGTCCCTGCTGATCGCGGAATGGGGGTTCTCCGCTGGACGGCTGACCTGGGGAAAGCGGCACCTTTCCTCCTCGTGCGCTGACAGCCACGGCTCGTGACCGATTCTCAGCTCGAGAAAATGCATCTAGGGAATCTGCACAAGCTGTGAGCTCAGAGAGCTGTGGTCTGTGCTTCGGACTCACTCTCTGGTCTGTCTCACGATTGTGGAACAGACTCCTGTGTCACTCTGCTTTTCTATTCACCACTTGGGGCAGAATCAGAAAATCTCTCAAGTGTCCTGAGTCATTTTTAAATCCCCTGGGAAGGTGGTTCAATACTTTGCACGACGCAAAAAGCCCAAAGGATGATGAGGTAAATTAAAAGCCGTTTATTTTGTTGTTTCTCATCCTTCCAGGTGGTCTCATCATTCTTGCATTCTAATCCTTTCAGGCTTTCCAGGCAGCACTGGACATAGTGAGTAAAGACGAACTCGTTCCTGGAATGCTTAAATTGTGAAGTGCTTCCAGATACAGGAAAAGGTCACGAAGATCCCGTCTTTAATTTCAGACTCGATGACATGGGCCCACGGCCCAGATGGTAACTGGGAGGTAGAGGAATCTCACTCCATTAAAAATAATAGTAAATGATATGATAGCACAACAATGAATACTGTTTTTATTTTTATTTTTATTTTTTTTAAAGATTTTATTTATTTATTTGACAGAGAGAATAGCGAGAGCAGGAACACAAGCAGGGGGAGTGGGAGAGGGAGAAGCAGGCTTCCTGCCAAGCAGGGAGCCCGATGCGGGGCTCCATCCCAGGACCCTGGGAACATGACCTGAGCCGAAGGCAGACGCTTAACGACTGAGCCACCCAGGCGCCCGAATACTGTTTTTAAATAAGTGCATTTTTCCTTTGTTCTTTGGGAAATCTCTAATAGCTAATGAAAGTCATGGACATGGAACCGCCCACGAATCGTGTGGAAATGAATCGTGCGCAAACGCATTGTGTGCACACTGACCCTGGGGGGCCCTGAGGGCTCCAAGCTCGCGGCCTCATAGGCTGCTTTACTGAGACAAACTGTGCTGGTTCCCAAGTGATTTTTAATACATGGAAATCTGGCAGTTAATTAAAACAAAAGACGGCTACCTGCGGCCCCATGGCATGAGACGCTTACCAGTGGGCGCTATGACCTAAATCAGGAAATCACCACCACCACTGAAAACACACATGCTCCACGTGGCAGTTACTCGGTGCTGAGTCCTCCGTGGCCAGGTTTCCTGGGACTTGACCCGGCGCCACCTGACCCCCAGACCCGCCCGTCCACCCCTGCGGGCAGGGCAGCTACGCCCTTGCAGGGAGCTGTCAAAGGAGACCAGAAACATCTAAGGCTCTGGGACATACTTGGGTCTCCTTTCCATATATTTTAAACCAAAATAGATTTTTGGCTTAAATCTCATCTATTACTTAATTGCTTTATTATTAAATCAAACGTGAGCTATCTGATAAAAACTAAATTCTGAGACAACCACCACAGCAACAAGGAGCCCTTCATTCAATTTCTAACTCAGTGAGGAAGACAGGAGACACTTTGCTGAGGCCACCTCGTGGCTCCCGTGTCCCAGCCCCCCGCAGCAGGGGTGTGTAAGTGAAGGCGAGCGGGGCAGGCAGGACGTTTGGACTCGGAGCCAGACAGCACGGCACCGGCCCTTACCGCCCGCGGGTGCCCAGGCTGTGAGGAGGGGAAAGCAGGGGTGCCCCACACAGCCTTGCGGGTCCAGCACCACCACACGAGACTGTAGGTGCGCGCATCTTGTATGTATGATACAGGTTTGACAAAGGTTTCACAGCTAGTTTATACATAAGTGGTTTGGGGCGAGAAAATTCAGAGCTTGACCTACATGTGCCAAAGAAATATTCTGGATGGTTCTCCCGTTTGCTACCAGGTAGCTTTGAATTCTGCCTTGCCTCCTGGGAGTGATGCCCCTGGGACAGCCACTCCAAGACATAGTGAATTTTGCCTGAATTGCTTTTATGAAGCAAGGAGTGAAGACAAAAAAAAAAAAAAAAAAGCGAGAGAGCGAGCGAGCGAGCTAACATGTTGCTTTTTAAAATGAGTTTAAATGAGCTTTTTTCAAAGATTCATGTTTACCCACATAGTATCAGGCTTTAAGACCATCCTGCCAAATGTACCACCTTTGGAAATTAGTATTCCTGGAACAGAGGACTTGAGTATCAGTGCATCAGATTTTCTGGCAATGCAGTGCTACTGAAGGGTAAGTATCATTATTCTTTAGGGCAAGATGCAAAGAAAAATGAGGTGGGGTCCATGAGCATCCATGGCTGGGTTTCAAATACCCTTGTACTAATCGTCCTTGAAGTTGCGCCTCTGTGCGTTATGGATTACCCCAAACATCCCTGGATAATGTTTGCACTAGAATGAATATTGGTTTCATGTAGAATAAAATTGTGCTAACATTTTGGGCAATTAAAAGATAAAACATGTACGGCTTACTGAAATGAAAAGGAAGCCTTTTTTTTAAAGAGTATTGAGCATAAAAGCCAGTCCCTTCAAAACACAGGAGAAGCAAGCGAGGTTGTTCGCTAAAAGACCATTGCAGGATGTGGGCTATCACTTTGGAGAGCAGAGAGCACTCCATGGTGCCATCAGCGACCCTTGTAGCCCATGCACACCCACACACCTCACCATCCACCACAAGCTACCCACAACAATGCATAGTTTGGTTCTCGTTCAGCGAGCAAAAATTTAATTTCAAAGTGATAAACAATGCACACATTTGGTTTACATGTAACTTATCTCTTCTGATAAGCATAGAACCAGTCATGTTACATTTGCGTTAAAATAACATTGTTGTTTATATGTGCCTTCAATTAATATTTTTTATACCATAAACATCAGCTTAACAGTGGTGATATTGAACTTCTAAAAAAACAGAAAGAATAGCCATTTACTTCTCTGGGATTTTGTTATTTCTTTTTGTGTGTGTGTGAGCTAGACATTGACCAAAAATGGATAAAACAGACCCACATAATTAAGTAACTTATCATCTTGTATAATAAAAATAATAAACAGGTTTATTTAGCTGTACTAATCTTTCATTTCTTCCTAAATTTGATGTTTACATTTAATTTCAATAAAATAACATATGAAAAGTTTGAGAATATTCAGAATAGTAGTGTGTTTAATTTATAAAATAAGCTTTGTTGATTTTATGTCTGTCTTTCTCCCCCCATTCTCTGTGTGCATATCAATAACCGTATCATATCTCTACCTGTACCTACACCATTCATATGTGTATGTGTAGGTACAGGTGTACCTGTAGAGGTGGGTGTGTGTGTGTGTGTGTGTGTTTATATACACGGATGGAGAGATAGGGAGATAGACAGACAGATAGATAGGTAGGTATGTAAATAGAAAAACAGACAGACAGATTAGATAGATAGATGATAGATAGAGAGGTAGATAGGTAGATAGACAGACAGATAGACAGATGGATGGATAGATAAACCTTACCTACACCCATATCTATATTACTATTCCTCTGAGTAGCCTGTTAAAAATTTTCAGCAGCTACTCAGAATTACTCAGTTACCAGAGTTCCTGTGTTCTGCTCACAGATGTCATAAGCATCCAAATATACTTTGTGTGCCTTTTCCAAGGTTTCAGAAGAGTTGAACTGGGTTCGTAATGGAAACCACTGTTTGCTCAGATAAAGCAAATCACTCTGGGGCTTCCCAATGCCTGGACAGGGCATGGTGTGGACATCTGAAGATAAAAGAAAACGTGGAGCTGTTGGCTGAGTATCTCAAGCATGATGCTATGCAAATAAGGTACCAGTTTTCTACTAGGTCTGAAGCGAGCTGCGTGCGAGGAACTGCGGCGCACTTCACGATTGCGCGCCCCGTGAGCCCCTGTCCCCCGAGCCTCGCGTGGTTGCCAGACAACGGGACGCGGTTCTCTAGTACTTGCTGCTTTTCCAGGCACCACCGTTGCACTTTTACCAATCACGCACACACTCAAAAAGCTCCTTCGTTAAATCAACAAAGCCTCCCTGGAGGGCATGGCTTCATTTTATTCACACAGGCTATCCCTGGGCAGCTCACTGTGGTCACCCTTCCAAGGTTTAAAGAGTCAGGTTTTGAACTGACTAATCCCAAGAGGGCCAGAAGAAGTAAGTGGGTGTTACGTCCAGGTCTGTATTCATAGGTGGGTCATTGTCCCAGAGTTTCCCGTAAAAGGCTGGCTCCCCTTCATAAAGTTCACGACATCATGACTCAGGGTAAGGTAGGAGCACCTGCTCAGATGTTACTGAGGGTGTCCAGAGAAAAAGGAATTCTGTGTCAGGACAGTAGCGTCCACTCCTGCCTGACCTCTCAGCCTGCTGGCCTGTCTGCCCTGTGTAGTACTAGCTGTCCAGGAAAACCATAATCACCCAATGGAGAAACGTGGTGTATATACAGAAATTAAATGGTTGCAAATCAATTTACAACAGGATCATTTACATATAAGGAAACACAATAATAGCACCAACATTCTCCCAAAAGAAAAGTAAACATAGGCTTACCGTATGGACTTCAGACTTGCTGACGCCATAATCGTGAGAGCCAATTATTAAAAATAAACTTGTTTTTTAAATAAAATAATATAGATATATAATATTAGATCTATCTATTCCTAGTTATATAGAGAATATATAGAGATATTTAATATATATAGATACAAATATAGATACAGATACTCCGTTGGTCCTATCTCTCTGGAGAACATTGACTGATGGTCATCCAAGGCCAAGACTCTGTCCCCGACAGGAAAGAGGGGTCCCAGGTGAGAAGCAGAAGTTCTTCACTGTTCTCAGGCAGGTTCTTACCAGATACAATGGGAAGTACCACTGGGAACTCTACAGACTTCATAGTGGTCAGTCGGGAGTCGACCAGATACCAGGAGAGAAGTCAGGGGCAAAGATTGCCCATCCTTCATGTCACCATGGGCATTGACCACATATTTTGTATCAGACAGAGGCCTGTGAAGACATAGAAAGTGTAAGCGAAGCACTGAGCATTCCTTCCATCCTCACAGCCAAACAGGATGCCCGCAGTAATGCCCAGGAGCTTCTAGACATCCCTCCCCCTTGAGTTGGGATGCATTAGAGATGCCTTCACATAGGATGAACTTATGGGTAGACCAAAAGACAGTGTCTCTTTCCACATGTCCTTGATCTGGTGCGCTTGCCGGGGCTCGTCTGACTCAGCACTCTCGGAAAGGTGAATCTTGCTGTGAGCACCAGGGTTGACCTCCATATGCACCTGGTCCACCCAAGCCAAACGGGTCTGCCATCTCAAGCCTGAGCTGGTTTTACTTCACACAACTGAGAGGAACTGCAAAGATATGCGTGAGCCATTTATTCAGATCATAGAAGTCATAGTGACTGTAATTTCTGTGGGTGCTGTAACAAATTCACTCAGTCTGGGTGACTTAACCAGAGTTTATGCTCTCACAGTTCTGGAGCCTAGCAGTTTGGAATGAAGATGTTGTCAGGGCCACACTCCCTCTGGAGGCTCTAGAGAAGAATTCCACCTCCCTCCACCTTCTGATGGCTGTTGCCATCCTTGGCACTCCTTGGCTTGTGGACGCATCACCCCAGTCTCTGCCTCCGTCAACACATCATGGCTGTCTTCTCCCTGTGTGTCTGTCTCTTCTCTTCTTATAAGGACAATAGTCATTGGATGAGGGCCACCCTCATGCACTACAACCTCATCATAACAGGTCATATCAATACAGGCTCTATTTCTAAATAATGCTGCATCCTAAGTTCCAGACAGACATGAATTTGGGGGGGCTCTGTTCACCACAGCCCAGCAAGCCACATGCAATTTCTGTAATCACTACAGTGGGCATGTGAACCCAGAGGAAGCATGAACACTGGGGTTCCTGCTCAAGCAGAGTCCTCAGTAAGGGTGGGATGAGCAGCCAGTCACACTACTCTGCCCGTAGTGAGGGGTTCGCAGATCATGGACTTCCAGTGCTAACCCTACAACCCTGCAAATCCAGTCACCTGCAGGTAAGCACACTGGCCATGGGTGAAGGCTCTGTCCAGCCCAGTTCTGTTGTCCTCCTCTTTGGGAGAACTGTGTGCCTCTTGGACCTGCTCTGTCCACTTCCTGGGTCTTGGCTTTCCTCAGCCTTGGGTCTTCTCTGTCCACTGCCCAAGACTCTGCCACACTTTGCTTGTTGGTTTTAGCATTTGATTTCCTCCCCATGGAATTCTCTGCCCCTTCTGGGCTTTCTCTGTCCTTCTATCATCCTACCAGGACATTCTTTTTCTTCATGTTTTCTCATTTCCTGCAGGAAACCTGGACCATACAGTTTACGAACAATGGAGCTGGAAGAGAAGATAGTCTCTCAAATTCTATATTCAAGTTTTTGTCTATTCTTACGTAGAGAAAGCTAAGTGAATATTCCATATTTTTCAGAAGGAACACCTTACCTCTGCATCTAATGTTAGGTAACTCTAGTATAGACCATGACCAAGACCTCATTTCATAACTCGTGGAGTTGGACCAGGGCACAGAAAACTCAATGAGCCCTTCTCATTTCTTAGAAGGCCCTTTGAGGAGTCCTAATTTCTGACAGGTACAACTTTCTGGTGCAAGTGAGTTCCTACTGATCCCAGTTACTGTTCCTCGGGGAGTCACAGCTCTGATTTCTTGATCTATCTACCTGACACAGGGGGCTCTGCAACAACACATGGCAATTTAGGGGACCTTACCTAAACTCTGGTCATCTGATGTGCCTTTGACTGAATAGGACCACAGGGTTTACACGCTGACATTAACAAATTCTGAGCAACGTAATGGAATCTTTGTATGGTCCACAGCTTAGGTAGCGGAAATCCTCATTGGTTCTTTGACATCAGTGGGGTCCTACCAAAGGTTAAAGGGGTAGCCTCGTGGCTCTGCATCAACATCCCTGAAGCAGATGTCACATGCTGAAATCCTGATTCCTATTTTAGGATATAAATGGTAAAGTGGGAACCTACTTAGAATGGCTGTAGCTTGTTCAGATAAGTCTTTTCAACTCTAGGGAAATTAAGTATATACTAATCTACATAATGTGAAATCAAAGAGCATGAACAACAATTGATAGCAGCTTTGCTGGGATTCTTTAGTCAATGGTGCACTAACCAGGCAAAACACCTGATTAATATGGTGTTTCCCACCAGTGAATCCTAAACCCCACCCTCATGCCCAGAGGAAATGTTTCATCTTCTCTGGAGAGCGATGGACCTCTGTCCCGTGGGGCCCTGGAAGGGGCAGCAAGTCAGACAATTCTTCCTGTGGTAAGAGGGGCCTCACTTTCATAAGGAAGTCAGACCTATCAGAAATGAGGTGCCTTCAAACTGCCTTCTAAGCTCTTGGGAGGGCTGCTGGAACCCATGAAAATTCAGCACAGCTGTCCAAGGATCAGGTTCGTTGTTTGGGGCTATGACTCCTTCCACATTTTCCCTCTATAGCATCTTGAACATTTATAATTGTCTTTGTGTTTTTATTATTCTTACTAATAACTAGGATTTTTGGGAGAACTTAGAGTTTGCAAATCTCTTTTACAGGCACTGTTGTCCCCGATTCTCCTGATGGTCCCATCCTTAGTGACCACGTCAAGTACGAGGTGGATCCAACTGGCATCTGAGGCAGGTAGAAGGACAGACACTAAGGAAGCCTCTTCCATGGAGGGAGAAAGGCAGCCAGGCCCATGAGAACTCGCCAGCAACCACTATGCAGAATTGGGTGCACATAGCACTCACACTCCCAGGGGTTCACCCAGACATACTTCACAGCCAGAGAAGCCTGGACACCGACTGGTCAGGACAGAGGCCAGCCACAGGCCCCGCTCACCTTGTCAAACCTTCCATGGCAGTGAATGGCACATGGATGACCCAAGCATGGAGGACAATAATGCTAGGGCCACACGGGACTCTTGAACAGAATAAGCTTGGGAAACCTGCGTCAGACCCAGGTTAACTGATGTCCTAGCTGCCAGACTGCTGGGTACCTTTACTCTGTCGATGAGCAGTAGTCTCGTTCTCCAAGATGAGGATGGGTTGCAGTATGCTTTCCAAACACCTCGGCCATGAAATCTCTGCGGCACGGAATGTCCCCAAGGCCTGGGGAGCTTGCTGTGGGAGAGATTTTGTCCCTGGGTCACAGGAGCTTTGGAAAGGATGCTACAGCCATGGTGTGGTTCTTGAGGGAGCAGGTGGGCAAATGCGTACAAAGGCTGGTGGACACAAGGGACCAGGATCAGGGCCTCCCTAGAGAAGGCATGCCTACCCCCAGGCCTCAAGTTGCCACATTTTAAAGGACCATGTTGTCCATCTTTCTGCACAAACCATTGTTGAGTGTGATTCATTATTTTCTGTCTGAACGTGAGTCTGAGTGTGTGTGCACCAATTCATGTGTGCGTAGAGACTGACCCTTGAGCCTCGAAACAGTAGTGATGTGAAAGTAGAAAGCACAGGACATGGTGAGTTGCACCCCCATGGTTCACCCCAGCACACTGACATACAGAGAGTCGAGTGTCGGTGGATATTTCACACCTGACCCCTTGGTCTAAAGGTCAGAAGTCAGCCCTGCTCAGTCTCGGGGACAGACTCTCCTTCCCCTGGTTCTGGTCTTTCACCATCTGAATACTGTCAACGGAGTTGGCCAAATACATATTTTGTGGCTACTTTTCTGCATATAACTGCATTTTCTAAATTTAGACCAGCCTTCTGAGATTTAAAGACAGCTTTGACATTTTTATCTTACTTTTGTCTCATTTCTACTAAGTTGTGTAAAATATTACAGTGAAACACTGAGTGTCTCAGTTGAAGGGTTGGGTTGAATTGGCAGTTCTAGAAATGAGTTTGTCCTTTTGGGGAAAGTCTAATTACTGAGGATTAAATGGTCTGCTACTTTCTAAAAATACTAAGCAAGAATTCAGAAGGCAGATTCCCACAATATTGTGACAAGAGCTGGCAGCAAAGTCAGGTTCTCCCTGTTTTCTTCAAGGTGTGTTCTCATTACAGTGGGGACTCACGGTTAACCAGGGTGCAGACGCCCCGAACAGTAATAGATATAACTCAGCAGATCCTAATGAAAACAGAATATTTTATGGAGTTAAAAATCAATAGATTTTAGCCAGTCTTATGCTAATGAACTACTCAGATTTCTTTATCAGTCTCTTGGGGGTTTGAGAAAATTATAGCAGCAGACCTCCACCCGAAGTCGGGGTCAGCACTTTTCCTGGTGGGTTCTTTTTAATGCCCCCTTTCAAACCTATGCAATGGTTGGATAAAGCTTGAATACTCAGTTATGCAGTATTGATTTAAAGACATATTTGTTCTCGTCTGTTCAGAAAGAATACCGAATCCGAACTGCAGGATTCTCATAATTGGATTCAGCATGTTTTGTATTAACTAATTAGGAGTTTTGCCTTTTTGTGCTTGCTCCTTTTTGTCCGCTCAGCTATTTTAATCCTCTTTACTCCATGAAGCTAGAATGTAAGATTCTTTATTTTCTTTTTAAATATTTGACGATGCACTTTCAGCCAGATCGGGGTGACTGGGGATACATTAAAAGAAATACTGATTTAATTCTTCCACCCTTTTGAATGTTCTTTCTGTAAACTTTCCTATCATGTTCCTGTCCCCTCCCCTGACTCCAACACACACACACACACACACACACACACACACGCACATGCACACAGCTCCTACTGACCTCAAGGCTCATGTTTGTGTGTCTAAAGGCTCTGATCAGATCTTTAACAGATAATCTTGTATTCCATTAATATGATGCCCTGGTTTGCAAAAGAGGTGGTGGTTGGTGCTTGGTGCAACTTGCTTGCTACACCAGTCTCAAATTAAACCCAGTTACTGAATGGCTGTATTTAACTTAGCATTCCAGAGGCATTTGATCTGAGTGAAGGAAATTTTCTGGAACTAAGAAATCTTGAGTCTGACTCTGTATTGCCTTTGTCCTGGCTGAGTTCCCCTAGCCTGGAGCTTCTATTGAAATCCATGGGAGCCCTGAGCCTGGGCCAGCTCTGCAGAGAAGGGCAGGGAGGGGCGAGGCAGGCCTTCGTGGGGGCCGTGGCAGAGGAGAAGGACGTCTGCAAGTAGGTTGTGCAAGCACAGGGGAGCCGAGTTGGGGAAGCCATGTGCAGGCAGACGGGATCGACTGGAGTAAGGAGAGTGGTGGAGTCAGCAAGCTCTTCCCATATACTGAACTTTACTCACATGTAGGAAAATAAGTCTTAAAATATGGAAATTATAAAAGGATTACTCTGTAGATTATATTCCTAGGTCCTTTCTTATAATTTTGACATGATGTATTCATTTTAACTGAAATCTGAGAAAATGGTTCAATAGCATAAATATGGAGGCACTCCATCAGCAAAGAGCCAAGATGTGGCTTCTTGGCGATCCACGGCCAAGGACACGGCTTCTCTTCTGGTGGGCTGTAAGTATGTTGCAAGCAGGGCTGTGCTTTTATTTTGGAAGTTCACCTTTTAAAATCAGACAACCTCCATCACCACACCTAAGCAGATAACTGAGAACGTGGTCTGTGGCCACGTCTGTGGTTCCTGGAGGTCGGGAACAGGTTAGGGGTAGGTCTTTTGGCCCAGTCACCCAGTGAGGACACATCCGTCAAAAGGAGGGAGACAGAGAGCTGCCTTCCAAGGAGCGGCACGGAGTTATGGGTGCCTCTCTGTCACCAAGGCATCAAAGCCACCAGTTTTCTCCTTGGCTCATCTGAGGCTTGTATTCTAAGCACTCAGGGCCAGACTAAAGCCTCGCCAGCTCATGTGGTTGTGAGACACGATGATGTCCTTTTTCATCTGAGAAAGTGCCCCCAAATCAAAAGCCCAGCATTCCTGGGAACCTGGTCAGTGTCTTCCGGGGCTTCTGAATAGTAGAAGCACTAGGCGTCTCTCTCACACTTCCGAATAGTAGAAGCACTAGGCGTCTCTCTTCACACTTCCGAACAGTAGAAGCACTAGGCATCTCTCTCACACTTCTGTCACACTGACCTGAAAATGTAAACACGTTGAGCGGGGTTTTGTTTTTTAAATACAAGTGAACTACTTAGGTATGAAACCCGTCCGATCTGCTGACTGTGCTCATCCCTGGGCTTGACTACCAGGGGCCCACAGATGTTTCCTCTCGGCACAAGGTCAGAAATGGATCAGCTCCCATCCGGTTTGTCAGCTCAGCCTCCCTCCCGGGAGGGTGCTGCTTGCTTCTCGCAGGAACTTCTGCTGCTCCGACCCCCGAAGGCAGAGCCCTTCACAGCCCTCCCGTGCGGCTCATCCCACCCACTCTGATCCCGCTCGTCTGGGACCCGCTGGGGGTGGCCCCGACATGAGTGCATCTGCTCCGCTTCCCTCGGAGTCGTGGCAAAAGGACGCATGACCCTCCGCAATGTCCCTGAAGTCTGGGGTTGCTTGAAATCCCGGTGGTCAGAGGAGTCATGTCAGCCTGGATGCTGGTGACCCGAACGGTGGGAAGCATTGTGGCAAGGACAGCTTCGTCAGTGTGTACACAAAAACATCCGTGTGGGCGCTCGTGCCCCAGCATCGTGCAGGGGTGTGCGCCGGTGTGCGAGTGTGAGCGTGTGTCCCTGCGGTATTCCTCAGTTGTGATGTCCTGCCGACGGTGTGCTGAGAGTCATGCCAGCCGGCTTTCCTTCTCCCTGGACACCCACGTCCAGGGGCGGAGCACAGACATGTAACAATGCAAATTTGAGAAATCGGCTGTCTGGGCCCCACAGAGAGAACTAACTCTGGCCAAATTACTCAAAGTCTTTGTTCCTCCTTGTCCTAAGTCCCTAAATGGGGATCATAATAACATCCTTTGCCCAGAACTGCTGCGAAGTCTAAACACAATAATGCACATGGAGTGCTCCCTACGGTATCTGGCGCAGAGTGCACACTCAGTAAATTTTGGCTACTACTGTTACTGCGCTAGAAGCTGACCTGCTTCACCTCTGTTTTACTGGGGACTTTCTGTAATGGGAAGGGGAAGATGGGCCCTATTAGCCTCTCATAACTGTTTTTAATGATGTTTCTTTCTGTGGTCTGATTCTTCCCTACGTAGTCCTTCTACTGTCCCGAGAGCAAAACAAAGTGCACATAAAATACGCAGGTCATCACTCAGCCCTGAAAAGGGAAATCATGTCCTTCGCAGCAGCGTGGATGAACATAGGGGACATCGTGCTAAGTGAAATAAGGCAGACAGACCAAGACAAACACTGTATGATCTTACTTATGCGTGGGATCTTAAGAAGTTGAACCCAGAAGCCGGAGTAGAGTGGGGCTTCCCAGGGGCTGATGGTGGGGGGAACTGGGAAGGGGTGGGCCAAGGGTACAATCTTCTTGGTGTGAGATGAGTGAGCGCTCAGGATTGAATGGGCAGTGTGGCAGCTGTAGTTAATAAGATTGTTGTATACTTGAAATTTGTTAAGAGAGTGAATTAAGTGTTCTCAACACACACACACACACACACACACACACACCCGTAACTAAGTGAGGTGATGGATGTGTTAATCAACTCAATTATGGTAATTATTTCATTATATGTGTGTGCCTTTGCATCCCTCTGCTGACTTCCTTCTCCTTCCCCATGAACATCCAGAAGCCAACTCTGTGCACATCGTCACTTTCTGTCCCCTCCCCTTGAAGGACCCCCTATCTAGTGAAGGATGCAGGCAGAGAAATGTGTTCTCAGGATGCCACAGACTCCAGGTAACAATCCAGACGTAGGACACAGGAGTGGAGGACAGATAACTGGGGTGGAAATTTCCCCAAGTCGTTACAGTGGAGGCGCTTTTGACCTGACTATAAAGAATGAACAGTAGTTTGACAGGTAGAGAGCAGGGGAAGGTGTGTAAAATGCCAAAGGATGAACCAGCATGATGTATTTATATGCAGGTGCGTGTGATGAAGTGTGTGTCTCTGATATATATGGGAAAGGTGAGCTGTCCCAAGCTTGCAGAGAATACGGAGAAAAATACAATAAATGTCCACTTCCCTGCCACCTATATTTAACATGCTGTGACATTTCTCCAGGAGAAGTCTGATGCTATGTGTAGGCCAGGATGTGCAGAAATGAAAATCTCCATGCTTCTCAGCTGAGAGTATACATGCATAAAACCACTCAAGACAACTTGGCTGAGCCTCATGGTGTTAAGGGGCTCACCCAGCAATGTCACTCCCGGTCCATCTCAGAGATCCTAGTGCAAATGTGCACCAGGTCATGAAATAAGATCATAGGACTGTGTAAGGACTGATCCAGGTAAGTTAAAGGTGTGTGGTGCCAGGCAGGTTGGGGAGGTCATAGGATTTGACTTGCTACCTTGTCTGGGGATAGCTGGCAGTTTTCAGGTAGGGGGATGGCTTGGTCACATTTTGTTTTAGGAAGATGTACCAGTCAGGTTGTGCTAAGTTCAGGTGTGGTGACAAACATCCCCCAAATCTCAGAGCAGGACAGGATGGTGGGGAGTGTTGGAACATGTGGGTTCTTCCAGTAGAGCTCTCTTTTTAATCGCTCCCAAATTCTTTTTTGGTTTTCCTCCTTCTTTGCTGTTTATCCCCCACTCCCCTCACTATACATCCTATAGTGCCCAGAGGCAGAACCCTTCCCTGGGAATTAACAGAATCCTGGGATTTGAGATAGTGAGAAGTATAGGAAAGAGGATGATAAGCATGTTGGGGTCAGGAGTTACTTAAACCTTCCTAATCCTCACAAGAGAGATCCAGATTCCACTCAAGGTCTGGATAAATATATCCATTTATTTTTTAACTATAACTGAAGGAATAATTTCACTGTGCTTTAAACCCAACAAATACTTAATAATGGTGTCTTCTTAAAGTGAGAGCTGCTCTAGGGAGAATCTTTCACATTTCATACTGATGTGTTTACGATGTAGATGACGCTGGTGGGACAGTCTGGCGCAGGTGTTGGAGGTGAGTGCTCTGATGTCAGGAAGCAACTATAATATATGTATCTGGAAGACAGGACAATTTTAAAGTTGATCCGAGGAGACCTTGCTTTTGTGGGAAAAAAAAAATGAATTAATGTCAACAGACACTGAATTAACAACAGACAGTAAAACAAAAATGTAAATGTAAAACCAAACTGACCTCTCAAAGGCTCAAGAAAGCACATACATTTTTAAAAAGATTTTATTTATTTATTTGAGAGGGAGAGAGAGAGAGAGATTGAGAGAACCAGTGGGAGGAGGGGCAGAGGGTGAGGCAGACTCCCCTCAGAGCAGAGAGCCTGATGTGGGACTCGATCCCAGGACTCTGGGATCATGACCTGAGCTGAAGGCAGGTCCATTCTTCACCCCCACGAGTGTCATCAGCTTCACCCAATGTGTTTATCCACAGGTTTTCGTTTCAACACAGAAGAGAGGATGCATGCTGGGGTATCTTGGGTGTGCTGGGAAGCACCATGCCTGGCAGGAGATGCAGCGAATCATGCTGATTGGCTCAGGTAAAGTCTTGAACAGGTGTGTCTGCTGAAGTAGAGCCAAGATATTTATGCAAATTATTAAGAGGTGTGAGATGCTTATTACTTCTAATCCACCAAATGAATCATTTAAATAAACCCTTCAGCACATTGAAGAAAGGAATGGCTCAAATGACAGCCAAGATTGAATGAACTCACCAGATTTCCTCAAAGTCAATCATCCAGGAGGGGAAAAATGCATTTACTCTGACAGAACGTCAGGAACGGGTTTATGATGGCGGTTGGTTCCTGCTCAGTACCTTTTGCATGACGTTTGCATAGAAGGTTTGATGCTCAAAGAAATCATTTCACACATTTCATCAAAAGTGATTATCTAATAACATCCAATACAATTAATGAATTTAAAGGGGGCCGCATGTGAATGTAATAGCTTATGTGAATTTAAGTTGAAATTTACTTAATATTTATGTGCATATGTAAACATGAAGCCTCACTATTTTATCATAATAAGGCTAAGACAATGTGCATTGTCATGAAATCTGAATTAGAGAACATTTGGTGAAAACTTACTGTTGCTTAGTTCATAAAAGAAAGTGTTTCCTGGTGGTGGGTATTGAGGAGGGCACATTCTGCATGGAGCACTGGGTGTTATGCACAAACAATGAATCATGGAACACTTCATCTAGAACTAATGATGTAATGTATGGGGATTAACATAAGAATAAAAAAAATATATAAAAAAAACAAGAAAGTGTTTCTTGGGGACTTTGTTTTAATAAATATGTAAGAATGATTAAGAATATACGAATTGAGGTGAATGAATTAATATTTCTAAATTAAAATGCGCTATTTATTTTACTAAGTGCTTCATAAACTCCCTCTGATCTTACATGCTTTAATAATTTGTTGAGTAAATTCCTCCTTTTGTTGTTGGTGAAGATGAAAAACCCACCCCCAGACTGACCTCCTCTTTGGTGGGCTCTCGGGAAGAGGGGAGGCTCGGGGGCCAGACCGCCCGGTTGGCACATCCCTGGTGAGCTCCATGATGGCCAGCCCTAGTCTGGTGGCCAGCTTCTGATGGCACAAGGACACTTCCTGGTTCACAAGGGCTTAAGGTCCCAGGACTGCAAGCCGTGGTCGCTGTGGGAATTCCCCTTTGTCTACCACAAAATCAGATCACTTTCCACCTCGAGGTTCCACTTAACTTCATAAGGGGAATGGACGACTATTCAACTCAGGGAAGACCCCTTCAATTCAGTTATGTATTTCCTTCCTGCCCTCTTTGTCTGGGTGAAGGATCACAGTCCTAAGGCCTCTGAGTATCATGGCATCAGGGAAGTACCTGGTGATCACCAGTTCTGAATCCTGGCTCCCTTACAAGGCATACTCCTGTGTCCCCCAAGCCTGCCTTCTGCTTCAGAGACAGGGACAACTCTGAACATCTCACCTCCAGCTGGCCTCCACTCAGTGTCCAGTGTCCCACCTGGGGCTTCCATCCTTCCCCCTCTACCCCCGCAATAGGGGGATGTTCAGGGACCCCCCGCATCCTTCTTGGCCAGGACTTTCCAGTCTAGTGAGGACCAAACCGACTCATCATCGTTTCTCCTGGGTCTGCTGGCTAGGGCAGGAGGGTAACCCCAACCCAACCAAATTATTGAGAATTTAGGCTGAAATCCAACAATGTAGAGAGCTTTATCTCTCACAATCATTATCTCGGGCATGAATCTTACTTTGGAACTCAAAAACCACAACTTCATTATCCCTTCCCTGAAGTGTAAGCTTGAAATGCCTCACCCTCCATGATTATTTCTAATGGGGAAAAGGGTCAAGAGGTAAAATAAATTAGAGGGTGTGAAACATCTTAATTCATATACTTACCTCTCACTTAATTTAACAACTTCAGCTTATTTCTGGAAATTCTGCCCTTAAGAGAAGAAGCAATAGATTAAAAAAAAAAGTTTTTATTAATTTCAGTGAGATAAATGATGATGTGTCCCAGCTTAACCCAAAAGATCAAAACAACTTTCACAAAGAGGAGAAAAAAACAGTTGAACAATAAGAGCAAGCTTACACAAATAGTAAGCAACAATTTCAAAGTAAGTGCATACAGTTTGCACATAAAATATAATAAGAGTAAGTGTACACATTATTTCCTCTTTTTGCCCAACATTCTTCACCAATTTAAAAATCTTTTTAGGCTTCTGGTTATATTACATTCAAACTGCAGCAAAGCAAAGTAATAGTGCAAAAAGCCACTTTTAGGGGGACATAAATGCTCAACACAAGAGCATCATGGAGACACCAGTGAAAATAGGCAGGTGAGCCATGAACCCAAGAGTCTTCCAGGAGGGTCATCTTCATCCCTCACACCCATAAGCAGAGCAGTAGTCCCCGACATGAGATGGAAGATACCCCCAGCATGTCTCCATTATGTAGCCACAGGTGGAGAACATGATGCTCCCCAGAACACTGGCTTCTTCTCTGGAAACTCAATGCCTTGGCATCATCTTCCACAGTGAGAAATCATCCAGTGCCAGGATTCACCAGCTTTGGATGTCCTGGGAAGAACATCCATGCCCACCCCATAAAGACAAGCATTTGCTTCCTGAGCAAGACAGTCTTTGAGTGTCTGGGTGGGGTTCTCTTGTTGCAGTTAGTCCGTAAAACACAGCATGCTTATGTAATGAGAGTGTCCTTATTTCAGGAGAGCTTTCCACAGTTGTGAAAGGTATTCTGGTTTTTCTTGGGATGACAAGTAAGTTGGTGAGAATTTCTATCTGAAAACATAATGAGCGATGTTACTTTTCATAGCATACCTATTTTCTGTGTTTTCTATTGAAGATGTCCTTACACAAGAGTCATTATCCAGAGGCCCTGTTGTGAAAAGTTGCTACCTAAACCCTCCTTATACCAGGGAAGTGTATCAGACGCTCAGGGCTGCACTGGCAAAGCAGTCCCTGTCTATAGCCTAATTCTTCCTGCTCTAAAACATACCCTTGTCATTCTACTTAAATAAAGCAAAGACCTAGTCTGACCATCTTACCCACTTATACCATGATATTATGGTTCAAAAATTATACTGAGATACAAGTGAGGATACTCCAAATAAGTTAATTGAAGTCATTGCTGTTGCCTAAGTATAGAAACCAATATTCCATGAAGTCAATCTTCAGACCGCATCTTCACGGTCAGGAGATGTCTTCTGAAGGACTGCTGCGTAGGCGTCTGCTCTCATCAGGAGGGTAGGGTAGCATTAGCCATACCATGTGCTCACGGGCGGGCTCTCTTACTACACGCATGGTCTTCTTGTCCAGGCAGGATTGGACAGTTTGGAAGAGAGACTGTGCTTTATGTTGAGGTGAACCCATCACGTAGCTACTTAGTCCTAAACTAGTTCTAACAGTACATATCTGAGCAATTGAAGTATCCATAGATACGGGACAAACTCAGTTTGGTTAACACTAGCTAGAAAAGCCTTAGACCCCAGGTTGAATTTCAACCATTCACACCTGATTTTGCAAGAAGGGTCCTCCAGGCTCTCCAGTGATGCCATGAGGCAGCTCAGCCCAATTTGAATAGCTTTGGGTATTTGATTTTAGCTCAGTATAAAGGAAACTGTCCCACATGAGGGGCAAGAAGCAGAAGTGTGAGCGGTTGAAGGTGGTCAGCATCAGCCTTCTCAGACTCCCCTCTCTGACTAAACATCCAGGTGTGGCCCTGGCTATAATGTGGGTGGGGTTCTACACCAGAACCCTAGTCCATGCCTTCCAAAGAGGCTCTGGATTGCCAGACCATCTCCTGAAGCACCTGTCCAATGTTTGGGGTTCGGCCACAGCTCAGCTGCTGTCAGCCTCCTTGTCCAGGTGCAGAAGGTCACCTCGTTTTCAAACGTAAACCTCCCAGAACCGGAGGCAGCAAGCCATGCTGTGAGCAAGCTTCACGTTAGAGACTCCTTTACTAACATCCTGTGAGTCATATTCTCCTCTCTTCACATGCGAAGAGGCTAACACACAGCAGACAGCAAGCGACTTACTGTGGAGAGAGAGTCTCAGAGCAAGGATGGAACATCGCAGCCCCTTGATGGTGTTCCACCTACGTGGCAGCAATTAGGGGGATAAATCCACTTGTGGTAGATCTAGCTAATCTAGGAATAAAGACCTGCCAACATAATGAGGAACTTTGGCATTTCCAAGAAATTGAATTAACTCATCATAATACAGAGCTCAGCATTTATGCAGCGACTGTTCCAAAAACTTGAAAAAGAGCCACAGAGACATACTCAGCACAGAGCATCCTGGAGGGGGAGGAGGAGGAGGCTGGTACTGTCACCTCTTTGCATACACGGGGTGGCACTGAGAGAAATCGTCACTAGGAACCCAGACACTGACCAAATCAAAATTGACTGGATCCTGTGAGCAAAATACATACCCTTTAATGTATGTGGAATATCTGATCATGTCATTGAAAATAAACTATTGTTAAAAGATTTATTTATTTATTTATTTATTTATTTATTTGAGAGAGAGAGAGAGAGCAAGCAGCAGGAGGGGCAGAGAGAGAGGGAGAGAAAGACAAGAGGACTCCCGTTGAGTGGGGATCCTGACATGGGCCTGGATCCTGGGACCCTGATATCATGACCTGAGCCAAAACCAAGAGCCGGATGCTTAACCAATGGAGCCACCCAGGTGTGCCACAAACAAACTATTTTAAATCATAAATTCATTAAAAAAAAATGTCATATTATACTGGAAACGTGGTTGGTAATGGTGCTCAGCTGTGTTTCTAGAGATGTACCTTATTGAGGATGGAATGCAGTTGGTCCTATGTGATGGTAAGCCTTGAGCGTCCTAATTCCAGTGACCTATAATGAGAGCAGGAAACATGATAGGCTCATAAATGCTGCTGGTGGGAAGTTCTGGAGGCTTGGAATAAGCTGGGATGTTGAGATTTGTTCTAGGAACAGGAGACTTGGGAGAAGGGAACACATGATGAAATAGTTTGCGGGTGACTCATAAAACTGGAAATTTTAATGAAAAAGGGGATTATCCTCGATTATTCAGGGGGGCCCAATCTAGGCCCTAAAGCTGCCATAACAAAGCACAACCACCTGGGTGGCTTTAACAACAGAAACATCCTCTCACAGCCCTGGAAGCTTCAAGTCCGAGATGAAGGGGTCCACAGTCTGGATCCTCTGAGGCTCTGAGGGAACCCCTCTTGAAGGCTTCAATCCAGCTTCTGGTGGCTGCTGGCCATCCTTGGCATTCTTCCGCTTGTAGAGGCCCCACCCCAATCTCTGCCTTCATGTTCACATGGCTTTCTGCTTGTGTGTGTCTGTCTCTGCGTCCCAATGCCCTCTTCTTGTAAGGACTCTCATCATATTTAATCAGAGCCCACCCTATGACATCATCTTAACTCGATCAACTGCAAAAGCCCTATTTCCACATAAGGTCCCATCCACAGGTACTGAGGTTCAACAACTTTTGTTGAAGATGGGACACAATTCAACCCATTACAAGCCCCTAAAGCTGAGAACTTTCTCTGGCTGGTGTCACGGAGATGTGGCAGAAGGGGAAGTGAGAGGGCCAAAGCCCGACGTGGGTCTGATGCACTGTTAGACCTAAAGAAGAGGACCTGGACAAGAAATGCTGGTGAGGAGCAGGTGCTGAGGGTGGCTCCCCCTGACGACTGGGAGCAACAGGGACTTCAGCTCTAGAAGCACAAGAACTGGCCGCTGCCAATGCCCGGAGGGCAGAAGAATGGACTCTGTAGGGCCAGCATTGCCTGGCAGCCACGTCCCGGCCTGTACAACCTCGAGCAGAGAAACCGCTGAGCCCAAGTGGATCTCTGACCTGCAGACTTGTGGGGAGAGGTAATGTGCGTTACTTTAAGATACTAAGTTTGTGGGAACTTGCTACTAATATAAATGACATATAAAGGTTATATATAGCACCTGGCTCAACAAATGTTGGCTGGTCTATAGAATGTCTAAAATATGCATGCATCCGTACCTGCAGGAATTCCCCAGGGTCTTTTTCAGGATAAAGGCTGCTATGTGGACCCACGTGCACTCAGACACACTCACCCACCCACTCACTTGCCCTAGATTTATATCCTGCTATATGTGTTTAATGACCTGGTCTATTGTAACATGTCTTGTCTACCTTTAGAAGACATTACATAAATCAATTATATATGTCACTGAAGTGATTCTTTGTTGATGAGATGCCCTAAGTGCATCTCAACTATTATTTTGTTAAGCATGATCCACATAAAAAGCTGATCTCTGCTATACAAATGCCATTCCTTTTTGGAGGGGAACCCGCTGGCCTGAGGGTTCTGCTTGCATCCTTGTTGGATGATGTCCATCATTTCCAAGCTGAGAAGCACAGCAGCTGAGGGCCAACACCCCTGGGGCTGGCTGCAGGCAGCATGCAGGCTGCAGGGAGGGGAGCTCCCGGAGAGTCGAGAACGGAGCCTCGCCCCCTCAGGAAAGGGCTTGGGCGTTTGTAAGTTTTGATGAACACACAACATGCTAACTCTTATCTCTGGGGGCAGAAGACACAATAATTATGATGAGAACTAAGAAATCTATTCCATTTGCAGAAGTGAAGCCAGAATTCTTTATTTATGGACACGTGGTCTTGATGATGGCGTTTCAGCCCCTCCTGCACTCCCCAGACTTAGCCACAAACCCTCCCTAGTGCAGCAAATCAAAAGGTCCACTAGACTTACGGCCACAGCAAGCCACACCAAGTCAGCCTTGTTGCTAATGATGTGGACAACTACATTTATTGAGCACCTACTGTGTACCAGCAATCAAGTTCAGAGTTTGTTTCACATCATTTGATTTAATCCTTTGAGAACATGCTCTTCCCTCCAGGAGCTACACCACTTCCTTTTTCTGCAGGAATACTGGGACCAGACATAAATCACTCAGCTGTTTATTCTAGGAAATACTTGCTCCCGAAAGATAAGACCATTACCAATTAAAATAGCTTACTTATCAAGGCTTATCAAGACATTTGCTCTTCAAGACCCTCCCCTGCTGAACGGATCAACCCCACACTAACATATTGCTGTCTTCCAGGTCTTTAGTGTCTTTTTTTTTTTTTTTAAGATTTTATTTATTTATTTGAGAGAGAGCACATGAGAGGGGTTAGGGTCAGAGGGAGAAGCAGACTCCCCGCCGAGCAGGGAGCCCGATGCGGGACTCGATCCAGGGACTCCAGGATCATGACCCGAGCCGAAGGCAGCCGCCCAACCAACTGAGCCACCCAGGCGCCCCAGGTCTTTAGTGTCTTAAGGGAGGGTGACGGCAGATACCTCACCTCACAGAGAGGAGATGCCATAGCCCCACTTCACAGAGCTGAACACTGAGGCAAAGAGAAGAAAGTTGCTCACAAAGGCAGAGCCTCCATTCTTCCCAAACTTGTACCTCAGTTTCTGTAACCGAGTTCTTGTTATTCTGAGTCCTTCCCCAATGTGCAGGTCTCAGTGTGGATTCTCGTGTCTGGCTCTCTGTTGCAGACCTCACGGGTTGTCCCCAGGACTTGAGTCTACCTCTGAAGGGCAGTGAGACTGGCCAAGGTCCGCGTCCTCTGGGCCTGCAGGCTGCCTGCAGAGCGATCACCTTGACTCCTCACCGCATTTGCTGGGACTGACCTCTTCGCCTGCCCCTGCTGTGGGGGATGTCTGCACCTGGCTGGCAGCCCTTCCTAGTCTGACCAGTCCAGTCCCAGACCAAGCCTTGGTCTTGACGTTCTTCATCTCTAGTGCATCCATGTTTAAAACAGTTGAAAATATTTACTCTCTGGGTTTCTGAACTAGATTACCCCATGCCATCAATAACAAGAAAGTTCAAATCTTTTAATATCCTTAACGTAAATATTTCAGGACAGTTTCTGTCCTGTGGTTATTTGGTCAGTGATTCACTTTTGTGTTGCTGCTAAACAAATCACCATAAACTCAGTGGCTTTAAATAACATGTTTATTATCCCTCAGTTTCTGGGGATCAGGAGTCAGGGCATGACTTAGTGGAGTCCTCTGCTCAGGGTCCCCCACCAATGTTTCACCCAGGATGGGTTCCCATCAGAGGCTCGACTGGGGAAGATCTGCTTCCAAACTCCCCAGCTTGTTGGTACAATTCATTTCCTTGAAGCTACGGGATTATCTTGTGTTTTCTTAAAATATGTTTGTCCACTGGGCATCCATTCAGCACAGGGCCAACCATGTTAACTATATTTTATTTCTTTTTTTTTTTTTTTGGATTTATTTATTTATTTATTTATTTGAGAGAGAAAGAGAGCACAAGCAGGTGGGTCAGAGGGAGAGTGAGGGAGGCTCTCCAGTGGACTCTGCATTGAGCACAGAGCTTGACATGGGGCTCGAACTCATGACCCTGAGATCACGACCTGAGCTGAAACCGAGTCAAACGTTTAACTGACTGAGCCACCCAAGTGCCCCTGTAACTGTATTTTCTATATTCTTGATACTCTGGAGCCCTTCCAGGCCTGGGCAGGGACTGCCTCTCCCAGTTTTGATTCCTAGAGATTATAACTTGCCCAGGAGCACACTTTCATTTGCAAACCAACCAATCCCGGGCCTGTAGCCCCAGCTGCCTCCTTACATGACACTCTCATGCACCAAGCTAGTGTTTCCCTGTCCTAACTCAACCAGGGCCAGCTACCCAGCAAAGGAAAACACCAGGTGACAGCACCAAGCCACACCAAAAGTATTCACATTAGCCTAAGCTGCTCATTTCTTGGTTGGGAGACCCCAAGAAGGGCTCTGGCCTGAGCCTGCCTCCTTCCACCCCTGAGCTCTCTGTGGCCCTGTGGGGTATAACATGGCCTGCCCTCTCCCCTCAGAGAGTCTGAGTAATGAGAGTTTTCTTTCAATGGCATCAGCCTTTCCACATTATCAGCCGGTCATACCTCCACAAATTAAATCTAAAGTATAATTTAGAACAAGGATTTGCAGCAGCTTGCTTCTTCCAAGACAGCAACAGGGAGCCAAAGTCTCCAGAGTGAGGCTGCTAGCATATTGGAGTCTTGTGCAGAGCAGTGCTGTGGTGAGGGACACCCCCCACCGTGTTCTGCTGGTTAGAAACAAGTCACAGGTCCTGCCCACACTCACAGGGACCCACCAGGACCCAGCACACGGGACCACCTTAATGTTCGCCTGCCCTTATTCAAGAGTTTTTAGAAAGACCATGTGAACTGAGTTAAAGGGGAGTCATAGTTGATATACACATTTTACCAGCCAGCACTTTCACTTCGTAATGACCGTGGCTCAGTAAATATGAGCTCGGCTATATTGTGTATTCCTAATTTGCTAGAAATTCAAAAAGGCTGCATGAACGTGTGCATGGTGATGGGCCTAACTGGGTGACATGCCCGGCTCAGTGGGTGTTCACTTTGATTTAGCAGATTAAGTATCTGATTCAGCAGAAAATTCATGTTGTGTCAACAGGTTATGATGTATATGGCTCAACTGGTGATCTATTTCTTTTTAGTTGGTGTTTGTTTTTCCTATGAATGATTTATCTGTTCTAGAATGAACTGTGTCAACTGCTGCACATGGTATATTAATTTCAGTGTGTTATGCAAACATTTCCTTGGTAATATACCTTATTCCATCTTTATTTGCTCTCACTGGCAACATCATATCCTTTCTTTATTTGAATTAAATAGCTTTTTCTAAATAGGCCATTCTACTTGGGGATGGGGAATGCATAGCACACGGAAAGGAAGCTTTCATTTAAAAAATAAAAACTTTTTCATTAACTCTTGCATGAGAGTGCTTAACACATTAAACATTTTGCTCCAAATATTCCAAAACATGCTGTCATTTAATTACATAAACCCGGAATGCATCTTTTTCTTTAGTTATAATAAAAGATACCATTATTGGAACATTAACAGAGTTTTAAAGTATTTAAAAATAACTTCATAGCATAGCATGAGGCTTAATGAAGTCTGGGAGGATCAATATGATTATTCACATTTCAGAGAGGCAAGTGGGGTTTCCCAGATGCAGGAACAGCCATGGAGAAAGATGGCAGGTGGGCTTGTCAGAGTGCTGGTTCTCTTCCATTGGAGGAGAACTCTCTGGTTTGTTTCCCAGTGCTAGCATGTGTTTTCTAGATCCCTACCCCAAAATCCATAATCATACTGGGGCT
Source organism: Leptonychotes weddellii (assembly GCF_054177405.1). NCBI lineage: Eukaryota > Metazoa > Chordata > Mammalia > Carnivora > Phocidae > Leptonychotes > Leptonychotes weddellii. The sequence continues at coordinate 1,871,810 of NC_138375.1, forward strand.
TAATCCAGAACCATCACTGCATACCAGGCTAGCCCCTGGTCTGGAACCATCACTGTACACCAGGCTAGTGTCTGGTCTGGTCGCATTCGTGAAACATTAAAGGAGTTTTAAACTGTTTAAAAATAGTCTTGAGCGTAGTCACCTCACTTGACAACTGATAGGCTGACATATGTAATGTAATGTAATGTAATGTAACGTAACGTAACATAACGTAACGCAACAATAGAATAATGCTGGATCCAGACCATCACTCCACACAAGACAATACCTGATCCAGACCATCACTGTATACTAGGGTAATGTCTGGTGTGGAACTATAGTTATACCAGGCTGTGTGTGTGTGTGTGTGTGTGTGTGTGTGTGTGTGTGTGATTTTGTAGTATAATATGCATACGTGAAATATTTAACTTTAAATGTATCATTTAGTCAGTCTTTGTAAATGTATTTCAAGATGCAGAATCTACCCATCACCCCAGAAAGTCCTTCCCTGCCCCTTCCTGGTCAATGCCCTTTCCCCTGGAAACAATCACTATGTGATTTCTACCACCATATATTAATTTTGTCTTAGAATAAGCAAAATGAGAACCTCATGTAGGTGGAGTCATGGAGTATTGACCTTTCTATGTTCAGTTTCTTTTATTGGGTTGGCCGTTTTATGTTCATCCACGCTGTTGCACATATCAATATCGTGTTCCTTTCGATTCCGAACCATGTTCTGTTATATGACTACGCCACAAGTGACGCACCCATCCTCTAGGACGTGTTCTCTCTGACTTGATTGTTATGGATAACATAGCCATGGACATTCTTGTACGAGACTTTTTGTAGATATAATTTCATTTATCTTAGATTAGTCTTTAGAAGTAGAACTGCTGGAGGGGTGATTGGGTGGCTCAGTGGGCTGAGCATCTGACTCTTGGTTTTGGGATGGTGGTGAGCTCAAGCCCCACATTGGGAGTGCTCAGCAGGGAGTCTGCTTAAGATTCTCTCTCTCTCCCTCTGTGCCTCCCCCCCCACACACACACTCACATGTGCTCGCTCTCTCTCTAAAATAAATAAATAAATCTTAAAAAAAAATAGAACTGCTGGATCATAGGATAGACACATGCTTAAAATTTTAAGAAACTACCTCAAAGTTTCTAAAAGATGTTTTAACATTTTATAGTCCTAACACCAATAAGAGTTCTGGGTGTTTCATACATTCTTTAACATTTAGTGTTGCTAAGCTTTTTAAATTTTAGTCTTTCAAGTATATGTATAGTATCTCATGATGGTTTCAACTTGCATTTCCCTAAGAATGATGTTAAGCACTTTTTCATTTGCTATTTTTATGTGTTCTTTTCTGAACTTCCTGTTCCAGGCATCTGTGTATTTTTATTGGGTTGTTGGCCTTGTCTTTCTATTGAGCTGCAGGAGTTCCTTATATAACTAGATACAGGTCTTTTCTGATTCTATTATTTCTAATATTTTCCTCCAGTTTGTAACTATATTCATGGTGGTGTTTTTTGATGAGAAGACATTTTTAACTCTGATGAATTTTCAATCAATATTTTGCTTTATAATCCAAGCTTTTATTTTGTTTTGATTTTTAGGAAATCTTTAATTGCCCCAAGATGTAGAAGCAATTCTTCCAGAAGATTTATCATTTGCACTTTGAATTTACATGTGATCTGTGTTCAGTTGATATGGGGCAGAGTGTAGGACAGGAACCGAGGCTCTTCTTTTGGTGTGTGGGTATTCAGCTGTTCAGCACCATTTGTTGAAGAAATTTTCCTTTCATTTTTCCATTGAGTTTCTTTGGCACTTTTGTTGAAATAATTTGATCTTATAAGTGAGGATCAATTTCTGGGTTTCTTATATTGTTCCAAAGATGTAGTTTTAATCTTTACTTTAATATCACACTATTTTAGTTACTATACCTTCACAGTAAATCTTGAATTCAAATAGATTGTATCCTTCATTTATGTCCATGTGTATACTATTTTTCTTCCTTTGTCTTTTTAAATTAATTTCAAGTCATCTTGTTAATTTCTAGAAAAATTCTGTTGAAATTTTAATTAGAATTGCACTGATACAGATCAATTTAGATAAAATTAATCTTAACAATACTGAGCTTTCCAAAAAACAAACAATAAAAGAATATTGAGTCTTCCAACATATGAACATGGTACATCTCTCCTTAACTTACATATTCTTTAATTTCTCTCATTAGCATTTTATAATTTCCATTGTAGAATCTTATACTTCTTTTGTTGCTACTACAGTTGATATTTTTGATGCTATTATAAGTGATATTGGCTTTGCAATTTCATTTTCTAATTGTTCACTTCAGGTACATAAAAATATAATTTCTTAATATTGAATTTTGCAACATTGCTAAATTTGCCTTCTCTAATAATCTTCTTAGAGGTTCCTTAGGCTTTTCTATCTATACAGTTATGAGATCTGTGAATAAGTACAGTTTTACATCTTTCCTATCTGGATTCCTTTCCTTACTGTATTAAATAGAGCCTCTGTATTCATTGTTGAATAGTAGCGATGAAAATAGCTCTTCTGATCTTGTTCCCCATTTTCGGTGGAGAGCACATCAATATTTCACCATAAGTATGGTATGAGCTGTAGATCTTCCAGTGTATGCCTTTATCATTTGATAAAGTTTCCTTATATTCCTTATATGCCGAGAATTTTATTGTAGATGTTTGGATTTTGGCAAATATTTTTCTGGTTTTTTTTTGACATGATTATGTAACATTTTTCTCCCTTAGTCTGTTAATGTGGTAAATTAAATTGATTAATTTTGGTGTAATAAGCCTATCTTGCATCTTAAAGATGAACCCAGTTTGACCAGGATATATTGATCTTTGCATATATTGCTGAATTCAGTTTGGGATATTTTTTTGATAATTTTTGTGTCTGTGTTTAAGAGAAACATTGGAACTTAATTTTCTGGTTTTGTTATCAGGATACTAGTGGTCTTATAAAATGAGTTAGAAAGTATTCCCTCCTCCTCTAGGTTCTGACAGAATCTTTTTAGGAGTGGAATGATTTCTCCCTTAAATGTTTGATGGAGTTACAACCAATAAAACTCTCTGGGCCTGAAGTTTTCGCTATGGCAAGTTTTCAATTATGAATATGGTTTATTACACTTGATCTTAGCCAAAAGGCCGAGAAGCGATGATGAATGTGGTTTATTGAATGAGTATAAAACTATTTAGATTTTCAAATGCTTCTTTTTTTTTTTTTTTAAAGATTTTATTTATTTATTTGAGAGAGAGAGTGAGAGAGAGAAAGAGCACAAGAGGGGGGAGCGGGAGAGGGAGAAGCAGACTCCCTGCCGAGCAGGGAGCCCGACGTGGGACTCGATCCCGGGACTCCAGGATCATGACCTGAGCCGAAGGCAGTCGCTTAACCAACTGAGCCACCCAGGCGCCCCTCAAATGCTTCTTGAGTCATTTTTTTTAAATCGATTTCATTTAAATTGTTTATTGCATAAAGTTGCTGTTACATATCCCCTCATGATCATTTCCTCTGTACAATCTCTCATGATGTCACCTCTTTCATTTCTGCTATTAGTACTTTGTGTTTTCTCTCTTTTTTCTTTGACCAATCTTGCTAGAAGTTTGTCAGTTTTATTTATATTTTCGAAGAAATAACTTCTGGCTTTGTTGAGTTTCTCCATTATGTTTCTGTTGGTTTATCTGTTTCTTTATTTTTATTTCACTGACTTGCACTTTTATTTATAATATTACCTGTCTTCTTATTTAAGGTTTAAGTTTTTCTTTTTTCCTTTTCCTTACCTATTTAAGGTGTAAATAGAAGACATTGATTTCACAGCTTCTTTCATTCAAATACAGGCATCTAAAGCTATCAATGTTCCTCTCATGACTGATTTAGCTGCATCCCCCAAATTTTAATATATTATGATTTCATTATTAATCAGTCAAAATGTTTCCAATTCTTCTTGTAATTTCTTTGATTCAAGGGTCGTTTCAGTTTTTTCAATTTAATTTCCAAATACTCAGAAATTTTCTAGAAATCTTATTGGTATTGATTTCTATGTCAGTACCATTCTTGTCAAAGAACATACTTTGTATCATCTCCACCTTGAATAGACTCTATCCGCCAAATGCTTCATGTGGCTTGTGAAGAAAGTATAGTCTCAATCAGTAGAAGAATGGGGGCAGTGTTCTATAAATGATAGATCAAATTGGTTGATACTTTACCCGTTTAAACTTATGGGAAGTTTTGTGACATGAGCACTGTCCTATTCTTTTGCTGAGTGTTACACAAACAACTAAAGACAAGTTTCATAAAAGGGAAGACATCCTCGTGTGGTGAAGACATCACTAATGAAAGGAAGTGTGTGGTGAAGGATGAATCCTGGTGGGAGAGATTGAGTCATGGAGTGACGTCCTGTCCCTGGGAGAAAGGGGACCTCTCTGTGGGACACAGGTGACCTCATCTTCCAACTCAGCCTAATCTAGGATTTGGTGATCCTTTATCTTAAAGGGCCAAGTAGTAAATGTTTTAGGCTTTGTGGACCAAGAGGAAAAATCGAGGCTATTATGCAGGTGCTAACATAACATATAAAAATGTAAAAGCCATTCTTAAATTGCAGACTGTAACAAATCAGGCAACTGGCTGGGTTTGGCTCACAGGCCATAGATTGCCAACTCCTGAGCTGTGTCCTGAATGTGTTCCACTGAGCGCCGCATAGAGTGGCTATGGCAGATGGCACTGGAATGAGGTCCTTGGTCAAGCTGGGGGAGGGGTCTCTGGATGAAACACACTTGAACAAATAGTTTTACTGCTGGAATTTGCAGATGTTTCTGTGTGCAACGTGCACTGAGAACTTCCATACAAGTCCTGTAAAAGGGGATCCTTCTTGGAGAGGTCTCACAATAGAACGGTTTTATTTTGCTAAGTCTCCTGAGGGTCTGGAGTGCCTTTACACACTCTTCAGCAAACACTGGTCCAACCTATTTTTCAAAAGCCAGCTCTCCTTTTCACTCCTGGTATTTTTAAGATGGAAATTTCTCTGACCCACTGTGTTTCACAAATGTTAGACATTCTTCCCTTTCATTTCTAATAATTAAGGATGGGGTGAAGGTGCCACAGAGAATGCTGAATTCATGTTGTCTTTTTATATGGGCAGATTTGAAACACTGGGCAGAGCTAACTCTTTTGTGTCATGTCTGTCTCCTCACACCAGAATGTGAACTTCTTGAGGGCAGCACTTTGTGTCTGTTTCTATCACTGTGGTGCCCTTGAAACCCTGAACAGTTTCTAACAGAGAGAAAGTGCTCAGTGAACATAGGCTCAGTGAACAAATGAGGCATCGTGACCTTCAAGAAACTTCAGTAGGACGTAGCATCAGGTTCTTCTGGGAGCGGAATAAAAACAATTACCTCGATGGACTAGGTATCCCTGGTATTCCCATGAACCAGGGGGCTTCAAACAACATAAATGAATTCTCTTTCAATTCTGGAGTTTAGATGTCGGGAATTCAGGAGTCTACAGCTGTGCTCTCCCTCAGAGGCTGGGGGAGGACCCATTCCTGCTTCTTCCTCTTCTGCTGGCTGCAGGCATTCCTGGGCTTGTGGCCGTGTCCTTCTCTGCTCCATTTTCATAGGGGCTTCCTCATCGCTGTGTCTGTCTCGTCTGCCTCTTTCTTATAAAAACACTTGTGACCGCACTGACGGCCCAACCAGATAATCCAGGACAAGCTCCTCATCTCAAAATCCTTACCTTAATCACACCTTTAGCCATAGAAGGTGATACTCACAGGTTTGGGGATTCAAACGTGAGATCTCTGGGATCCCCATCATTCAGCCCACTACATCTGGCTCTATGGAAAGTTTGGAACCTTGATTTCCATCTTGGCTCCCAATAAGAACTGACGTTGATGTAGAGACAGTCAGCTCTAAGAAAATCTCGCTTCATGTTGCTTGTGACAAAACCATGTGTAACAAAGAAGTCTGGCTTTTCAAAATTACCAGTTGGTGATGAAAGACCAGCACGCTTCCACGTTATCGGCTCCAAATTTGTTTTAATTCTTTTAGATGGAGTATCTTATGCAGCAAAATGTAAGCTATTACTGAATACATTAGTAAAGAAATAAACAAAGCTGCTTCTGAATCGTTTAAGTTGGCACTGTAAAACACAGAGAAAATGATAAATCCTTGCAAATCGGGTTATATAAATGTAATGCCAGAGGTCTCGAAATGTCTCTATCGGTTCTCATTGTCTGTACATCGCTTGGGATTTTAAGTTCTGGAGCAGGTCTTAAGGTAAACAGAGACTGAATTCCAAACGGCTTCTGTACTCATGATGACCCTGACTTTATTAGTAATGAGATCTAATGACATCATCTTTTGACAGTCATGATCTTTAACCCGGTTTGATCTAAACCAGACTCCTCAGGAATGATATCATTAAGGTAAATCCCTGAAAAGAGACCCAGCCACTTCAATATAAACCGTTGAGAGGGATTGAGTTACTGAGAATGACTTCACCCACCCCTCTGTTCTTCCTTGGGCAATGCAGAGCATACCGAAACTGCAGAGAAGGGCAGCGGATTAGTGATGTTGTTTTTAGTAATAACACTCAAAATCATACCAGAATTCTAATTATGCATATGGGCAGGCTTATTTAAATATGCTTTAAATCCTTTTTTGTTAGACAGATTTTAACTCTGAGAGTTGTACTTCTCTCCACGTTTGAAAAGAATGGCTGGCATTTATGCAAAGATAATTTTAAATAAGCCTCGTGTCTGGTGTACAGGATAAGGTAGGGATATGTGAATATGCCACCTAGCTGTAGGAACAAGTTGTGAAAATAATCTACAAATAACATTTGCATCAGCCAAGAGCTGTGTATGCAAATGAAATGTGTCTGTGGGTCCACGTCTCTCCGTCTCCAGCAACACTGCCCCAAATCCTGGCTGTGACACCTATCTCCTGCCCTGGGATGGCCTCCTTCCTAGTCCCCTGGCCTCTACTGGCACCCTCCTAAGAGCATTTCTCTGTGGAGCCACAGAGTACTGACCTTGATGTGTCTAGGCAGAAACAGAACCATATGCACAGACAACCATGTCAGCCAGGCTTATGATACTCATCCATGTTTATATAAATACTTACATAACCACAATACTTATCATCAGTGTCAATAACTAACTTGATAAACTATTTCCAGAAAGAACTAACATTATTTTCTTGATCTGACCTACTTTGTACATGTGATTCTCCAAAAACATATCAGTGAACTCCTTAGAGGTAAAACACAATAGATCTCAAGTCACTAGAAAAAATACTTAATACTCAGGATAAACGTGGGCTTAGTCGTACGATAAAGATAAGTTTGAACCCACGGTAGATTTTCATGTCTGTCTTTGCAAAGCTACTGAGCGAATTAACATGCCAACTGGACAAAACCCTAAACCATTTGGCTTAGGCAGAAATGAGCTGATGAGCTCACGGTAGGCCTGGCTTCCAGCGCACATGGTTATGCTCCCAGTGGTTTTGTCAAGATGCGGGGCTCAGCTTCCCCACCTCGCTGTGCACTGCATCTCCCCTGCCTCAGCTCCGGGGTTTTGGAAGATGGTGCAGAATCTCCAACCCCTGGTTTGGAGTCTGGGAAGCAACAGGAGCACCCACCCCAGGAATCTGGCTGAATTTTCCTTCCACCCACATGTTCTGATTGGGTCCTGGCCCATTTCTAAGCCATCGGTCAGTCAGTGCCGCTGGGAGATACTACCCTGTTCCTGGAGGGAACAGCCTGGGGAGTGGACCAAGCAGGCTGCATCCCAAGGGCATGAGGGGTGCCGTCCGCTGTAATGAGCAGCTGGATCAGGCGTGCCACTGAGGAAAGCTTCGCTTGTCCCTGAACTGGAGAGAGGCCGCAAGCAGTAGCTCGCTGGCTCAGGGCAGAGGATTGGGGTCCATGGCCATGCCTGCCAGTTCCTGGGAAGGCGAGGTGGTGGCAAGGCTCCCAGCTTCTCCTGGCTCAGTTTCCTCCTCTGTGAAATGGGAGTCATGACAAGGATGCTTCCTACGGGAGATACTGTGCAGCTTGGGGGCGCTCACACCCAGGACTCACACTTGTATCCGTAAATTCACAGCCTCCCCTTTGATGACTGAAGCAGAGCCAGCGGGCAGAGGGAGGTGTGAGGAGGAGGAGGTGAGGTTTTGTGAACGGCCTGGGCTCCTGGACCCCACGCTTGCCCATGTCACTGTGAGCACCCTCCCCATTCAAGCCGGGAGTTCCCAACACTTTAAACCAGTGTAATGGGAGGTAACTTAATAACATGTGATTTATGGAGCCATCAGAAGGAGTTCAACATCTCCGTCCTGGAAACAAATCAAAGTTCAGACATGGGTGCAAACACTAATTACTTTTAACAAGTGCAAGGGAAAGGTGAGGGAGGGCAGGGCGGTGTTTGGCCCCTCCAGACAGCCGGCCCGATAAGCAGGGAGCACAACCCCAGGGAGGAGAGCCGCCTGAGCACCGGAGGCCCGTCTGCCGCGGCCGCCCTTTGAAGTCTCCTGCGCGAGAAGTGATGAACATCCATCTTTAAAGTGTGCTGAGTCGCGAAGGCTGCTTTGGGTTAGTGAAGGAATGTGCACTTATTTGAAACCTGACCCCAGGGCCCCTAAAAAGTTGGGCTTAGGTGGGGCCAGGAGTGACCTTGTGAATTTAGACAGCTGCTGGGCCACCGCTAGGAGCAAATTACGAGGGGCGGCGGTGATTTTCCACACTCGAGAAAGCAAAGGGCACCTCTCTAAGCCCTGCGGGGTCAGCTCCCACCTTAGAGGCCGCTGTGAGAGCCGGAGCCTCCGGAGGGCCGGGGATCGGGGGCGAGGCTGGGGTGCCCGGCCCGGCGGGCGAGGGGAGCGCAAGCAGGTCCATCTGCGCCCCGCCCCGTGCACGCCGGCCGCCCCGTCGGAGGACAGCCTCCTCTGAGCCAACGCCACGCGCAAGTGTCACGCTCGGAGTGGGTAGTTCCGGTGACTCTGCCCCGGACAGGTGGGTCGTCCCCCTCCGAGAGCGATGCCTGGCCTGCCCGCGCCCTCGGAGAAGCCCCGCTGGTGCAGCGAGCTCGCCGCAGCGTTTGCTCGTGACTCAGGGCCAGGCGCGTCCACGCCCTCCTAAGTGAGCAGCCTCGAATGGCTTGTGAGTACAATGTTTCCCTTTATTTAGGGTTGGAGAACGAGGAACAAGGGAGATTTTATGGAGATACTTTAAAGACTTAATAGTGCAGAAATGGAAAAAGTCAGGTTTCCCAAGGGAGCCCCCAGGGAAGCAAATGCACACAGGGAATTTGGATTTATCACGGGGTGTTGAAAAATCTGCGGCTGTGGAGCTGGGTCAGAGCTCCTGGCGCGGCCGTGTGTGCCGGGGAGCCAGGGTACCTCAGAGGGCCCTCACCCAGCACCCTCATCCCGCCCTTCCCACCCTGCACCCCCGCGTCTGTGGACTGTGGTTCACAGGCTGAGGTGCTTGAGCCCTGGCTCCCCGCTGCAGGTCACTAACCCCCCGAGCCTCAGTGTCTGCTCTCTGCATTCTTCAGCTTGAGTCATATGAGAGTAAGAAACCCCAAATACTGTGAAAAGTAGGCGGGGGGGGGGGAGGCAGGGCGTAGCAAATCACTATGAAAACAGATCCCTGCCAACTTATGCCGGATTGCTCACCTGAGACTTCTGGGGTCTCGTAGCCTGGGGCCCCTGGGTGAGTGGGCCAGGGCTGGGACGACACCCATTCCAGGGTTGAGCCAGTCTTTACTGGAGCCTTCCATTCGCTATTTCCACACCCCAGATAGCTTGGGGGGTAGACAGGGATGGGGCAGGGGCCGGCGATGTTTCCTTTGGGATGTCGAGCCCACATCTCCGTGTGGGACCCCAGTGCCACTGAGGGGACACCCATGCGGGGAAGAGAGTGAAGGGCCCTGGTTCCGCCCGGGCATCTCCCACCCCAGAGGCACGCGCCCTGACTTCCATCACTGGAGATCGCTGGCATCTGCCCCAAAGCTCCAAGCAGGGAGCCGATGGAGGGTGCCCCTCCGGGTCCGGCGGGCCTCCTGAAGCACAGAGTCTGTTCTTTCTTTGCAAACTCGGGATTCACGGTGCGGATGGCCAGTCTGTCTGTCCGTTCCCCTGTGGATGGATATTCGCATCGGTTCTTCTCCCAGAGTTTTTGTGATTGTGTTTGCTGTCAGATCTACCTTCTGTCATTCCAGACACACAGGCTGTGTGGTGCAGAGACTCCTCGGGGACACTGGGAAATGCAAGTGGCATGCTTGGTCCACAGGCGAGTCAAGGAGAATGACCCAAACGCCCCACGTTGTGTTGCTGAAGGACGTCAGGGCATGTGGCCCAGGTCGCCAGCTTTCTGCTGATAGATGCCAGCTGAGAGTCCAGCCCCTCGTGGAGACGGTGCTGAACGATGGGCGCCGTGATCCTGGGTGCAAACAGAAACACTGTCCAGAGCTGGGAGCTCTGGGTGCATTCCTGCCTACCTTCCTTCAATCAGTCCGTGTCTCCAGGTCTTCCACGAAAAACGGAAATCTGGGGTAAAGCTCGCTTCATCGAATCAAACTCCTCCTTGGCCCAGGGCTTCTCCACGCGTGCGTGCAGGCACAATGGGCATCGTGGGATTTCTGGGACGGACGTGTAGAATGCCATGTGTCCTGGGTCATCTGAGGGGAGAGCTCCATTCACAGAGCACCTGGCGTCTGTAGGGCCAGCGTCGGGGAACAAAGTTTGGGAGGCGTGGGCCAGATGCATGTCCCTGGATCATTGTGTGAAGGACTCACTTTGGTTGTTCTTGAGAAGAGCCATTTTCTCAACTACAAAGTATAGTTTTAATCATGAAAGCTGATCTTTGCTTCGGCCTCTTAGCTGATTATGCAGGAAATGCATTTAACCTTCCTGAGGAAAACTCTAAAACAAGTGTCAGATTTGTTCTGGAGGACATGACAGAGACACGCGATGCCGCCGACTGCGGGGATGCTGGAAGATGGGCAGAGTCCATCTGTGTCCCCAGCCCGAGTTGCCCAGAACCTCCTTGCGGCACAATACTCCGTCCAGGGGGGACGCCGGAGAGGCCAGCAGGATCGCCGAGCTTAAGGACTTCAAGTGAAAATTTCTGAAGGTTACCAGAGCCTTCAAATCCAGCCCGAGCCGGCCCTCGGCCCTACTAGACAACTGGCTGGAAAAGCCACTTCCAAACGTCTGCAGACCGGTGTCTCTGTGCATGCACACTGTGGAGCTCTCCCAAGTCACGTTAGTCCTCAGCCCATCGCTGGACCCAGCGTGGAGAAGCAACACCAGCCTTCACTGCGGGACAGTGTGTGTGCGTGAAGGGCTCGCGTGCTGGGGCTCTCGGTCCAAACCCGGGCCTTGTTAGCAGGGTCCTGCTTTCCACCCCGCCCCTACACACCTGCCCCTCATTTGAAGACGTTTCCAGTCCAGGTTTCGGAGGTGATGCTGAGCGATGTGCATCCTCATCTCCAACCCCGCCTGGCACCTCCCACGGGGCCTCTTCTCTGCGGGCTGAGGCAGGGCTCCCCTTAGGGTGCTCCAAGCGCAGATAAGCGCCAGCCCTGGGAAAATGTCCCTGAAGTGGCAGTCAGCGGATGGCTGACATCAGACATGAGTCCTTATCTGGTGTAAGGCAGGGAACTGGAAAACAGATTCTCCCAAATGTCACCCACACCTGTTCCCCGGCGCAGAGCCAGCCCCATGCCAGCCGGAGGTGACGTGGCGCCCTGGGCCGGGCTTGGCGCCATCCAGTGGGTGTCCTGAGAATGGCACCAGCCTTTCGGATGGGGAGAGCTCCACCTGTGCAGTTTTGGGGGGAGGGAAGAGGATTCTGTATTTTCCAGCAGGCCCATGCCCACGTTTCTCTCTCCAGAAGAAGGACAGCACAGTGACACAGAACCTTGTCCCACGTGCTGCAAGCAGAGCACCCAGCAGAATCCCTGGTGGCCGATGCCTTTCTAAGTGGCCTCCAAGCCGCGTCCACGGGCAGCCCGGCCACAGCCTGTTGAGTTTCAGCTGCTGATGAGCGGGGTTGCCTTCGCTTCACTGCGGTGAGACTCTTGGCGGCTCTGGGCGCCCCTTCTGTCGGGTCCTAGTGTGCCGCTGGGGAGGGGACGGGGTGGACACCCCGGGTCACAGCCTGGGGCACGTGCCATGTCCCCGGGGAGACCTTTAATGCTAGACGAGGCACGTGTTCGCTGTGGTTCCAGGCGGACCCGGGCCGATGCCCCTCACCGGGTCACATTCTGAGACCCTCTGTGCCTCAGCCTGCTCACCTGTCAAATGGGACAGAGACGGTGTCCGCTGCATCCGATGGCGGGAGCGATGGTTAATGGCAACACTAGTTTGAGCCGGACGCAGAGAGAGCGGGGCAGACAGAAGAGGAGAAAGAGAGGGGGCGCTGGGGAGAGGTGAGCGCGGGATGGACAGATGCGGGGGCCGAGCTGTGCCTGGGGGCTGGGGTCTTCCTGGGAAGGGGGACATTCATGCCGTGTGGTCAGCAGCACTCGGCAAAAGACGTCAGGGCTCTGGATTCTGGTCCACGCGCTGGGTTTCATTTTCTTGTGGGAGTTTATGGAAGTCATCACCTCCTGTTTTCTCAGTTCCTTATGACAAATAAGAGCTGCCAGACTGAGATACGGAACTGATAAAGTGGATGAGGAATCAAAAGGAGAACTTCAAAACGGCATATAGGCTTCTGCTGTGAATGCCATAAATCTATAACCATAAATCAAAACTTTAAACACAAACTTAGAGTCATTGCGGGGCTAGGCCCAGGCGCTCCCAGCAGGGAGGGGGGTCCTCCTTCTTCTGGGGTAGTCCTGTCTCCCAGGCACTGCAGGGGGCACCGACTGGTCACGTCCTCCAGCTTCTGTGCCCCTGACGGCTCCTCATGGGGAGGTGACGTGTTTAGCAGCAGCACCGTCCCCAGAGCTGCAAGGTCGCGGGACCACATGGGCGTGGGGGGGGCATTCCCTTGCCTTCCGAGGACCTCCCTGGCAAGTGGTCGGCTCCCTCCCAACTTTCATGGCTGGTGGGCCCCGTCTAATCAGTTGAGGACCCGACAGGAGCAGGAAGACCCAGTAAGAGGGAGCTCCTCCCACCTGACCACCGTGACCTGGGGCATTGGTATTTTTCAGGTCCTTGGACTCAAACTGAAACATCTCCTCCACCCGGGGCTTGGGCCTGCTGTCATCTGGACGCAACCACACTCTTGGCACTCCTGGGTTTCCCCGCAGCTGATGGCAGATCTTAGGACTTGTCAGTCCCATCAGGACATGAGCCAGTTCCTTGTAATCAGCCTCTTGCTGCAAGTATACGTCCTACTGGCCCTGCTTCTCTGGACAGCCCTGACTCATGCAGCCGCTGTGTGATATTCTGGAAGAGACACGGCTCCGGACACGGTAGGGGTGCGGTGGTCGCAGGAGCTGGTGGGGAGGCAAGGCTGCATGGGCCCATCGCAGCGGACCCGTGGGGCAGCCGTGGCGTGCACAACCCCGAGTGATCTGATGAAGGGCGCGGGCTCTGGGGGACACTGATAAATCTCTGTAGCTTCACTGATTTTAACAAAGTGGGGGGATGGGGAGAATGGGCATTTGCAGGGGTGGGGTGTGTGGAAATCCATAATTTCCACTCAATTTTACTGCGAACCTGAAACTGCTCTAAATATCATTTTTGGGGGTGTTCTTTGTTTTTTTGGGGTTTTTTTTTTTTGGTTTTGTTTTGTGTTTTTTATGCTGCTGCCTCCAGCATTGGGATCACGGACAGTCCTGCGGAGCCGGTCCCGTGGTGCCCGTGAGGAAGGGAACAGGCCAGCCACGGCTTCAAGGCTAACACCACTGATGTTTTTCACATAAAGGTGGAGACAATGGAACATCTTAACATTTCTTAAGAGAAATTGGAATGCCTCGGACCTCCCTCTAGATCTTTGAAATTTGGAGTAAGTCTGGAATTCATTTCTTCATTCATCTAGATGCAGAGTCATTTCTTCCGGGAAGCCCAGTTCTCCTTCTGTTTGTCTCCCCGCGTTCCCTTATGTCTGCGAGCAGTCATAAAGCGGGTGCAGCTAATATTTCAGAAACGTGTCCGAACAATTTCATGAAGATGGATTTGGCGTATTTTCTTTCCAGGAAGTTGGGGCCTCAAACTTTGCATGTGAATTTGCCTGGGCCTCCGAAATTCCCGGGCTGTCCATAGTCCCCTGCCAGATTGCAGGAGCGTCCTCGGGCCGTGCGGTGTGACAGGGGAACCTCGCGTCCTCCCGCTGGACACCGCGAGCAGGTGGCACTGACGAAAGTGTTTTGCTCTAACTGACGTGTGAACAGTGGAGCTCAGACGGAATCTGACCACGTGCTGCATGTGTGTTTCCTGGCCCCCACGTTCTCTATCGGGGTGCAAACGGTGCACTGATTTTTAGCGTTTCATAGGCCCGGCAAAAATAACTATGCACCTCCATTCATTAGTGGTGGTTGTGCGGTGTGCTGAGGAAGCAGGGAGATCCCTGGACGCGGAGGCCGGACCGAGGCCAGGGGCGTCGTCACCTTCTCCACGTGCATCTGCCAACCAGGTACCCCTGAGCCCTTCCCTCATTCACAACCCTTTGGCTCAATCAGTACATCGTGTATTGCAATAAATGTTCTCACTGCCATTTTCAGGTTAATTTTGCACAGTAAACGCTAACAACAGACGGTGCAGCTTTGCTTCTGCCCCTCGAGGCTGCCGTGGCAGGGCACCTAGGTCAGAGCCGTGTCCCTGCTGTGGTTGTAACTGAAGCTGATACCCGTGGCTCATCTCCACCTGCCCAGGCCCCAGCGCCAGCTCCGTGGGGTGCCTTTTGGCTTCTTGGGGGCTGGCCCGGAATTCATCCAATTGCAGAGCTGGGTGCTGGTTGCATTTCTTCACGGGCTGAAATGTTTCTTGCACCCTATTAAATACCTCCGTGGTTTGACTGAAGTGTCACGTAGGACCCTCCTCCACTGGTTACAAACACCTTGCACATTAGAAGAAAGAACTCGCTTCCTAGTTCCACTGTTTACCTGGGCCCCTGAGGCCGCTCGCCCTGTCCCGTCTCTAGAGGCAGGGGGCTTCAGAGCTTAAGCAGACACCAGGAAGCCTCCTCCCAAGGCCAAACCCCTACCCTCTGACCTTTAAGCCAGAAGGACATCTGTAACTATGTCCCTGCGGTCCCTTGTCACAAACCGTGCACATTTGCTAAAGGGATCAAAATAACTTTTGAGAAATATGCCTGAGTGTTCAGCATCAAGAACGAGGGATGACCATGGGGCGCTAACCGCGGCAGCGTGACTGTGCTTGCGGGGACCCTGCAGTGTGGGGCTGCTCCCACCTTGGACCCCAGAGGACAAGGCTCTGCGAGTCTGTGGTAGGGCGGGGCTCGCAGCTCAAGGAGAGAAGCTGGACGGAGAAGCCCCGCCCTGGCCACAGTGGGGACGCTGGGTGGGGACGGGAGGGGCTGACATCACATTTAACAGGTCAACACGGCCTTCCTCAAGGTTAGGGACCCACGTCCAACCCCCTGGCTCAGTAACCCTGTATAACTTTACAAACTCAGAATTTGTCTTGTGTGTAGGTCAGGCTCCCCAGGATGCAGCTTGCAGAGAGGGCGCCCGTGCTCACTGGTGTGGAATCCACAACCTTGTTTTGGAATAAACCTTTTTAGCTGCACTGCACAGCTCAGGATGCTTCCTGCAACCAGAAATGTCAGATTTCACGCTCAGCCTCCAGAGCGTCTTCACAAAAGTCCGGGGCCATTTCAGCCTGTGCACTTTTGACGTCAAATCTTAATTCAAAATGACCATTCAAAGTGCTTATGATATTTTTTTTTTAAAGATTTTATTTATTTATTTGACAGAGAGAGACACAGCGAGAGAGGGAACACAAGCAGGGGGAGTGGGAGAGGGAGAAGCAGGCTTCCCGCAGAGCAGGGAGCCCGATGCGGGGCTCGATCCCAGGACCCCAGGACCATGACCTGAGCCGAAGACAGTCGCTTAACCAACTGAGCCACCCAGGCGCCCAAAGTGCTTATGATATTATTTCAGACTCCCCATTGACCCCAATGGGAGTAGGAGACCCTCACCCAGTAGGGGCCTGGGTTCTCTCCCCACCATGCTGCGCCCCGGGCACGGTGCACACCCCTTATGCATTCCCCTGTCCTCGCTCGATGCTGCGGCTGACACAGCCCACACTTGTCTCAGTATTTCACTGTCCAGCCTGAGGTCCCGGCTCACCCCCTCCACCGCCCTGCAGCTGAACTGCAGAGGCACCCTGGGTCTGCGAACGTATGCTCTGACCCAGGACGTGAGGTCCCGGTGGGACTGGTTTGATGGCTTCTCCTTGAACAGGTTTGTGTTGGAGTAGGGTACGTGGCCGTCCTTGGCATCTGAGGTTGTTGTGAGCCCTACAAAGATGATTTTGGCAACTTATTGTTTTGCTAACAAAGGGTCCTATAATAAAGCAAAGCTTTAGGAAATAACGAAAGCTTTAGTAGAGTTCAAACAGTTTTATAACTGAGCTCAAGCTGTTTGTACAGGAGCAGCAGAGAAATGCGTCGCACGGCTTTGATTCCATTTCCTGACATGGCGAAATCTGTCCAGAGGAAGCGTTTTGAAAGGTGGAGGAAAAAATGACGGGGCGGCGTGTGTCGCGTGAGGGTGGCTGTTTCATGACTGTTCGCTGCCCATCCTTTCGTCCGCATGGGGCATCGACAGCTCTCAGTCTACGGCACACATATGGCCAAGATACCTTCGCCTCCATGGGGAGCCACGAAATTTAAAAACAGGAAACGGGGTGCCAGGAACAGGTTCTGGCTCAAGGGCTACGCAAACACCAGTAGGCCTGAGAGCGAGGAGATTTAAAACAGTAGGATTCAAGGTAAAGGATAGAAGCATGGTGAAGAGTTACCAGGAAGCCTCGCCTGCCCAGAGCCGCACAGCGAGTCGGGCTGGCTCCTGTGGTCGCTGCCAGGACGCCTCACGTACGGAGAACCACCGGGAGGTTGGAAGTGTCGGATCTTGCATTTGGACCTGTTAATTTAAAAACGAGAGAGCATCCTATGTGTAAGCGGACAATCTGGGGAGAGCTGACCAACCCTTGTTGTTCTTGCTTTAGGACCTAACGGGGGTGGTGGCGCCCATTTCTAGTGAGTGTGCTTGAGCTTGAGGACACACATCGTCCCTCGTCCTCCAGCTGTTCTTTCACTAGGATGTCCTAAAGATGTCCTAAAGATGGGCCCACAGGACCAGGGCAGGTAAGAAAGGGGACCATTCAGTGCAAGGGTGCCCAGTGCTGGGGGCATGAAGGAAGGGCCACTTCACTGTGCTCGGAAAAGCCTAGTAGTACTGGAGACCACAGCTGGAGGACAAGGAGACCAATGGGGAACATTCTAGGGCAAGACAAGGCAGCGTGTTCACCTAAAGTGGGTAATGCGCTGAAAACTAATGTGAAGTAACATCGCCAATTATATTTTTGTCCAGAAAAAGTGCAGGGAGTACATGCTGCAGAGCCGACCCACGGTTCTTGACCTGGGGAGTACGGGCTAGAATATGTGCTCTGGAGGGATGGTGGCCTCGAGCGTTGGGGGTCGCCGTCGACTGAAGGCCTTGGGAGGGGGGGCCAGTTGCTCTGAGTTCAGAGAGTGAGCATAGAGAACATAAGACTATGTTCCAAAGAGTGTCAGGACGGGAGAGATGGAGCCAGGAGCTTGGTCAGACGCCCAGGAGAGCGTCCTGGGAGAATTGGGACCCCCAAGCCACCCGGAAATTAGCCCAGTGGGAAAACAAGGCCAATGAAGACAGCAAAATAATGATGAAATGACTTAGCATTCTGCTTCCTGGTGTGTTTATTAGTATTCTTTCACATTAGTTTAGTGCTTTCAAGTTCATAAAATGCTTTCATGTAAATTGTCTCATTTAAGTATTTAAATATTTCAACAACCCTATGAGAGGCACTGAGAAAGCATTTTTTCCAAGTTTTAGCAATGAGTGAACTGAGACACAGAGAGTTGAATGAAAGAAAGGGGCTTCGCTCTGTCTGGCTACGTGAGCAGCAGTGTTCCCGTTTCTGAGCTCTGAGGGGGGCAGGCAAGAGAGGGCGGAGAGGGGTCCTAGCTGGGCACGCTCGCTGCGGGAGCCCAGGGGGCTGAGAACCAACACACACACCGGAGCCTGGTCCCAGAGAGTCCGTACAAGGAACTGTGCAAGCAGAGGGTGGGAAGTCCAACCACGTGCCAGCAGGAGGGAAATACTGCTTCAAAAGCCCAGTGTAAGTGGAGATTTAACAGATGAAAAT
>NC_138375.1:1890250-1935646 GCF_054177405.1 Leptonychotes weddellii
TCCATCATCTATTATCTATCTATGTATCTATCTATCATCCATCCATCAACATCTATCCTGTATCTATCCGACCACCTGTCAACTATGTATCATCTATCATCTAGCATCTATCTATCTATCTATCTATCTATCTATCTATCTATCTATCTATCTATCATCTATCTAATCTATCATCTATCTATTATCTATCTATCATCTATCTAATCTATCATCTATTATCTATCTATCATCTATCTAATCAATCTATCGTCTATCTTCTATCTATCTATTATCTATCATCTATCTATCTAACATCTACCTATCTACTATCTATTCATGTATTTATCTCAATCTCTTTTCTATCTGTATCTGTCACCTATCTATCTACTTCAGCTTTTGAAACTTAACAACGTCAAATGCTGATGGGCTGTGTGGAGCAACAGGAACTATCAAACGTCATCAAGAGTATAAAATGGTTCAACCATTTTGGAAAACTCTTTTTTTTTTTTCATTAAACCCGTATCTATGTAATGACCCCAAAATTCCAATCCAAGGTATCTAATCCAGAGACATGAAAACATTAGCATGCATGATAATGTGCATAGGAGTGTGGAAGGCTCTTGGTCGTGCTGAGTGAGCTGGTGAGACCGCCGGGCTCGTTAGGTGGGAGGCTGGACACTGGTGGTTCGTGTGGACAAGAGGACACTGCTTGGCAGTGGCCAGAGAGTGTGGAGATGCTCACAGCCTTGCCCAGAGGAACAGAAGCCCTGCAGGGTGGACGGTGGGCTCACCCTGGCAGAGAGCTGGAGGTGGGCAGGAGCGGGGCTGGCAGGAGGGGTGGCAGGGGAGTCCATGGGCTGTGGTGATGGGACAGCCACACTGTCCACACCACTCCAGTGGGGCACCTGGGACTGTGCATTCACTAGCACGTACACTACACCCCCGCGCCCGAGACGCTGGGCAGGAGGATGGCCCTGGCTCTGGCTTGTGTCTCCAAGGGCAGAACTCCAGCAGCGTGGTTCCAGGTGTGAGCTCCCCAGAAGGTGCCAGCCCCAAGACGAGTAGGAAGCAGGGACGGATTGGGCAGAGAAGGCTTTCAGCAACCCATGATTACGCTTTCTGCATTTCAGGCAAAAGTCCAGTTTCTCCTTTTTTGTGCTTTCTCAGTATCAGCAAAGTTGCCCCAAACGTCATTTGCAGGCATGAGCCAAGTTCTCGGAGCGAGCTTGAGATCAGTATTAGGGTTTTCCTCTAGACTCTGACTTTGGTTTTTCTAACTGAAAGAGTTCAATATGCATTTGCTGCTGACTAGGTAGGAGTTTCAGGTCACTTGTTGGGCAGGATGCACGAGGGAAGAGCGAGCGGCATGGGAGTCCTGACCTCACACTTGTGGCAGGGCCACAAGAAGCAGAACCACAGCTGCACAAGCCCGGGAAGGGGTCCGTCAGCGCGGGGGAGGCCCAGGGCTACAGGTGCTCAATGCCCTTACCCCCAGGAAGGGGCAATTTATTAAGGGAAGTGGAAATAGATGCCTTAAAAGTTTTCTTGAGAACTAGGGAGTCTTAGGTTTGTCTCAAGACTCACTAAGTTTAAGAGAGATGGTATTTCCACCTTATAGAGGAAAAGGTCACAAACGCCCTCACAAGGAAGCCGTGGCCTCTCCCTGTGGCCTCTTCTCCAGGAAGTGGCTCCCCACGCATGCTGGTTTGTGAGAGGCTCCTGTCAAAGGGGCTGTTTGTGTGAAGTGGGCCAGGAAGAAGGCGGCCCTTCTCGCATTTCATCTGGACAATGCAATGGATGATGTCTGCACACATGGACCCCTGGAAAATCACAGAGACCGGGATGCTGATAGGTGAGACTCTGGGTTGTAACAATTCGTGACTGTCCCTCCTGGGCCACAGAGGGGGTTAGCAAGAGCCAGCAGACCCGACAGAGACGGGCCAGCATGTCCCGGGGGGCCCTGTGCCCAGGGCCAGCTCACTGCCTGCTGTGTCCAGGACAGCCAGGGACCTCTGATTAAGGTCAGCCCTTGTCCAGCACAATGCTTGTACTAGGGTCATTCCTGAGTATTTCTGTCCATTGCTGGACAAACATCAGGTTGTTATTAGATTGGGTACATTTCAATGATCTCTATGGTCCTCAGATAAGTTTTCTGCTGCTTTTAAAGAACTATCAGGTGTTATGGACTGAATGCTTGTGTCTCTCCCACCCACACTCACATGTGGAAGCCCTAACTCCCAGTGGGATGGTATTTGCAAGCGGGGTCTGTGCAAGGTAACTGAGTTTAGATGAGGTCCTGAGGGTGGGGCCTGTGATGGGATCAGTGCCCTTCAAATAAGGATCTTTCTCTCCACCCTGTGAGGGCCCAGCGGGAAGGTGGCTGTCTGCAAACCAAGAAGCAAGCCCTCTCCAGACACCGAATCTACTGGCACCTCGATCTTGGACGTCCCAGCCTCCAGAACCGTGAGCAATAAATGTCTGTTGCCTAAACCCCCAGTCTATGATATTTTGTATGGCAGCCCAAGCTGATTAATATGGTGGGTTTAAATGATGGTGCCCCTGGAGCATCAGAATCAGGGAGACTCACACAGCATTTGCAACCAGGATTCTGGGGATCCGAATAGTGTGTGTGTGTGTGTGTGTGTGTGTGTGTGAGGCATGTGCGCACCTCCTTATGTCTCTAGAGCCACCGATCTACCTTTCCCAATCAAGGAATCGCTACATCACTATCTCTTTTATCTCCTTACGTTATGAACATGGCAAATGCCATCTGCTTTGAATAATGAGGCCAAACCGTTGACCACGTTCAGTTCATCAGGGCGCTCACTGTTGCTTCTTGACGCGCCCTGCCCGGGAGCAGCCCCTGAGCCGTGCTTCCACCTCGACCTGCCTATTTGGGTCCCAGCCCAACACTCAGAAGTGCTGCCTGGACATTCTGAGCAAGGCTGGGGGTGGTGGAGGGACAATGTGGTTCTTGTGTGCAGGTGGTCTCACACTCGGAGAGTTTCTGGCCTCTTAGAGACGGGGATACGAAATCAAAACGAGCCTGTCACACTATAAAAATAGCCTGAAATAACACAACAAGGAAGAGTATACAGTCATCCCTGCCCAAGTGGACATCTGCAAACCATAAATCCATACGCACCACACAGGAGATGCGCATTTAACACGTGATGCGGTTTTATTTATTGAAAGGTCGGATGATACAAGGAAAGTTTAAAAAGATACCTCGGGTTCAGCAGTCCGTTTGTGCTCTGGTAGCCACCCACTCAAGGATATTTGAGCCTCAATGGCATTTTAATCAGGGATGCATGCTGGAAAGGAATCCCCGCGTTCCAAGAGAGACTGTCTTATAAGGTAAGCCAGGTCAAGTATGACAAAACAGTCGTGAAAACGTTCAAGGTAAGGGGCCGGCCAGAGGCCACGTTGACTGACTGACAGTAAATGGTCCAGGGCCACGGTCACGGGGCAGTGAAGGACACAGCGGGCCTTGCAGGTGGAGGGGTCGGTGAGGCGTCGAAGGCCGAGGCCTAACAGTGTGTGTGCGTGCATGTGTGTGCATGTGCGTGTGGCAGGGACGCTGGGGCTTGCTCACGCTCTTCGGGACCATCAGCAAGGGCAGCAGAAGGCTCTGGGGCAGTAGAGAGGCAGCGGATGATGGGCCCATCTTGCAGGTCACCACTTTTTGGAGCACTTGGGGTATAAGGAAAGCCTGGTGTGTGGTGGGTTCCCTGGGTTGAGCCATGTCCTGAGTAGGGAAGGGAGCAGGACATGGAGCTTCTGGGCACGGTGGAGATGCTGGGCCTGGCCCGCGCCGAGGCTTGAACAGTGGAGACCCTTACGAGACCCTTCCCTCCTCCTCAAGGGCCTTCTTAGGAGGAGAGCAGGTCCTGACACTGTCTGCAGCTGGAAGAGAGTCGGTGGAGGATGGAAACAAAGATCGCAGTGTAGACGCCAGAATGGGAAATGGGATTTTCCACTGGGTGAAAGATTTGGGATGCAGTTCCTTTCACCTTTTCTTGTCCGTTCTTCATCCCTCTCTCTTTTTTCTCGTCTGTGTTATCTGAATTTTCTGCAACAACCACTACTGCTTTTCAAATAAACATATTAATTTCTTACAATTTTGGAAAGGGTATTTATTATACTCTGAAGAGCTCTTCATAATTAAAGAATAAGGAATAGAATAAAAATTGGGCAGATTTTGAACGTTTTATTCTCGAGAGGCCGAACGAACCAGGAAGGATGGCCAGTTGGAAACAGTGATGGGACCTTGGAGGTTCTCAGGACGGACTTTAGGGCCACTGGTGGTCTCTGCTCCCGAACCTGGGTGCACCCCCTTCCTATCCATCCCACACGTTCACCGGCAGCAGCGTCTAAACGGCTCTGTACGGTGGGGAGCTCAGAGTGACCAAGAACCAGGCAGGTCATAGAGCAGATTGGGGGCAAAAGAGTCAGAAGCCGGGCTTGTTTGTGCCCGACCAAAATCTGGTTGAGGATCATCAAAGGAAAGAGAGACAGAGGAAGAAAATTGATCACGCTGCATCCTAAAGAGAGTTCAGTCTTCTCTGGAAGACCCGTTGCTGGAGCATCTGTCTCGTGTGGCATCATATTGGCTGACGGATCTGTCTTAGCATCTTGTAAAACGCTGAGGCATCAAGAAACACCCAATCACATCTGTAGGAATATTGCACGCTGGAAATGACTAAAATGTGTCTGGCAATGTTAATTAAAGATGGAGCCACTTGGAAGAAGTCACTCACTGAAGCAAAAGTATGTGTTCCCACGCGAGGTAATTTCCCTGTAACGCTCTTTATTTCGTATTTGCTGATAGGAAGAGACTCCTGATGAATACTTATGGGCACTTCAGGCTTGAGCAGGGTTAATCTCTTTAGTTCAGGTGAGTTCATTTTAGCCGTGATTCACTTCATTGGCTATCTGTAATGATTATTAACAAGCTTAAAGACCTCTGGGAGATTGTGGATAAAAATGCAGCGCCAGGGAAGTAGGCTATCATTATGCTAATAGGGTTGGAATAATAATTACCAGGCACGCACAGTTTCCACAGGAATCCTTGGGACTGGAATGGGTCACCGGGTTAGGCAATCTCTCACCCTGGTGGATACGCCCCTCCCCGAGCACAGGCGTGCATCTACTCTTACAGAGAGGGATATGAAATATATATTTATGTGCATTGCCTTGTCATTGCACTTAAATGAATTCATAGTGAGATGAAGGATGGTGTAAAGAAATAACATTTATGTTTTTCATGCATCAGTGACACGTTTTAATAGCCTTAAGTGTGGATTCTGTTAAAATATTTTAAACCTTTTTGTTTTCAGATCTATCACTTGTATTCCAGTTGCTTATTTCGTGAAAGTGCGTTATTGCATTCTTACAAAAGTGGAAACGGAATGCACTGCAACCTTTGTTTTGCTTGTAGGTGAGGCCACGTGCACGCTTATTTTTCTGTCCTGCTTCTTTCCTTCGCACGCACAAACATCTCCGTGCCTTCCTCTGCGACACCCCCAGTGCTAGGCCCACCTCCGTCACAACGCCATGTCCCTGACTGCCTGTTTGGCTCTGGGCTCTTGAGGGCAGACACTGTGTCGCAGTCATCATTGTGTCTTTGTGTCCTGGTGCAACGCATCACACGCATGTTTAATATGAAGGCGTATTTTTAAAGGCATGGATGTGTGGTCATGGACGTTCCATGAGTTACTGTCCACGTTTCCCACACGGGATCCGTGATCCTCGTCAGGGCATGCCCATCCCCGTGCCAACCTCGGAGTAGGCGAGGAGCCGGGGCCCCCGTGAGGAGGACACTGGGCTGCTTGCACATGTCATCTTAGTTAACGTGACGTTGTCCTCAACGTGGAGAGACGTCCCCTGTGCTGCTGGGAGGCAGGGGTGGGCACCCCACGCCAGGCTCACCAGTGAAGGTGTGACGGGTGCTGGAACACCAGACTCAATCTCCTACCTCACGGATGCAGCTGGAGGTCGTCCCTTCAGGAAGGAAGGAGGAGGCAGGTGCCTCCAGCCCCAAGGGGCTCCTTGCGTGGACAAGCAGTTTGCTCCACTGAACTGGTGATGGCCAGGGCTGTCCTCAGCGGGAAGGGGGTCGCTACGCTGAAGCTGGGGCGGCAGCCCTGGAAGGACCTCCCTCAGGCCACGCTGTGCCAGCAACATGGTCTGCCTGTGCCCACGCTCTGCTCCTAAAGCCCACTTATTGTTGGGCTACAGTTGAAAAACGAGCCAACAAACACCCTCATGTTTGGTGACGCCGTCTCGGATGCTTACCCACCTAGGCTGTTGGTAGGCCTGAGAGGGGCAGCTGGAGCCCCTGCTTTGGAAGCAGAAGCTGCCGTCTGCAGAGGGTCCACGCCCGGGGCCAGGTGAGGTGCACTCGGTCCAGGCCCGTGGCAACCTGCGGCAGTGGTCGCCTCAGGAAAGTGACCCCTTTCGAGGCCCTGGCCTCCTCCTGAGCCCTCCCTTTGCCCCCTGCACTCCCCTTCCTCTCTTAGGCAGAGTCAGCAAAGGATGCTGGGGCTGTTCCTTCTATAGGACTCCCTATAGAGGGAGGGTGGGGGGCACAGGGCAGGGAGCCACGGCTCAGGTGCTTGGGGGTGGGTGCTTTCTGCTAGAGTACGAGGTCTGGGACGATGGCAGTGACCTGGGGGGAAGCTCCTGCGGCACTAGACACACCATCCCCAAGAGGACGACACTGCCCCAGGCCAGGGTGGGATGCCAGCAAGGAGACAGTGGGCCGAGAGTGTGGGACTCAGACCACTGGGCGGGCAGGCCTTGGCATGTGTGCCGGGCACCCAAAGACATCGGGCTGGAGGCGGCCACAGCGTGGCTGGGCCAGCTCTGAAGCCACTGTGGTAGCCACGTGCGGTGTCATTAACGGAGGATTCGATTCTGATCCTAAACCTAGGAAGAGTGGAGAAGAGAAGGGACTGCCTCCCAAGGCTCGATTTTTATGCTTGATTAATTAGTACTTTTAAATCTCAGTTTTGATGATATTAGCAATCAGTTTCATTGATGCCCCCAAAAATGCCCAGGAAATGTAACAAATCCAGATTATTGTCCAGCTGTTTTTTTTCACTCCTAATGCAATATTTTATTTTATTTTAAGATATTATTTATTTATTTGACAGAGAGAGACACAGCGAGAGAGGGAACACAAGCAGGGGGAGTGGGAGAGGGAGAAGCCGGCTTCCCGCGGAGCAGGGAGCCCGACGCGGGGCTCGATCCCAGGACCCTGGGATCATGACCTGAGCCGAAGGCAGACGCTTAACGACTGAGCCACCCAGACATCCCCTGATGCAATATTTTAATACATAACTAGCTCCCTTGATCAGTAAGTTATGTATGTCAACCTATTAATGATTATTGTTGCCGATGTTTGGCCTGGGATCTTGACTCAGGCTGTTACTTACAAAGGCAATTTCTTCCTTATTCCCAAATCTGAGTTTTTGGTTTTGTTTTTTTTTTTTTAAAAACACCTGAAAGGATAACAAAATGGAATTATCTTCTTGTCTAATTTTGATTTAAATACTCTAAATTAACATTCTCAGTGAACTATTCTTACTTCTCTTATGATGCCAAAGTGGGAGAATTACTGATTTCTGACTCAGAAGTTGAAAGCCACTGATGAATTGACAGTAGGAACGAGGTGGCCGCCGGGTGGGGGTTAATGGAATGTCCCTGGAAACGGTGGCCCGAGTATCTGCCCGGCACTTGTGTGTCTACACCGGCAGCTCTGGCTCTATTTTTAGTGCATTCTAAACTGCAGCATGTTCACGCGCATTGATCCTAACAGGAGAACTTTGCAGAATTGGGGAATGTGCACGTCAGCACTGTGCATCATGCCAAAAAAATGCACACAACTGGCAAATTCCCACTGGGAAAGCACCCAGTGGGACGGGGAAGTGTAAACCTGAATTTGTCATTATAGCAGGCTCATCGGATTCCACTGCTGTGGACACATAGTTTGTCCCCCTGAAATGAATCTTAAACTTACTGCTTGTTAATGTTGAGATAAATTATTTGTGAGGCTCGTTTCTATACAAACTTGGAACTTTTACCTAAAAGCTTTCATTGAAAAATTAATATATTGGATTAAAAGGTCATGAAGTTTCTCTTTGAGTAAGTTTACATGACACCAATTAGGGCACATGGAAATATGGACTGTTTCAATTTGTCTACATTGTACAAATGCATCCATAGAGACCTTTATCTTTATCTCTAGACATTAAGTAATCCCAGCGTGGGGTGGAAAGTTTTAAACACATTTTTTTTTTTTTCAGATGTGTTTTCCTTATCATCAGGTGCATCTCGGAGACTGCGGGTAGACTCGGCAGGAAGAGGGAGTGAAGCCAGGTTTGTGTATGGGGCCGGGGTGGCCACGTTGAAAAAATGTGGGAAGAAGATTTTCAAAACCCGTTTCTCTCCTTTCTCCATATCTGCATAATAAACAGATCAATCGGTGAATATTTTCCATAAATTTGTTCCTTATGTGTTTTATTACTCCCCGGTATAAGCAGGTCATTTTGACTGAGTGACAAGAGTCTTAAATCGCACGTCTGCCTGCCTGACATCTCCGAAGGCGTGCTCCTTCCTTTAGAAGTTTCCCTCCCACATCACAGCTATGATAAATTTCTCCTCTAATATAGAGTTGCAGGGAAAAGTTGAACAAGATGAAGATGATTTGAAGTGGATACTCGTTATATTTGAACGGTGCTGTTTCCCCATCTGGCAACCATCTTTCGTGAAGATCAAAAGGCTTTCAACAGGGGCCTGTTCATCCTCGCGGTTCATTCCTGTGAGATGGGCCTGCTCGTGGGCCGGGCGGGGCTGCCGCAACACCCATCTCAGCAGGAGCCCGGCCGGTCCGTGAGAAATCCGAAATCGGTCCCACCGACCCTGGCGGCCCTGCTGGGCGGGTCACCCTACAGTGTCCTGCCTCAGAAGATGTGCTTGCTCCTGGCGATCATTTTCCTGAGAGTTTCCCCTGGTGTATTTGTCCAAGGTTGAGCGAGGACACGAGATAATCAGACCATGAAGACCTACAGTTACATCCCTGTCCCAGAGATGGATGGGGGCCTGGCCTCAGCCCGGTGGGCTTCCGCCACGGCCCAGCCCCCCGAGGGCCGGCCTCTGTCAACCACCCCTCCCTGGGGTCTGAAATGGAAGCACGACAAGTCCATGACCAATGCTAAGCTACTGGAGCTGGGTTTGATACTAAACATTTTGACAATGTTATGAGCAAAAACGTGCGTGAATAGCACCAGTTATCATGAACATTCTCCACTCTTAGAAAGTATTATATTGGCATTTAGGTGTTTTCCCATATGCTATATTGTCTTACCTGAAAAACGTGTCCGTCTGACGTGTAAAGCATAAACACATGCAAACACACACAGACACACACATGCACACGCACGCAGGCTGGTTTTGAATGCTTGGTGGGCTCAAGTCGTGTCTTCATTGCCCATTGCTGGGATCGGGAGGAGGCCGCAGGCAGGCGGAGACGGAGCTCAGGAAGAGCGGGTCTTGTCCAGGGGCCTTGGGGGGCTCCGGGGGCATAAAGGCAGAGGCTCCTGCCCGCAGTCTCCGCAGAAGCCAGGACCGAGCATGTCGGCCTTACAGCGGGAGAGCCATGATCGCTGTGACAGGGGCCGCGGGTACGGCCCGGGTCACCCACGTGAGGAGGCAGACTGGCCCTCCTCCGGTGACATCTGGGAAATGGGCCTCCCGGGTGCCGTGACCTGCACACACGCAGGGAGGAGATCTACGCCGTAAGTGCCCCTCGGCTGGTTGCAAGTTTGCGCCGTGTTCGTCCTCCTCCATTTGCAAACCGTCCAAGAGTGAACATTCTGTGCCTACTGACTGATGATATTCTTTTCTTTTCTTTATTTTTTTAAGATTTTATTTATTTACTTGACAGAGACAGTGAGAGAGGGAACACAAGCAGTGGGAGCGGGAGAGGGAGAAGCAGGCTTCCCGTGGAGCAGGGAGCCCCATGTGGGGCTTGATCCCAGGACCCTGGGATCATGACCTGAGCCGAAGGAAGGCAGACGCTTAACGATGAGCCACCCAGGTTCCCCTTCTTTTATTGACACGTAAGGACCCGCTGTTCATATTTTGAAAAGGAGATATTCCCTGTCAATTCATTAAGTTTAAAAATTAAATGTAAAAAATTATATCCTATGTCTGGCCATGTTTAAGAGCAAGTGCTTTTCATCTGTTGTGGGAAATACTTGGCGTGCTTGGGAACACAATCGATCCTAATGATCAGTGATGAGCGGGCTCGCAGGCTTGGGCCCTGTGATTACCGTGTTCGTCCGTGGTCACAAGTATAATACCTTTCCAAAAGGCTTCGTCCACCGAGCAACTCTATGAAGTGCAGCTGGGAACCCCGGGAGTCCTTGGTGCCAGGATAAAAGCCCCCAAATTATGACATCACGTTCAATTATTCGAGGGCTTTTCTCACCAGATGGTGTTCATGTGTCAGACTCAGAAAACTTGCTTTGTTCTGGCTGCGCGGGTGGATTCTGGGTTTGCAGGAGAGTGGGGGAAGCCTTGGTCTTGCCATGGGGCTTGCACCCTGCATGGGGCTCTGGCGTATGCTCCGGCCCGGCCCTCTGAGAGACCGCAGTGAGCCCGGGCCCTTTGCTCCCGGCGGGGGTCAAGCTGGGCGCTGGGGTCTCGAAGGCACCCACCGAGGTGTCCCCAGGACTGGGGTTTGCCTGCAGGGCTGTGTATTCATTCCTTAGCCCCCTTCAAGCACCCACCTGGCTTTTCCCTCGATCCTCAAATATTTTCCTGAATACAGCTACCGAGAGCCCCCGACACAGCAATCCCACGGAGGGCCTGCTCTGTTTTCAAAGATAAACTATCAGAATGGTCAGAGCCTTTCTCCCAAGGCCACCAGCAGTGGGAGACCATGCTGCGTGGAGACGCCCGTGGCCGCGCTGACTCAGGACCTCAGGACTCGGGGTCAGGACATGGATGGGGCCGGCCAGAGGCAGCTCCAGATCACACACAGGGTTTCCGGGCAGCGATGTGGGGGCCTCCAGTGCTCAGGCCCAGGTGCGAGCATGGTGCTCAGGCCCCTCGTCTTCGTCTGTGGGGTGGGACCAGCGGGGTGCATGGGGTGCACAGGGTGCCCCGAATCCCGGCAGATGCCACTCTCGGGGCTCCCGCTGCCCCTGGACATGAGAACAAGACCCCCCGGCTCTTAAATTCTAGTGTTGCCTCCTTCCAGAATACTAGACCCTTGCCCAGCAGCCAAACCATTATACTGTTACTAATAACAATGACAATAAAGTAAAAGCTTCTCTTGATAAAAAAAGGGAAGGGGAGAAACGGTGGGAACGAGGAGAAAACCATCTTCCACGTACTTTATGTAAACGTTGCGTGAAGGTGAGAGCTCTGGGTGGGCAGAGAAACACGGAAGCAAACTAGCAGTGAACCGCATTTTGACAGTTTCTAGGACACATAGGCCGCTTGCGGGATTGAAGAGGAAGCCGTAGGGAGGCCAGCGTGGTGACTGAAAGCCGGGCTTTCCGACGCTCTTGGTGAGGGTGGAGAGCTGGGGGGTGTCCACGCATCTCCTGCAATGCCGCTCTGAGCGTCTCTGTGGTGGGGGAGAGAGCGTGCCCCCTGCCCCAGCGGACTCGGGGCCGTGGGGGTGCTGACTCACGGGGACCTGTGTCTCCCCCGGAGCCCCCTCCCCAGAGCCCGGACTGCGGGGGTAGGCCCGCAGGCCCCAGGGAGACCCCGTCCACTTGCCCACTGGCTGTGGCATCTGCCGGAGCAGGGTCCCCAGATGTCCCTCAACATCCAGCCCCCAAAACCACCCCCTCACCACTGGGTGCTACCCTTACGTCTTTATGTCGACATTTAAAACTCTCCATCCTCTTTAAGTAGTTGTGCAATATGTCATTTTTGGTGAATTACAAATGTTAACATTGTAAAATACAATTGTCACATCACCCTTTTCATTGATTGGATGCCCATTAGCATTGATTTCAAGACCCCCGAGCAATCTTGAAATTTCATTGTGATGCTGAATAGACACGCATCTTCATCTCTTCCTTGCTCATGATCTCAAACTTCAAATATGTCACTGCCCAGACGCCCACCCTCTTCTATTTAACAT
Organism: Leptonychotes weddellii; assembly: GCF_054177405.1. Taxonomy (NCBI): domain Eukaryota; kingdom Metazoa; phylum Chordata; class Mammalia; order Carnivora; family Phocidae; genus Leptonychotes; species Leptonychotes weddellii. The sequence continues at coordinate 1,902,396 of NC_138375.1, forward strand.
GCAAACAATCTCCTCTTGAACACTTGGGAAAGGCTGCTTCCCTTCCCTTTCTTTAACTCCTGTTTTCATTATACTTACAGCCCTAATTTTACCTACTACTATATTACCATTAAGTCTTCTTTGCAATGAAATTTTATATAAAATTGAAATTGGGTTTTCTTATAGAAGTTTTGGGTTATCTTTCCTTTTGGACTGAGTTACCATTAGAAATATTTGTTAAAAACAGCAAAACAATAAGAATATAATTGTACATTTAGAAGTTGTTAAGCATAAAAATAATCATTGGAAATGAATCTTTAAAGAATATGGATGTACACTGATAAGACTACTTATTGTCAGAGTTAATTATGGTTCAGATTTATTCATTTTGTTGTGGTTATTGAAGACACATGCAGATAGATGGGAATAGAAGAAATTTTGGTATAAAAATAGCACTCAGTTCTCTAAAACCCCAAATTATAGATCAAAAATCACATAGTGATCTATCATCAAAACTTAGTCTTGATGATCACTTGAAAACATGATTAATTCCTCTTTTAGATTCGGTGACTACAAAGCTGTGGATGCCACGAGGCTTGTGGGAGGCTTTGTGCCCATTTTCCTTCCCAACCTTGACCTCTTGTTTGGGAATCTTGAGGAGGAAACAAAGGTAAACTCCAGAAGGCAGGAGGGCACCTTCCTTGTGAGAAGTAGGGAACGGGCATGGGCCGTCAGGAAGGGAGAAAAAGGCACGCGGCAGGCGGGTCGTAGCCAGATGGATCCTAAGAAAAGTGCGCTAGAAGCTGAGTCTGGAGAACCCTGTCTTCATGCTCATCTGAGTTGTGTTCCCCTGGAATCTGTCATCCTTGAGGGGGGAAGTCTCCTCAAGGATGACTTCAAGGCATTTGCCTTTCCATATTAATTTTGGCAGGAGGAAAAGTAAGCTCCAAAGAAGGTTCGGCCCTGTCAGCATGCTGGGATAGGAGCTCTCAGCCCCCGCACGACTCGACCGCCGCGGGAATCCGAGGGACCACACGCACAGCGGCCCCCCGCCCACCAGCCACCGACGCGTGACCTCAGTGATGCTTTGCAGGAAGCCACCACGTCTGTGTGCCATGAGGGCAACCGTGCCAGGGGGCTCCCCCCCGAGGACCCCCAGCTCCGCTTCCATGGCACGAAGAAAATCCAGGTGAAAGCAAGCCATTTACGCCTAACGTTTCCAGCAGGTTCCTAAACACATGCGCTGTGGCTGTTTGGGCCATAAAGACAGATCTGCCTGAAGATCTCTCATCCCCGCTTGCATGCTTTGTAGGCGTAACAGGAGTGTGAATTGAAAGGAAACATTGTAAACTCTCGTGTAGCTTTCCAACAGGGAAGATACACTCAGTGAGGTTTTCCACTGTCCATTTCCTTCAGGCTTTCAGAAGCAGGCGCACGTTTCCCTAGATAATTACTAGTAGCTAATGACACGGAATCCAGAATATTCTCCAGAAAATAAAGCAACAGTGGCCTCTGAAAATACTTCAGTGAGCTGAAGCGTCCCCTGTTTGAGTCAGAGAAATTGCCTTCCCTCCAGGAGCGCGGCGGTCACGCCGTCACCAGCCCCAAGAAGAGGAGACAGGGAAGCCGAGCTCGAGCCGTTTCAGGGATGTGGACTCAGCACTGGACAAGACGCTTCGTAGCTGGCTCTTTAAACTTACTCATCTGGGGGTAATTTCAGGTTTACAGAAAAGTTGCCAAGATAGCTCAGGGAGTTCCCATATACCCTTTTCCGGCTTCCCCTGCTGGTAACATCTTAAATCACTGGGATACATTCGCAGAAAGTCAGAAATCACCTCCTCGCCTCGGACGCCCTGTTAGCTAAGCGCAGACTTCGTGTGGATTTCAGACGTTTTCCACTGAGGTCCTTTCCTTCTCTGATCTAGAACACCCGTTGCATTTAGCCCCCGTGGCAGCTCCTTAGGCTCCGCTAACCCAGGACAGAGTCTCAGACTTCGTTTTTCATGACTTCGGCAGTTTGAGGAATATTGGTCAGTTATTTTGTAGAACGTCCCTGAATTTGACTTTGAGGTTTTGCCATGATTCTCCTACAGTTGCGGGTTCGAGGGGAGAGACCACGGAGGCGAGATGCCGGCCCAGCACACGCCCAGGCCTCCCTGACGTCCACGTGACACACCAGGTAGCATCAGCCTCGCTCACCTGGCTCGGGCTGTGTTTGCAGGGGTCTCCACTGTAGAGCGGGCTTCCCGGACTCGCTGTCTGGAGGAGAGTCACTGAGTCCTGAGCTCCTTCAAGGGGGAGCATTGTGGGAGGGAGGGTATTTACCTACGTTATTTGGAATTTCTCTGTAAAGATTTGTCCCCCCTTTTTCTCTAAGTATGAAATATTTCCTAGCTAAGAAAGTCTCTGTATTTCTTGGTCCATAAAGTCAACGAAACCTCCTCTAACCATGTAGTTAGAAAAAGTTAGAAAAGTGTAACTCTGCAATGTGGCTGAACATGTTTTTTCCACAGGGCAGGCGCCCGTGTGCGCGCCTCCTTCTCCGCATCCTCCGCCGAGCGCGCAGACCTGCACACCGCATTAAAATGACGTCTTTCTGTCGGAAAAGACACATTGGCATCGCTTGGAGCCAACATGACTGATTATAGTATGTTCAGTGTGTTTTTTTTTTTTTTTTTATGCACAGGAAAGTCCTTTTTGTCCAGTAATGCTTGTTTTATTTTGCGATCCTGGCACTGAAACGCAGCAACCTGCTCTCACCTCCAGTTCCCTCCCGACCAGAGTTGAGTTCTGCTGCTGGAATGTCAGCCTGAAATGAAAGCAAGGTTACTGGGATTTTACTTCACAGCTCAAGGGTTTTCCTAAACGTTCACATTTTGTTTGGAGGTTGACACAGCCGGACAGCCTCCTGGCCAAGTGGGGCATGGTACGGAGTGTTCTCTGGGAGGTGTAAATGAAGCAGAAGTGTTAAAAACGTGGATCCTGGTTCGGGTGATATTTTAAACAGTTACAGATGGTGTGGGGCTGGCTGTAACTGACAGCAGTATCAGCCCTGGAAAGGCCCTTGACAGGCTTCCGCGTACGATGATTAATTACCGCGAGCTGTCTCTGGGCGTTCCAATTTCCTCTCGTGCAGCTCGTAGCTCGACTCAGATCTGCAGCTCTTATTACACACCGCAACACAGGAAATGTCTTTTCATTGCCCTACCCAAGGACCACTCAGGGCCCGGAGAGTTGCTCAAGCAGGTCTCCCTCTGACAGGTCGGATCTGGAGAGGATTTGGCTCCGGGAACCCAGAGGGGCTGTGAACAACGGGGGCGCCCCTCATCTATTTGCTTCTAAGTTGAGAGTGACTTAGCAATTCAGCCACCAGCGGCCGTCAAACAGAAGGGCCCTACCTCTGAGAAGAGGAGCTGCCCACAGCAGTGCTGGCTTCGAGAACACGGGGTCATCTCTCCATCTAGCGGCTTCCAGGCGCCGCACGGCACCGGCCTGGAGCGCTGGACGTCCACACAGTGGCGGCGGACTCCTAGCATGAGGCTGCGGAGATACTCCTCTTGCTCCCACACCCACTGGCATTTTCTCCCCTTTGCTCGGCACCTCGCCACCCTGTTCCCGCGTGCAGTGTCCGGTCAGGGGCCCCCGCGCGTTCTCCGTGAGTCACGGGTGCACGTCAACTGCAAGCGAGCGAGCAGAGGGGCCAGCAGGCTTGTCTGCCCTGTGGAAACTAATGTGAGGCTCTTACACCTCCGGGAACGTTAAGACGAGTGTAGCTTCCCAGGCAAGTCGCTTTACTATCGTTGTTGTTCACAGTCTTGCAAACTTTTACAAAGAATCCAGCTCCCCTATACCTGGACTCTGTGGGGAGGTCGTGCTCCCAAGAGGACGGTGCTGCTGCTAGCGAGCAGGCGGGCCAGACAGCACCCGAGTGGTGGGGAAGCAAGCTGAGCGTGGCAGCCGGGCTGAGCAGGAGTGCTGGTTACACAGCCCTCCCGCGGACGCAGCTGGCCTGCAGAACGTGCCGGATGGGAGCGGCCAACGAACCAACTTTGCTGTGGGTGCTGAACACGGCTGACCACCAGGCCGGTGGAGGCAACGTGGGAAAGAGGCGAAGCTTGTGTCTGGACCTGGCTTAGGGCCTGGGATCTCATGTGTTGGGGTCTCTGTCCTACCTCCTTCCTTCTGCAGCAGGCGGCCTCCTGGGTTCCATGCCCTTCCTTCTCTCACCCGGCGGGCACCTGCAGCGTTCCCTGCGTTGTTCTGCTGCACCGCACTCACTTCTTTCCCGTAACAGAGCCCAAGTGAAATGCCAGGCTCCGGATGGCCAGGCCTCTATGGGACCTCCCACTCCGGTGCACCATCCGGTGCACAGTAGGAAGCTTCAGCTCTGCATGGGGGTCCTGGGCGAAGCTGTACAAGTTCTACTCTAACCACCACACCTGTGAAACAGAGCCCCTCGAGCAGGTGCCCTGCCGGTGGGATCTGGCCGGCTGCCAGCCCGCAGATCATCGGTGAGCTTTCTCACCTGGGGGCAGGCAGAGAGGACTAGCAAGGAGGCCGCTTTGGGTCGCTCTGCGCTGACCTGCCAAGGGTGGCAGCCCGTCTAAATCTCGCCTCTCCGGTGCTGCTGGCCTCTGCCGAAGTGCAGCCCCCCACACTGAGTGAAGACTCAGTCCGGGGACCACAAATCCAGGGCCACCTGTAGAGGATGGATAGCTGACCCAATCGCCGGGACACGAGGCTCAGCAGGCCCAGACTGATGGGGGGGGGGGCGTACAATCTTATCAGATCGGTGCCCTCCCAAATCAATAAGGATGATCAACCAGAGGAACTTGGGCACCCAAATAGCCAAAAACATGAGAATAAAGATATTCAACTTCACTTATCAGGGCAATACAAATTACAGTCTCACAGATTTACAAATATGCAGAACCCCTGAGCCATGTGGGTGTCGGGGACTGTAGGAGAAGTATGGGGTTGGGGGTGTTGGGGTCTGGACTGTCACACGGTCGGCTCCCCCAGGGAAGGTGCGAGGGGCTGAGGGCACAGAGGCCCTGCCAGAGCCAGGCCGGGACAGCTGGCTCCGTCTCTGAGCAAGGACTTGGGCTCATCCACAGGGTTTGAACGGTAATGCAAGGTGACACTTACACCCAGGCCACGGTGATATCCAGCGGACATAGCCTCCCTCAGTCTAGACTGCTTGAGACACTGGGGAGTCTACACTTTTATTATTTTGAGGAAACACACTCCGTCGTGAAGAAAGTCTTTTTTGATCAAATACGAACGTCAAATTCTCCATGGCTCTTTGGTTCTGAACAGCGAGAGTCCTGTTTCCTTTCCCTGACAATTAGCATGCAGACTTTCACGTCAGGGTCCCAAGCGTCCCGGGGCAGCAGCCGGACGCCACCGCGGGCAGGAAACGTGAGGCTGGGGGCCTGTCGGAGCCCGGGGCCCGGCCCTGCACGCGGCGGCGCGGACGCGGCTCCTCGGGCACCTCCCGTCTCCGGGACGCGCCTCCATCCCCCGCCTCGCTCTCGGGATGAAGGTCATGTCAGGCCCGCTGGGCTACCCCGTCAGGAAGCTGACAGGAACGCCGGCCCCCTGGGCCTCTGGCAAGAAGCATTCCACAGCACTGAAAAGAAAACAGGCATTTTCTTGGCCCACCTCCTGCTACTACACCACGCGGGATGACCGGATTTGACCGAATCTTGTGATTTTCATCTGGTTTTTGCAGCTTAGTTTTATTGTCCTTAAGTGAGGTGGGGAAAGGCAACTCACGTTAATGGCTTGCAGATTGCAGACCCCCAGCCCCGTTCCTCGCCCCCACGTGCGGAGGAGACAGCCGGGTCACTACTGCGTGTGCGTGACAGAAGCTGAATTACAGCCTCGGGACCATTAGCTGCACCCCCACTCGTGAGACCTGACAATCCCGAGTCAGCTTGGAAACCCAGGTATGGGCTCTTCTGACCACACACGTCCCTTCTGTTCCGGATGCTCCGTGGTGTTGGGACAACTGCCTAGCTGACCAACTGCTCTCACCAAGTTTTTCTGGAACTAAAGATAACTCGTACTTGCATGAACTGGAAATGCTTGGCTGACGCAGGGCACTCAGCAGCGCTGGGGAGAAATGAACGTGTGAGCCATCTGACACCCCCAGAGCGAACGCCCTCGATACACAACAAACATTCTAACGGGAAAACAGGCAAAGCGCGCATGCAGACGGTCTACGAGAAGAAAATAAACCCCAAGGAAACATGTGAAGGAACGGCTGCCCACGAGAAATCAAATTTAATTTTTTGTCCATTTAAAAAGAGATAGCATTTTCCTCATACTGGTTTAGCAAAGATTCAAGAAATGATCTTACTTGTTCTGTTAAAGCATATGCTCACCCTTGGGGAGAGCATGACTGGTGTGATCTCTCTGGAGAGAAATTTGCCAACATTTTTCCAAAGCCTTAAAATGTGCATCCCCACCAATGACTCCACTTCTAGGAATTTACCCCCCCAAAATCACTGGACAAATGTGCAAAGGTTCTTACTTTAGGAGAGCCATCTTAGCAATGTTTATAATAGTGACCAGTTAGAAATAACTTGAACATCCAGAAATAGGTGTTTGGGTAAATAAAGTATGCTGTGGCATTTTAACAGAATTCCATGTCTTCAGAAAAAAGATGAATGTCTTTACTTATGGACATGGAGATATGTTCATAATTTATTGCTATATTAAAAGCTACAAAGCAGTACGATCTCATTTTAATAAAATGTCTAAGTATAGGCAGAGGCAAAAAAAAGTCTGAAGGAAACGTGGTTTAATTTAGGGCTTTACATAGATTATCTGTGGGATATTTCTTTATTTATATGTTTCTGTGTTTGCTGGCGTTTTTCATGTTTAATGGATATTAATTACTTTCATAATTAGGAAAAATAGTAACTTCAATTTTACAAACCGTGGGCTGCCTATCTGTAGCTCATGAGCACTTGACAATGCCCAGGAACTCTATCTCCTGGTTTACATAGCTCCTTTCTACTTTTCTAGAGAGCTGTTTGCAATAATGCGTGGGCATCTCTCCCTTTCATTTTGAAGCATCCGGGCTATTTGCATTCCCATAACCTTATGCAACATCTAGCTTTGAGCAGCTAGTTAGGGATACAAACCATTTCTTCTCTGGCTTTCTTCATTGTTTGCTTTGTTCAACAAGGTGGAATGTGGAATACATTCTACTTTATGGTAATAAATCCTTTTTGAGTGGTCCATTCTTAAAAAGCCACCAAATGTTTCTGTAAATATCTGAAATTCTTCATTTCCCTTTTGAAAATTTTCTTTATAAATGTTTTCAATCACTAGTCCTTTTAAGCTTTGTAAGGTTGGCACGTATGAAATGTTACCTGACTCTGATATATTAGCCTCGTTTATCCTTGTGAATATGTTTTTCTAAGAAAGACATAGGTGACAAAATCTAAGGGCTACTCACTTTAACAAATAAAAGTTTGCGTTTCACCAATGTTTCAGCTGATGTCCTTCCTGTGTTTCAGGACCCAGGCTGGGATCCCATGTTACATTTGGTGCTCACACCTGCTATGGGTTGAACTGTTTCCTTTCAAATTTGATGTGTTGAAGTCCTAACTCCCAGCCCCTTGGAATATGACCTTGTTTGGAGAGGGAGTCTTTACAAAGGTCATCATGTTGAGGTGAGGCCTTCAGGAGATACCTGGGCCAATAGGAGAGGTGTATCAGAATAGGAACTGAGAACGGATGAAGAGACCCCAGAGATGTGTGTGCAGGGAGGGAAGACCACGTGGGGTCACAGCGGGAAGGCGGCCGTCTGCACGCCACAGAGACGGGCCTCAGGAAACCCGGGCTACCCACACCTGGATCCCGGACTTCTGGCCTCTGGGACAGGGAGGAAATAAATGCCTTGTCGAAGCCCCCAGCTTGCGGCGGCCTGAGCAGAAAATATGCTTGCCTTTCCCGTTCTTGACGTATCCGAAGCACCCAGTTAATTATTTGTAGAATAAGTTGGGTCTGTCTCCTATTTTCTCAGGGTTAGAATGATGTTGTGAACTTTCGGCCAGACTCTCCTAGAAACGAGGCCGTGTCCTCCTCAGGGTGTCACGATGACGGCCTGTGGTCTTGCCAGCTCATTGCTGACGTGTCTGCGGGACCCCTCGGCTTCCGCGGGTAGCGGGCCTCCCCTGAACCGTCTGGTTTGGTCCCTGTGAGGCGGTTCCGTCAGGTGCTCTCGGCAGCGAAGCCGCGTGCGAGGTGAGCAGGACTCTGTGAACTATCTGTATGACTTTTCTGTAAGTCTAATAGTAGTTCAAAACAAGTGAAAAACAAAACAGAAGAATTCTATTTATCAGAGAGCTCATGGAAGTTTTCTGAAAAAAATGGATGATTCTCTCAAAAATGCTCGTCAAAACGGACATCTCCAAATCCAGGCACTAAGATGGATGGTGGGACAGCGTGAGAGGGCATTCTCGAACGGAGGACCGGCCGGCAAGCTAGCCGTCGAGGAGAGTGAGGCTAATGGAAGGGCCCGAAACACTTCGGAAGACTGGTCTTCGCTCCTCCAGACTTAGGGACCTGAGCCTGACCAGCCACAAACTGGATGAAGACGCTGTCGAATTAAAGACTTGGTGACAGTCCATGTGTTGGGTCAGGTGAAGGCATTTAGCACGCCCCAGGCGTGAGACCGCCGAGTAAATCCAGCACCTGGGGTGGGAGTTAGCTCCCTTTTGCTATTTAAGCATCACCAACAGAAGGCAAAACAAAGCGGAATACAAAACAAAACAGAGGCCAGATTCCTGAGCTGTGGCTTTAGGCCGCATGCCCACTCGTGGGGCCTGGGCGCCTCCTCGAAGGCCGCGGGAATGGCGTTCCTGGAGTCACGGGTCTTGGCGGTCCTGCATGATTCGGTCATTTTTAACATTGGAGCATTGCCTTCAGTAGTGGGGGCGGGGAGGTCAGAGACACTGAGTGTGCAAGGACGCCGGGACCTGGTCTGGTTAAAGACTGAGTGTGCAACCACGCTGGGACCTGGTCTTGTTAAAGACTGAGTGTGCAAGGACGCTGGGACCTGGTCTTGTTAAAGACTGGTGTGCAAGGACGCTGGGACCTGGTCTTGTTAAAGACTGAGTGTGCAAGGATGCTGGGACCTGATCTTGTTAAAGACTGGTGTGCAAGGACGCTGGGACCTGGTCTTGTTAAAGACTGGTGTGCAAGGACACTGGGACCTGGTCTACTGGACCAGAGCTGGACAGTAGTAAGGCACACAGCTTCTCTCCGGGAAGCACTGCAATAGGGCAGAAGAGACCCCAGGATGGACCCAGGCTCCCTTCTGAGTGCAGTGAGGACAGTGGGGTTTAGAGCCTGGGAGCGGGGTGGGGGGCAGCAGAGGGAAGATGCCCCCAGGAGACGTCAAGTGGAGGGGTGCCTCGCCAAGCGTACTAGGCAGGGGTCCTGCTAGCCAAAGCTCTGCAGGCATGGAACCCGGGCCCTGGGAGCCTGCCTGAAGTTTGCTGCAGGAGAGGTCTCCATCAGGGCTGGGACACAGAGTGGGAACAAAAAGGGTTATCGCCCCCCGAAATCTCACCTCCCTCCATCAAAGGGCTCTGGCTGCTACAGCTTTGAGGGAGGCTGTGAGGGGCTGACGGTGCCCGAAGGACCCAGGACTCTCAGGATGACCAGAGGGGCAGGGATGGCTTGCAGGTGAAAGGTTCCAAGCCTGACAAAGGTGACTCTTTTGTCTCCATCCCACTTGCCCCCTGGATTTAGCGTTTGACTGGGAAGATTGCCCTTGAGATTCAGAGACCCTGAGGCTCCAAGAAGAGGTCCAATCCTGTCCAGATCTGTGCCTGGAGACCGGGCTTTTCAACAAGAGTGAACACATTATCCCTGCAATGGCAATCAGCCAATTTAAAGTTTTGTTTAACTACTTTGTTATTCAATTATTTTCTTTGCTTTTCTAATGAAGGGGGAGAGAAGTTCCTATCTCCCCAAAGATCTTGGCCATAGAAAGGCATTAAATATATATGGGGAGCCAGGGTCAGAAGAAAAGGACAAAGACAGCAGTGGTCCATAGCCAGCCGGCGCACGGAGCACTGTTGACTCAGGCGGAGGAGGGAAAGCAGCGGGCCCGCTTCTCTCTGAGCCCTCCACATAGTCTTCTTTCACTTGGAGATTTTTATATTTAATTATTTATGATACTACCCATGACTTATCCACGCCAAAGTTGTTCTCATAATTCAGGGACCATGAAAATATGCATAAGGCTGATGTCAGAGGCCTCATCCATTTGGGGGCAGAGAGCAAAGTATTTTCAAAGAGGCTTCCTTTAGCTCCGGCCAGAACACCTTTGACATTCCCCCTTTGGGTACCCCACTTTTCCTGATCCCCAAATGCCCCAAGTCTCGACTGGACAATAGCTACACTTAGGCTAGAGTTAAGACTAGACCGGGTTCTATCTTTCTCATTTATGAGAACCAGAAAGACAAAAAAATCATCAAAAAGAAAAAAAAAAAAGTGTCGTAGCATCAGTTCTGGGAGGGAGAGAAAACACAACACATGCAGATTATAAAAGGGGTTATTTGATTTGAAGTTTTCCTGACAAAACTCAACCCACAGTGTTTCTGGCTGTTAGCTGCCCACTCGGGGAAAATTGATTTCCTGGAGATTATGTAGAAAGTGAGACCAGGTTCTAAATATGTACTCAAAAAATGACATCATATGTTGTCTTAAATTTTCAGCCCCTTTTCAAATCACATTTTAAAAAATTACAATGTAATATTTATTTAATTTGCACAAATCCAAGCCTAGGAATGATAGACAATATGGTTGCTCTTTAAAATTATTAGCAGCACGTTGAAACCAATGGAACAGGAGAAGGGCAGTGAAGTGGGGATCTTTTAAATCCCCACAATGACAGCGTGATAGCTGACGTTTTTCAGCACTTCCTCTCTATCAGGCACTTCGCTAGATGATTTTTATATACTAGATCATCTCTTTAAACCTTTACAATGGCACTGAAACTTATTTCCATCTGCAGTGCTCATCCTTTTAAAGGCAGATAAAGTGGGACTTCCATCTTCCTCCTGGTGGATTCCCCAAGGGTGTGAGCTTCTCCCCAACCCAGACTTACTCATCCTGGAGCAAGGGAAGGAGTAACCAACGGATGGATCTGGAAGGGTCCCCAACCTTGCTCTGCCAGATGCTCTCCTTCCTCCTCCTTTCTGAACTGCAGAGCGACCGGATGTTTCGTCTCGTTGCCACCTGCTCTGGAATCTGCCCCACACACGAGGCACATGGCGAGTTTGTCTATTTTTAGGAAGAAGCCTTGGTAAACTCCTTTGGTTGCTGATCCAATGCCCCTTGTCTAATCACCTTCATCAGAAATAGAAGTAATATTTTGCTTGCATCCCCTTTCTTATTTCTTAATTGGTTTTGAGAATGGGAGAGAAAAGATGGGTGTCCATGCATTGACCTGTTAGAACTCCAACAGACAGCTGTCCTACATGAGAGGGGAGTGTTGGGGCAGGAGCAGCCCACAGAGGACAATACTCTCCACTCCCAGAAAGGCCAGCGTATTGAGGGTGCAGAGCTGATGTCATCCATCCCTGGTTCCCTGATTACATCCCTCAAGAAGCCTCCAAGAATCTGATTCAATTATCCTGACCACCTTTAATTGTTCCTGAATGTCTTGTCCTTCTCTATAAAATCCAAAGTCTGGGTGAGTTCAGGGTAACCTATTAGAATGTCTCCCTTTAGTCAGACCACTCCCAAATCAGACCAGCAAATACATTTGTGGAGATCTCAAACAAAGGCTGCCCTAACTCTCCCCATAGTCTATCCCAGGGTCTCCCCCTGAGTCCACAGAATAGGAAAACTACTTGGCCTTGCAATTTCCCCAGCTGGCGTCCATGTATCTGTCTCCAGACCCCATCCTGCAACCTTCTTTTTGTCATAACTCTGCCATAAGCATTAAGAACACTAATGCTATGTCTTGGTCACCAACCAATTCAATGTCCAACTAGGTTTGCCATTCCCAGGAAAAACCTGTATTCCATGCCTATCATATCCCCTCCAGCCCCCATCAAACTAGCCTTTCCTGTGTCCCATTCTGATCATGATGCTTATGGGGCCCCCCATCAATTGTTAAACTTTAGCCTATGAGTGAGGAGCTGCAGTGAGCACACTATTTGCCCTAATCTCCATAATCACACACACATCTGAAGTGATTGCATGTTTACCCATCCCTGTTTAAATAGGCCCTCAGCAATCTTGACATTGTCTCCATCAACAAAACCTAAAAGATCATGTTATTCTGAGAAAGCAGTTGTGTTTTTTCCCCAAAAATTGAGCAGTTTCAATGTTACTTTCATATTGTAGTGTGGCAAGTGAACATACGTGTCCCCCCTGTTTCCAGGGCAGGTTGCTCTTCAGTGTGCAGCCCTCAGAACACAGCTTGGTCAGTGCTGTGGAAGGAGGCCTTGTACCCCTGCTCACACCTCTGTCTCAGATCCCCAAAGGGTTCTGTCCCTGACCCCTGCAACTTGCATTTCTGTGTTGTTTGGTTTGTGGGTTTGTGTGGGGCACACTCATTACATAAAGACATGATTGTTAAGCCTGGGCCAGTGGGGGGTTATTTTGTATTTTAAATCCTTTACTTGGCTGGTATCACCATAAGATCTAGACTTCCTTCTACAGCTATCCCCTCAAGCCCACATCATGTTCTTTCATAGCTTTAACACCCCGTTAGAGATTCAACTACCTTCCAGTTTCCAATCTGTGTTCAGCCTGCTTGCCAAGGAGAGGCATCTGGTATACCATGCATCTCCTGGGGTTGTAACTGAAAACCATCATAGTCACTGAACATCTGAATTACATCATACATAAAGTGTACATAATACAGTTTCCTGTGAAAACTTAGTCCTTCTCATTTTGAAAATCCTTTGGCCTGACGATGCCAAAAAGCAGCCAAGGTTTGGGGAAATACAAATCAAAATCACAATGAGATGTCACCTGACACTGTAATGAAAATCTTCCAAGGAATGTTTGTCTTTTCCTATTTCCTGTCATCCATGGTACAAATTTCTTTCCCTTTGCATGGGATTCCCCAGTGTGTGTAGTGTTAAGGGACACAGTGCCCCATGCCTTCCATAACGGGAGCCAACAGGGATGTCTTCCTTCCCCTGCTTCCTGGAAGCCAGAGGTTTGGCATGTGACCCTCCCACCCAAGAACTTGCATTTTTAAGGAAGATCTCAAAATCTGCTTGGTACTTTGGGGTTTTCTTCACTGGGACTAAAGGTAGACCAGCCTCTGTGTTTCGTGTCCATAGCTTCTGCTCCTCACTCCCTCTGCCCTGCTCATGTTTCTCATTGGTCTGTCATTGACTCTGAACCATCCGTCCCCTCCTTCTGCATTCCTTCCTTCCCTAAGCTGGGAGGAGTTGACCACAAACCCGGGGTGAGAATCACATGACACCTTACAGTAAATAGAATCCCAATCTGGCTCTCTCTTTCCCTATCATTCCATACCTCACCACATAGCATGGGATTACCCAGTGTGGGAAAGCTCATTAGTCAAAATAGACCGTACCTCTGCATATCTTATTGCAAATATATAAAACCAACATGATAGATTTTATAGGACTGACCATGTCACATTTCTCATGTTTATTATTGCTTACGAAGGTCTTTGTTCACAAACGAAAAGTCCTATTGGAAATTTTTACATTACGTTTCATAAATGTCTACTTGAATGTTGTTTCTTATATCTTAATGTAGGATAGAAATTTTCATTTTTAAACAAAAGCATCTTGTTGAACAACATTATCATCATTTTCCAATGACAGTTTATTTAAATCCCATGTCTTCAACTTCGGTGGCTTCAGATCATCAAATTCGCTATATACACCTCAGATGTTTCTACCTGGAAACTTCAGAATTTTTTCCCTTCATTTTGTATGAATGTTATGCTAACTTTTGTCTTAAAAGTGTTTTAAAGCTTTCTTAATTCACAATGATACTTAACACAAGTTAATATTACTTGGGGAGCTGTTAACCACCTACTATTTATCTTTTTTTTTTTAATTTTATTTATTCATTTGAGACACAGAGATACAGAGAGAGAGAGAGAGCATGAGCAGAGGGGAGACAGAGGGAGAGGGAGAAGCAGGCTCCCCGCTGAGCCAGGAGCCCGACGTGGGGCTCGATCCCAGGACCCCGGAATCATGACCTGACCCGAAGGCAGATACTTAACCATCTGAGCTATCCAGGCGCCCCTGTTTATCTTTACTTATCCAGTGGGATGCTGATGTCTGATGCCCACTGCCTGGGGCCTTATAACTTCCTTTCTCTTTTCAGGTCAGGACCAGTAGCCACTTGTCTGCAGGATAAAGGGCATTTCAAGTCCCGGGCTCTGAGCCCACTGTTGGGAGACAGGATGACTGCTGCATTCCTGAGTCCGACCCCAGGCCTTCTGCAGAGCATTCAGACACCACGACAAGGGCTCAATTTCAAGCCATCTGGCCACAGGAACTTGGAATAAGTTTCCCAGTCATGTCCCTGCGGGAGCCTGCTGCAAAAGATCCCATCAAACTAATAGGTGCTGGGATTTTTAGATTGAAGACTCCCTGGTTGTAAGGAAAATATGCATGATTAAGCTCAAGCACTCGCGCTGTTGAGTGAATGTTCAGAGAGGGTGAGAGGCAGCCTGACGATGCCAAAAAGCAGCCAAGGTTTGGGGAAATACAAATCAAAATCACAATGAGATGTCACCTGACACTGGTCAGAATGGCCAAAATGAACAACTCAGGAAACAACAGATGTTGGAGAGGATGTGGAGAAAGGGGAACCCTCTTACACTGCTGGTGGGAATGCAAGCTGGTGTAACCACTCTGGAAAACAGTATGGAGGTTCCTCAAAAAGTTGAAAATAGAGCTATCCTATGACCCAGGAATTGCACCACTAGATGTTTACCCCAAAGATACAGATGTAGTGATCCAAAGGGGCAGCTGCACTCCAATGTTTATAGCAGCACTGTCCACAATAGCCAAACAATGGAAAGAGCCCCGATGTCCATCAATAGATGATGGATAAAGAAGAGGTTGAGATATATATATATATATATATATATATATAAAATGGAATATTACTCAGCCATCAAAAAGAATGAAATCTGGCCATTTGCAACAAGGTGGATGGAACTAGAGGTTATTATGCTAAGCAAAATAAGTCAATCAGAGAAAGACAAATACCATATGATTTCACTTTCACTCATATGTGAAATTTAAGAAACAAAACATGAACATAAGGGCAGGGAAGGAAAAATAAAAAGATAAAAACAGAAAGGGAGACAAACCATAAGAGACTTTCAACTATAGGAAACAAATTGAGGGTTGCTGGAGGGGAGGTGAGTGGGGGGATGGGATAACTGGGTGATGGGAATTAAGGAAGGCACTTGATGTAATGAGCATTGGGTGTTGTATGCAACTTATGAATCACTAAATTTTACCCCTACAACTAATAATACACTATATGTTAACTAAATTGAATTTAAATTTAAAAAAATAGAAAGAAAGCAGCCAAGGGTCCTTCTAGTCCATGGATTTAATTTCATGATCATATGGTACATTTTAAGAAGGCTGTGTCTGATTTTTAGTCTCAAAGAAATGAACATGCTCAGAGGGCATATACTTTTAAACTTCTACCTATTTATATGGAAAATTAATTGCTAAGTTTACTTGGAAACCAAATCTTTGGCAAGTGGGTGAATGTGGGAGACATTTTCCTAGTATGTCTATCCTTGAGTCCCAGGTCAGAGGTTATCACTGGCTCTCATCTCTGTCCCAACAGGATGATGCCCCCACAACAGGTCTACCAGAATTTCAAAGAGAGGAAACCCTCCTGCAGAGGCTGACAACAGCCCCATGCTCACCCTCCCAATGAGAATCACTGAACTGTAATTACTCCTCCCTTCTTTTTTTTTTTTTTTTAAGATTTTATTTATTTATTTGAGAGACAGAGTGAGAGAGAGAAAGAGCATAAGAGGGGGGAGTGGGAGAGGGTGAAGCAGACTCCCTGCTGAGCAGGTAGCCCGATGCGGGACTCGATCCTGGAACTCCAGGATCATGACCTGAGCCGAAGGCAGTCGCTTAACCAACTGAGCCACCCAGGCGCCCATTACTCCTCCCTTCTTTATATTGGGTTATCACATCAAACCTTGGAATGTCTATCTGAGGTCCCAAATATACCCATGATCACATAGTTCTGAAAGGCAAATGGAGCATGAAATTTCGAACACAGTTGTTTATCATTGCCTATCAGTGACTTTCAGGAAACTGTATTCTAGGCTTCTGAAAGGAAAAGTTTTACTCTAACCAATGCATTGCTAGCTAGACAATACAGATGTACCTGTTCAGTGTTCCAGCCAATATGAGGCCCTCTGCCCATCACTGATGGAGACCAACTGTTCACCGGAAGACTATGCCTCTAGCGGGCAGTTCGGGTAACTGCAAATCTCTGTATCCTCAAATTGCCCACCCAAGTCACCGCCACATCTCAAAAGGGGGTGCATCCACATTGTGCTGTTATTCTCTGCCTTTAACTATCTGTAGTTTCATGAATTCCACCTCCATTAAATTCCTTACCTGCTGTGCTCTGGCTCCCCACTAGCCCCTGTGCCTGTTAGACACCTAGAGCTCTTTCCCTCCCATCTTAACTGACAGGGAGAAGAACAGTGGAGAGGTCTAGTAGTAGGATCCCCTGTGAGGGTGAGTGCCCTCCCTTAGAAGTGTTGTAAGGGCTGGATGAGAAAATACAGCTTGTGAACTTAGACTGGACCCCATCTCAGCAGAAAGATGTGGAGAGAGACAAAGAAATGGAAATCCAACAGACAGGGGATGCTGAGCAGCAGAGGAATTATAATGGTCCAAAGAGGCAGGGAAGTTACCCAGATGCTGTGGTCGTGGCTTCTCAGAGCTGGAGGACTTGGAAACCATCTGGCCCAAACTACTTTTTAGTCCAGTTGAGGAATGAGCCATCTACAAGATGAGGGAACTCTGCAGACTGCCTAAGACCTGCAGAAAGTTGACTCTTGACACTTGCCGTCTCAAGTGGACCACTGGAGCTGCTGAGGCACTCAGCTCTGTGGTGACCTGGGTGGGGTGAGGGGAGAACAGAGTCTAGACGCAGTGCACTGTGTCCCGGGCAGAGGTGCATCGTAAATCCTGAGTGCAACCTCTGCCGACAATGTGCTTCCCACAGGGTTTAGTCACATTGTCTCCCCGTCTCCAGCCATCCTTCCCCTCACTGCACCATCAAAATTATGTAGAGAAAACACATTTAGGCTCACAGCAATTCACCTGAGTGTTTTGTGTGGCTGCGACTAAAGAGGAATCAAGCTTGGTGTCTCTGCTGCTCTGGGCTTCTGCCAGCACCAAGGGCCCCTTTCCCTGTAACCGGCTCTCACACAGCCTCTCCCTGACCTTCCCCAAATTGGCAGTTATAGATGAGATCCATCTAGATTTAGTGCAGATAGAGTCAGAGAGGTGGTGATGATTATGATCAGGGGGTTATCATCGCTCACTTGAGTCCTGCCATTAGAAGAGAGAACGTTGCATGCATTTCTCTGGATCATCCAGAGAAATCACGTGTGCACCAAGATTCCTGAATTCTGGTGAGTTTGATGGGGTTCAGAACCTGCTACCCCAAAATATGGTGCCTTAGCATATTGAGCATTTTGAGCAGAAGGATTCTGAGAGCACGGAAGTGCAGGAATTACTGTCCACCCTTTTCCTGCCCTTCTGCCTTGAAGTAGGGGGCATGGCCTTTGTGGAAGGTGCCTTCCATACTGGAGGAAGGAAGGTCCTTCCCTCCAGGTTGGAGGGACCAAAGAAAGGAATCTGATCACACAGACCTTGATAAGTTTCCCCCAGTTTGTTTCTCTTGGCTCATACCCTCCTTGTCCCAACACGTTTTTCCATGGCTGTCCTTCATCAAACCTAGTATGAAAAAGCTCAGGTTTGACTGTTCCTCAGGTCTTCTGGTTCTTATGAAGGCTCTCACGTCATGTAAAATAATTTATATTAGATAAACCTGTATGCTTTTCTTCTGTTCATCTGCCTTTGTTGATTTAATTTTCAGACCCAGCCAGGGACCCTAAGAGGTCAAGGGAAACTTCTTCCTCCCCCTCAGGGTCAATAACAGCAACTTGCCTTGACTTGGGGCAATCATGTTCACGGTCTGCTGGAATTTCTTAAAAATAAAGAAATATATATTCATAAAAGTATTGTTAATTAACATTTTATCACCAACAATCTAAGTAATAAGTAAGACAAAAGTCAGATTTACAGACATCTGACCACCGCCGCCTGTGTTCCAAACTCCTACCTGACGAGGCTGTCCCATGGCCAGTCTCCCTCGTTGGAGGGCCTGGTGGGAGCCCTGCAGGAGAGTGCAGGAGAACGGCTTGTGTGTGGAGGCCAAGGGAGAAATACGGGTGCAGTGGGGCTGTGTCGAAGTGCAGAGAACCACCCCGTAGAAACCATGCACTGGCTACCGCCTGCCGTGCTTGCTTCTCAGAGGGGGGGTCCCTTGGTGACTCTGACTCTTTTCAAGGAAGCCTGGAATCCATATTTTGGTTTTAAAACTTTTCATTAAGGAAAAAAAAAAGTATATGTAGTAGCCACTCAATTTTTGAAACACGATGCAGACTCCCAGCTGCCAATCTGAGACTTCTGCTCTATTTTATCCTGAAATAACCTAAAATGGACCATTCTTTTGAAGATTTTGAGTCCCTATGCAGAAAATCCTGATAAACTAATGAACTGCCATAAGGGAATTCCTTCCCATGTTTGAAAGGAGCTGCAAGGTCCCGCTGTGGCCTCCTTGTTTTGTGATGAATGAAACCTCCGCAGCTCAGGCACCGTCTGGCCATCGTCCCTGACGAGGCTCCATTGCTGGGACCCCATGGTCCTCCGGCTTCCTTCGCCAAAGTTGGAGCTACACTTGAGACTGCAGACCAGTCCTGCCAACAGGACTGGAGAGAAAGTCTGTGCTTCAGGACAAGGAGAGTGAAAGGGACTTTAGCAATAAAGGTTTAAGGAGAAACAAATTCTGCATATTTTATGAGTACATCAAGGCTTTTGGTTAGCGATGTGTTGAGAGGGCTGTTCTCCAATGGCTCTTTCCTTGAGGAAAACCTGTCCTGGGGCTTCCATGCCCTACTTCTTAGAGGTCACCCAGCCCTTGGATGTCTGCCGCCCTCCCCACCCTCCTTAAGGCGCCTCAAACAGCATGCCGACTCTCCCCAAGCAGAAGCGATCACGGATATATCCAACCCAGGTGGGGTGGGGGCCCTTCTGTGCACAGACACATCATACAACTTCAGTTACTCAGCACCATCAACCTCCTGCTTAGAACAGCCACAGAGAGGAGGGAACATTCCAGAACAGGAGGTGGAGGAGGGCACAGGAAGTCCGTGTGGCTGGCTTGTGCCCACAGGCTTTCAGCGGCAGAGGAGAGCCACACCAAGAACTGGTGACGATGGGAGGCCCTGGAGAGGAGAAGCCAGGTGGGGGAGGCTGGGGAGCAGCATGCTGGCGGAGTCTGGGGAGGGACGTTGTCCTGGCGTTCACCCGGGAGTGCACAGTGAGGACCCCCCTCTGCAGAAACATGCGCCAACCAGGGGATCGGGGGCTGCACAGAGAGGGTCTGAACCCGTGATCGAGGGGGTCGTCCGGACACTTGTCCGTGCGACCTTCCCTAGTCAGAGTCAGGGATGACTTTCTCAGAATCTCCCTGGTCACAGGTCACCGTCGATTTGAGGACACAGCCATGGGGGTTTGTGGCTGGCACAGGAAAGGATTGTAAATGCATAGTTAATTTCAACTCCTTCCTAAAATGTGTTAGAACACTTGCGAAGGCCTCCGAGGAACAGGGTATCAGGATTGTTTGAGTTTCCATGACTCTGGTTTTCTTAGTCCAGACACCCCAGAATACAGGGCTGGGGCTAAAGGCTCAACCTCGGGCGAGCAGCTTGGGGAGTGTGGGCACAAGGCTGTACCCGGGAAGGAGAGCAAGCAGAGAGGTCGGGAGGGAGGGAAGTTCCCTGAGCTGGCCCCCGTTTCACAAGGAAAAGCCCACTGCCCCATCCTGGGGAGCATCTCGGGGCAGAGGGTATGAAGCCACCATGCAGAGAGTAGTCTGGGCCGAGGGCGAGGGAGAGGAGTCCCGCTGCTGGGGTCCCTGGCTCGGGCTCTCCGTGGCCTGCACTGCCTGGCCTTCCTCCCTCGGGGGCCTGGTCCGAGACCGCTGGGAGAGAGAGGCAGGCCCGGCCTCTGCTGGTTTACAGAGGAGTTGAGTGTCTACCCACACTTGTGTTACAGTCCACATGTACCACCTGTCATCTCTCTACTTGCTACCCATCTCTAGCTACCCTCCCGTCATCCATTTATCTCTCTCCCCATCTACCTACCTTTCCACTTACTCTTGTTTTACAGGTAAGAAGCTTGCTGCTTGGGAGGTTGAGTAGCCTGCCGAGACCCTCCTCGGGGGCAGGACGGAGCCCGGCTCGCAGCTGCTGCGTCTGTCAGCTACGCCCCTACGGCCACGGAAGACTGGCCTAAACTTGTCATGCAACAGAGAGTGTAAGTGAAACGGGTTGACTGCTTTTGCCAGGGCCTCGGTGTTCCTCTTCAGGCTCCAGGATGGGCACACCTGGGGAAACAGTAACTTCCCGACGTGGCCATCCACGTGAAGAGCGAGGCTCCTTTCTCTGTCGGGGGTTTGGCGGGTGTTGTTTTTTATCACATGCCATTAACGTATGACTCTGCACCTCTGAGCCCCTGTTATGAATTATCCCTGCCCACGTCTCCAGCACCTGGAAAGATGGTTTACTACATAGAATGAAATAATAATTCAGCTGTGTATTGACAACCCCAGCAATATATACTTACTCCATGTGAAGGGATGTGAATATTGTTCGGCATTATTTAAATAATAGGTATCTTAATAGACGTACAAATCTAAGTGGACTTAACCCATGTCTGTGTGACTGACATGCACGTAATCCAGGCAGTGTGGCCTCAACTGACCATAGAACAATTGATTCAGTGTTTTGTTTTTTTTTAAAGATTTTATTTATTTATTCATGAGAGAGACAGAGAGAGAGGCAGAGGGAGAAGCAGGCTCCCAAGGAGCAGGGAGACCGATGTGGGACTCGATCCCAGGACCCTGGGATCATGACCTGAGCCAAAGGCAGACGCTTAACCATCTGAGCCACCCAGGCGCCCCGATTCAGTGTTTCTGAATGGTGGGTCAATGGCACAGCTGTCGATGGAGTCCACTGAACAGTGACCGTCCCCGCCGCTGGAACCAGCGCAACGCAGCTCGGCTTAAAATAACCCTCCAGACCGTTCTGCCTCGACTTGCGAATCCTTCCTTACGAATGTACCGTAAGCCCTAAAGCCCTGTCCGCCCTGCGGGCTTAGTGATAATTCAAAAATCAGAAATGAATCCATCGGATTTGAAATTCTGGACAATTTAGGAAAAGGCTAGTATAGAAGGAGAGTTGGAAATAGATTTGTCAGTACATGTGAGGTGGAGCATTGGAGAGCTTCAGTGTTTACTGTTTTTCGCATTTTGTGTTTCAGCTTATGAAATAACGTCCAGGACCCATATAGTCAATTTCTCACAAAATGGAATTCTCTGACTTAAAGACCAGCTGGCGGGGCCTTCACTCTGAGAAAGCCGATCGCAGGGGAGCTTTATCCTGGCACTGCTGCCTGGCTGGCCAGGGACTGATGCTCTTGGATAGACGTTTCTCCAGCAAGCGTCCTCCAAGCTCGCAGGCCTCCACAGACAATGCGGGCAGGACAGGAGTGTGGGGCGCCTCGGAGGGCGGGGCTGCGAGCCTGACCCAGTCTATCGCACACGCAGTGACGTCCAGAGTGAAGACCCTGTTTTCTCAAATTCAACATATGACAAAGGGGATAGCACGGCACAGACTGGAAAAAAAATAGGATTAAATTATTTTTTTAAAAAAGCTTTCATGTGCACACATATCATTTTGCAAAAAAAATCAATATGATAATTAGTGTACTTGTTTCCTTTTCTTCTGTGTTTGTCCCCATTACCCACTCACTTCCCTCCTCACCTTCCTCCCAGATCAGCCAAGGCTCACTCTCACGGGCTGGCACCGTGTCCCCCTGATGCTCAGCCTCTCTGCACATGCATGTATGTGCGTGCACACATATTCAGGACCCTGAGTTCACATGTCACAAGTTCACATATCACAGACATTGTCTCCATTGTGCTTTCATATCTCAGCATAGCTGGTGGATTTTGTCACCTGGCGTAATTCAAATTCAGTTTTTAAAAGAAGCCTCTAATGCCCCCGTCATGGACACGCTCTAACAGCTGAGCATTCCTCGTCATGTGCAGGCGTTCACTCCGTCTCTGAAGCTCGACACTCTAAGCAACTCTGTAGTGATCACTTGTGTACTTAAATCTTTACATATCTGCTTTTTCTGTTTCTGCCGTGACTGCAGGGCTGGGGTGCTGGATTGGAGCACGTGTTTCTAAAGGTAACAGTGTGGCCAGAAAGCTTTCCAAAGGCTGTGAAAAGCAACATCCCTTGCCTCCTGTCCTGCCAGCACTGGGGGTTTCCTGGTTCATTTTCTCTGTCTTGCCATGCAAATAGTTGTAGAGCGATGCTTTATTGTTGCTTTAATTTAGGGAGTGTGAGCACCTTTTCACAGGTGTGTTGGCTGTGTGGATTGCTTCCTTATGAATCAGATTTTGTTTTCTTTGTCAGTTTTTCTATTGGTTTTTCCCTTTTTATTTCTAAGAGGGTGTTTTTCACCCTTTCAAACTGTGGATAACACTCTTTCTGTCTTCTGCTTTGTAGACACTTCCCCCTAGTCTGTAGGCTAACTTTCGTGGCCCTTTTAGGCTGTTCTGTATTCCTGTTCTTTCCCTTTGGGCACACGCTCAGATAGTATCTCCCTCCCCCTTGAAGTTGGTCATGTCTTTGTGACTTACTTGGGCCAATGAACTGTCATGGGACCTGGGAAGTTTTACCTTTAGCTTGAAGGCTTGAAGAATGTGGATGTTATTTGCCATATTCTCTTCCCTTTTCCAGGGAAATCACCAACATTCTAGATGGTGATGTGCAAGTCAGCTGCAGGCCCTGAGTGGTGATCACATGAAGGAGAGGGCCACCCACCCCACTACCAACCATAACCTGAGACAGACATGAAACCTGAGCTACTTATATATTTGTTGTTTTCAAGCACAGAGATTTTGGTGCTGTCACTTAGTGCATTATCCTAATTTAGCCTGATGGTTAACTCAAGAGAGAAGGAAAGAGGGAGGAAGGAAGGAAGGAAGGACAGGAGGGAGGAAGGAAGGGAAGAAGGATACAGATATAGAAATAGACATCTCTTTGACTTTGAGACTGAATAGCATGTAATGACTATGCAATTATCAATGCCTGGAAAAAGACGATCATCTTTTGTTGGTAAAATGTTTGGAAAACTGTTGCCTATGAAAATGTATAAAATAGTAACAATTGTGTAGCTCCAGGAGAACAAGACAAAAAATGGAAATAGTTTCATGTATGCTGGTGCTATTATCTGTATTTGGAAATCATTAAAATAAAGAGATGATCTCTGAGAATGGGCCCATTTGCAGGCAAGAGTAAAAGGAAATTGAGTTAATAAAGATTAGAGCACAGATTAACAAACAGAGAAGAGAAAAACAATAGATAAAGTCATCAAAAGTAAGAGTTAGTTCTTTGAAAGGTCAACAAAGTTGGCAAAACTTTAGCTAGATTGACTAAGAAAAAAAGAAGATTCAAATAACTAAAAATGGAAATTAAAGAGGGGACATTCCAACAGATTTTATAGAAATAAAAATGATTGTAAGGGATTACTATGAACAATTGTACCCAAAAATTAGATAGCTTAAATGAAATGAGTCAATTTCTAGAAATGCCCAACCTACAAAAACTGAATCATGAAGAGATAGAAAATCTGAATGACTTATAATTAACAAGGAGATTGAATTAATGCAAAACATCTCAAAAAAGAAAAGCCAGGACCGGCTGGCTTCATTGGTGAATTCACCATTTAAAGAAGAACTAAGACCAATTCTCTGCAAATTTTCCAAAAAACTTGAAGAAGAGGGAACACTTCCAAGTGCATTCTGTGAGGCTCTTACACTAATAGCAAAGCCAGACACAGACACGTCAAGGAAAGAAAACTACAGACCAGTATCTCTGATGCACACTGATGCAAAAATCCCCAATAGAATACTAGAAAACTGAATTCAACAGATATTAAAGAGATTACATACCATAGAGATAAAACAAAGAAAGTCCTAGAGACATCAAGGTCAAGTGGAGCTTAGCTTTGAGGCAAGGATGAAATCAAGAATATGGTCATTATGCACATTCTGAGAAGTCTTGAATGAATTAAAGGACTTCAGAATCATGGAATGGTTGAGGGTGTGGCAGCCAGTAAATTTAATTGGAAGAAAGTAGCAACAGTAAAGATTAAAGGTGTGGTTCTTTTGCCAAGCTCAGCAGGTGTTAGGCACCCAAAGTCTCCTTAGGGATGAGACTTTGAGAAGAGAAAGAGCACATGAGCATTGTGTCTAGACAGGAACACTGAGTGTGGCTCTTGGCACATGGACTGACTGGAATCTGAACTAGCTAGATGGGGAGCCAACCAAGTCTGCCAGATACTTCAATTGTCAAAAGAACCACCAGTCTGGACTGAGATTTATAACAACTCTTAGACCTTTGACTGTCTATGGGCAACAAGGGAGGAGAAGACACTCAGCTTCTAAGAAAGTCAAGTCCCTAATATGGTCAAGGATGAGAATGGAGAAGAAAACATCTTCCAAAGAATGGAGCCAAGAATCACTGTAAGAAACAAGCAAACAAACCAAAACTGTACAGAAAACTGCTACTAAGGAGCAGAATTAGGAGCTTATCAAGGAAGATCCTGCACTTCCAGGTTAGAAAGCTCTCAGAATACCTATTTTCACAATTCCTTATGTCCATGATTGATTAGGTATCTGTGATTCTACCCCTTTCATCATGGAGGTGTTTATCATCACTGTCCTCTCCCCACAATATCCTTGTGTGCCCTGTGTGTGCATGGGGGGAGTGGGGACTGATGAGAGGAGTGTGAGTCACCATCCCTTTTTCTTTGCTGCCACTTATCCACAGGGATCCTCGATGTTTAGCGTGATGTCATGACTGGATTTGAGGATGAGAATATTTTGTGTAGGAGGAAAAATAAATTATTTGGTGATCAGAGGGGCAGAGTATGTGGTCTGTATTGCTATTTGCCAATATTTTTCTTTCTCCTGTTGAGCTCATGGTAGATTGTACTTTCCTATCCTAAGTCAGGCATGGGCATATGGCTGGTTTGACCAATGAAATTTGAGGAGAAGTCATCTATGTCACTTTGACATAGTCTCTAAGAAGCCTTCAAGGACCAATAAATGGTTTGCCATGTTTGCTTCCCTTGCATAATGACCAGTGCTGTCCTTGGTAGGGAATACCTCGAGCAACCTCAAATGAATGAACTTGTACTGAAAGTGAGAAATAAACCTTTGTTGCTTAAAACCACTGAGACTTTTTAAAAAGATTTTATTTATTTATTTGACAAAGAGAAAGAGAGCGCACAAACAGGGGGAGCGGCAGGCAGAGGGAGAAGCAGACTCCCCGCTGAGCAAGGAGCCTGACGTGGGACTCCATCCCAGGACCCTGGCATCATGACCTGAGCCGAAGGAAGGCAGACGCTTAACCCACTGAGCCACCCAGGTGTCCCTAAAACCACTGAGATTCGGATGTTGTTTGCCACTGGAGCGAGGTCTTGCTCATCTTGATTGAAACCACTGTTGAATTTGTTTATGGTGGCTTTTGCTATACAAAAGCTTTTCATTATTTTCTCATAGTTAATTATGCCCATTTTTTCATTTATAATTTCTGGGCCTCCAATCTTGTCTGGAAAGGTCTCTCACATGCCAAATTGGACATGTTTATAGCCCTCATTCTTGGATCTCTCCCAAATTTTAATTAATTAATCCAGTGCTACACTGGACCTCTCCATGCCTCCATCCTACTGTTCCCCCACTATCCTGTTCAGAAAATCAATAGGATTGTCTTTTATTTAGTGGAAAACAGAGTTGAGATTAGATGTAATAAGATTTTCACTTAGTAAAAGGGTCTAAAAGGACATGTCTAAGAAAAAGACAGAGTCCCCAAGTGACCGCCCAAGTCATGTCTGGTCTGCCTACTCAGAGTGCTAGATGTCCATAAATTGTATTTTCTTATCTTCACCTCCTAAAATTTACCATTTATTGCTCATTTCTCAGACAGGGCTTTCTAGCCACACAGCTTAATTAGAAAAGGTCATTCTTCGCAGGAAAGAACCACTTGAGGAAATGTTTGTTACACTACCTTGCTGTCAGGGGTATTGATAGGACATTAGGTTGCTTATCGTTTCTGTGCCTCCCTCCCTCCTCAAGTCTGTCGGAAAGGATCAAGACTACACTTAAAAATATTTATTACAATTATAGAGCAGATCTTTCAAAGCTATAAAATAATCACAGTCTGGAGGTTAGCCTTTCCTATTCACCTTGTTATAAATGGCGGTAAGAGCCTGATCTCAGAGTTACTGCAGGAGGGGAAAACCTGTTGTTTGCTGGCAGAGTGAAAAGCAGCAGTCCCTTCTGTGCTCCTAAGTAAAAAACAACATTCCGTTCATAGAACTTGTGAGGATAAAAATGTGCTGAAGTGTGTTCTGAGGGCACCAAAGTGGCTCATAGTGTGGGACCTGTCACTGTTCTTATTTACACCCCAGTTTATAAAGGAGACTCTTCAACAGGATAAGAAACTAGGCTTTTCTGGATTCTGTTTGGCAAGAAGGAAGCTAAGTGAAGGGGGTTCCTTAGTGGCTTTTAGAAACAGCATTTGATAATAAGGGAATTTTGCGTTTAGTTCTTACAAATATGCCTTCTTTAATTTGTCCTCTCTCCCTAAGCAAGGGAGTGCAGTGGCACTTCCTTTGAAAAGGTGACACTTTGGGGCGAAGTCGAATTATTGAATTAATAGGGCTGTTTGCATATGCTGTGAAAATCCGTTCTCTTTGCTCTACAGATAAGTTGCAGAACCACCAGTTTCAGGCCTCCAGAATTTGCAGACATTTTTGAGGGAGGAAGGACTTTCCAAAAGACAGGAATAATCAAGATTTGCTTTGTGCCTTTGGTCTCCGATGAGTTGTCTATGGCTTTGCAGGTCGATGAGGTCTTGACCTGAAATTTCAGAACCAGAGTCTGTGAGAAAAGCCAAGTGGGGTCAGACCCTCCGCCCCATCCAAGCTCCTATTCCCACGGGCAGGACAGAGGTGGCTGCCAAATTCCCAAATCAAACAACACAAACCAGCATTTCAAGGCTGGTCTTGTGGAAATCTAACCTCAAAGTCCCTTGGTTTTCTTACTCCAAGTGACGGACTGTTCTGTAGACATCTTTAGCTGAGTGGTATTTCTGGAGCAAGTGGGGTCAGCTTTCACAATCGCCTTTGACAGGTTGGGTGGCGAGAGAGATTACCCACTTTCGGGTTGGATTTTGCCTGAAGTGAAGCTAGGGTCGAGGGCTCAGGAGTCTGTCCTATTTTGGGAAGGCTCATGGCTTCCTCTGGTTATCAGCGCTCACGACATCACACTCGGGTTATCTGGGAGAAGCCAGCTGGGGGCAGAGTGTGAAGTGAGGAAGTGCTGTCCCCAGACGTAGACAGCCCCGTGGGGCAGAAGCTAGTCACTTGCTGGGGCTGGTTTCCTGTCAGAGCAGGAAGAGGTCAT
This sequence comes from Leptonychotes weddellii, assembly GCF_054177405.1. NCBI lineage: Eukaryota > Metazoa > Chordata > Mammalia > Carnivora > Phocidae > Leptonychotes > Leptonychotes weddellii. Next base: position 1,930,248 of record NC_138375.1, read on the forward strand.
TATGATAGCCTCGAGTGGGCAGGGACACAGTTTCCATCTGTAAGAACTGCCCGGGACGTGCGAATCCTTTGAAAGGCTATGAATTTCACAACACCTTCAAGGACACGCTTGCCACTGGGAGAATCAATGTTGAGGGTTGACATATTTGGAAGACTTTGGATTCTTAAAAAAATTGGATAAGTCTGTTGAAATAAAAAACTGTGTTTCCAAAAATACTGTGGAAGAGAACTCTTGCCCCAATTTGTAAAATTACAGTTTATTGCTAAAGCAGCCTGAGGGCACGAGTACAAATGAAATGACATTAATTAAAATACAGAAAAACAGCAGAAGGGATCGTTTTATAATGTAAGTTCAAAAGAACGGGGGAAGAAGTGGAAATATGTGTCTTTCCAGCACCGGGGAGAATAAGTCTGGAAAGGTCGGGGTGCAGTGCCCCCAGCTCATTAGAATGAAGGCAGGACAGCGCGTTCCGTGGCCTCCCGTGAAAGCTGTCCTGCCTTACTTTGTCAAAATGTCATTTAGGCGTGGAAAGCAAGTTTTGCTCACTGATCTCAAAGGTCATAAGGAAGCAGAGGGAACTGGTTTCCCTCTTGGCTTTGCAGCTCCCACGTCCGAGTGGCTCCTATCCTGTCAGTTGGCTCTGGAAGCCGCGTTAGACGACAATGTTGGCCGTGGGGACACGATTCCAGTCTCTTCCCACCCCAGCTGTGCATGACAGCAAGGAGTCCCCAGGACTGCGCTCTGTCCCGTGGCCTCTGGTTCCGCATCAGGGGGAGGGGCCCTGATTGAGGGGAGCACCGGGTGGAGTTCCAGGCAGTGACAATGCCCTTGGGAGGAGCCAATGGTCTTGGCACGTGGGGGCCTCACGGGGAGTCCGGCAGAGGGGAAGAAGAAGGCTAAGCAAATCCTGTCCGTGGAGAAAATCCTTCCATGGCAGAGCTCCTGGAGAAGAGAGGAGACCACGGAAGGAGAGGCAGGGGCACCGTTCATAGGATGCTGGCCCCCGGGGGTAGTGAGACATGGACAGAACGGGTTTCCGGAAGCCCCCAACACTCAGTGCAGCCCCGCCCGGCTCCTGGGGGGAGGAGTCCCTGGTCTGTGCTTCTGCCTGACACACCTGGCGTTCCGGAGCTGGTGAGCAGCATCGAGAGGGGCACACGGCCTGCTCGGAGCGCACTGCTGGGCCCTTTCAGGGTCCCGTTTCCCTGTGCAGGTCTCCAGGGAGAGAGCAGAGCAGGGGGTCCCTCCCACCTTGTGCTGGGAACAGAGACACCAACACCCTCACTGCTGCATTCTCCTCCTGCTCCCACCGTGGCCCCAGTCGGCACCCGAAGACAGGTCTTTCCCGCCAGGGCTGGCCCTGAGCATGCTCTCCCCCACCGCCCAGGGTCGGGGCTGGGGGGCAGAGAGGGAAGTCACAGGCAGAAACAGTCTTCTGCAGACAAGCTCCTTAGTCTTCCCCCTGAAACACTCTTCTCTGTAGCCACGCCCCAGTGTGTCCAAGAGCCCCGCGTTCAGTCCCCTCTGGGGGCTGTGGAAGCCAGCTGTGTGTGTGTGTGTGTGTGTGTGAGCACGCACACATGCATGGACGGAGGTGGTAGGTAGGAGAGCAGATGTTAGAACCGGCTGCCAGGACTGAGATTCAGTACGATACTCAGGACTCAGTTTGAGGATTTTCATACTAAATCAAGAAGAAAATGAGAAAGCAGAAAAGGAAAGATGATGTGTATCTCTAGACAACTGTCAAGAAAGTCTAATGCAAATTATATACACACAGAGAGATATACGGGAAATTGCAATTACTGCTTTTGTTTTTATTTGTTTCCTCTCTTGAAAATTCCAGCTTGTTACACTTGTACAAAAGAAATGGCCCAACCCCAAATATTGGGGGAGCCGCTCCCCCCGTAGAGGAACCAGGGGGTCCAGGGCTGGGCTGCATGGGCACGGCCGGGCTGTCTCCCCCTGGAGAGGCCATTGTTGAAAGCTGACCTGTGGGAGGGTGACCCCTGCCTGGAGGGAGGCTTCCTTCAAAACTGGGCCCGGCCTCCTCCCCGGAGACCCCTCCCCAGCGAGGCACTGAGGCTGGCCTTCAGCCTCGGGGATGAGCAGGTCGATCACCGACGTGAACGTCTCGGGACCACAGGCGTGCATCTCACCTGTGAACTCACATGCAGTTGGGTGAGGATGCCTCAGAGCAGAGAGCGGAGCACCGCACAGAATCCTGGGGCCAGCTCTCCTTGGTCCAGCTCCACAGTTGCTGGGGACTTGTCTTCCCCACGCTCCTCCCCGTCCCTGTCCCTGTCTCTGTTTTACTTACTGTTTAAGATCGCATCCATGTCTGTGTCTGTACTCTCCGTACCTACGCCCGTAGCCCTGTTTCTGTCTTCACACCTGCACCACACGCAGACCTATCTCTGTAGCCATCACTGTTATTTGGGGAAAAAGGAGAACAAGGTAAAAATAGGCCGTCTCCTCTCGCATCTAGATTAGCATTGACTGCTTCCATATTTCACATAATTGGAATATTTCCAATTTATATTTCCAAACCTTGGTTGTTGTTTTTTATTTTTTCTCATTTGAATTTATGCCATACATACAAGCATTTTCCAATGTCATGAAACATTACTGCTTGCAAGGTGTTTGTTCACATAACTACCAAATTTCATGAAAGCACTCTGCCGTGGTGAGACATTGCACACTCGGCCGTGATACCGAGCACTTTATGAACATCGTTGTGCAAGAAGCTTTTCTCGTCTTAGAGTCCGGGGTTCCAATCTTACACCTGAGGTCTTAAGTCGAGATGCACAAATGTCCTAAGCCTCCTCGGGACAGATTGCTTCCAGGAAGGTCCTCCTGTGGGCGTGCCACCGGCCTCGCTCTCTGTGTGCGCGAGGGCAGAAAAGGGAATGCAGGAGCCCCCCACCCCCGGGGCACTCAGCTCGCTCTCCCAAGCACCACTCACTTAAGGGTTTCGGAAAGGCAGGGTGCTGTCCATACTGTGGACGTGCTCCATTATTTCACTCGAATTTGAGGCCCCTGCGGAATTCACACAAGTCATAAAAATTTTCACAGACACTGTTGACTTCAGGTGTGTCCAACAGCCCATGAACAAGAGAAAATCCCTATAATAATGTCCCTCAATACAGGTTTCTCTTTAGGCTCAACTGGGAACTATCAGATTCTTTCCAAGTGATTGATACTTTAAAAACAATGCTGCTGTTGTATTAAATTAACCTTGGATTATCTAGCTGAAAATGCATCATTCTGCATTTTCAGCTGTTTTTCTTCTGTTCAATCCTTAAGAGAACTCATTCAAATTTTGAGAGCTTTTGATTGCTTAAAATTGGCAAAGCCCAGGTGTGAAGAGCTTCGGGTTAAAGACAGAGTATTAAGCCAGTCTCCACAAATGGGCAAAGCTGAGCACCAGGTTGGAGGTGGGACAGCTCCCAACAGAGCCCATTGGGCTGATGGCTGGCATGCAGTCCTCCAAGGCATAGCCCTGGGCAGGAGGGACTCCCACACGCGTAGTCTACAGACGGTTCAGCAGAACTTCCCAGAGACAGGAAAACTGCCCCAAGGCCCCTGCCCAGGAGACCACGTGCCAGATCTTGTGACAAATTCTCTGGGAGAAGCCCAGTATGGAGGGAGGCAGTGGTCAGCCGTGAAGACCGGTTTCCGTCATTCCCCTCTCTGGGCCTAACAATGCAGGAGCCTGGGGAAGCCATAGGTGGACGAGCTGAGAGCCCGGCCCTCACTCTTGGGTGTGGTGTCATGACAACTCAGCATCCTCCACGCGCCTGCCGCCAGCAAGCCCAGAGCACCCCGGTGCGCAGCGGGACGGCCTCCTGGCTGCCTGTGGCCGGCAGCGCCCAAGGGCCGGGCGGTCACCATCCCCGATGACAACTCGTGCTGGGCCCTTTGTCCTTCCAGAGACGAGGTCTGCTTATCCGCAGCTCAAAAGGGCCCCCTCCTGCTGCCACTACATCCTTGGGAAGCAGAGACCCGGGGCATCTGAAACTGTCCCCACTCCAGGGGAGTAAGATGCTCACTGGAGACGCACTCCCGCTCGGGGCTGGCCGCCTCCCCTGTGCCCGCTCTGCGGCTCGACACCCCTGGCCTCCTGGATTCCGCTGCGGCCCCTGCTTCCGCCTCTCCCTGAGCCGAAGCTGAGCCCCTTCCTTGGAATCCCGATTCCTTGCTTCATCCGCCTGGCTCCTGGAATAGGCAGCTTATGTAGCTTACCTGGCCACGGACTGGGATGCCATTGCAGCCCCAGGGCCAGGCCTCACCTTACTACAAGAAAATGTGATAAACCACGAAGGAATAGGTAATGTGTGCTTGTCAAATGAGACCTTTATCATTGACCATCTCAACTTATTTTCTCTGGAATTGCTCAGTTTAATACTTGTGATAATTATGTGTGGATCCCCCAAATAGATTCACCTATCCTGATGTGACTTGCCTGGAATTTCTTTCAAATTAATTTAAGTATTTGTGAAGCATAAAGACCCATATATTACACGTTGTCAAGGTCTTTATTCCTGCTACACCTCACAGGTGATAGGCTCCAGGGCTGTTTTGTTTTCAGATGAAACCAAGTCAGATTTCCTGGACTAGTTGCCAGTTGCATCAGCCTCCTGGAAAAGGTACATTCTGTTTTGACAAGTCTACCACGATAGCACATTAAAAGGTGCGTGTTCAAATATACATTTCTGAGTGTATAATTCAGAATAAACATACTCCATAAAATAAAAAAATATATATATTTAAAAAGGCGTGCAAGGAAAATGCAGGTTAATTGCCGTGTACATAGTAGGCAATTTTCATTCATCTTCAAATTATGTTAACAATGTATCAAAGTCACTGTAAGACAGTGTCATCAGTCTTATAGCAAATCTAATAAAAAATTATTAAACGCAGAAAGTCAAAATACACACTTCTCGTCTCGAGTGGTGCTGACGGACTGGTGTGCACGCAGAGCTCCGTGGGGCGCTCTGGGGCAGCGCTCGGGACCGGTCCTCGGGTGCCGGGCTCCCCGGTTGAAGACAGCCGTACCTGCGTTGGATCATCAAGGGTGTGAAATCCCCTCAGATGGAGCCTGACCCCACTCTGTTCCTCCAACAATTCGCGGCTGTCATTATCAAGCAGTAACTTCAGGTTCACGTTTGAGTCTGGCTCCACAGACACCTGCCTGTTGGCATCTCTCCGGTAGACAGAGATAGGTGGGTGACCGGCTGATACCCACGGACAGCCTGGGCCCTCTCTCTCGGGCTTTGAGGGGTGCAGTGTAGTTGGGGTACCTGCTCTGGACCTACTTTGTCTGCGTCAAATCGTGGCTTCAGAATCCTGGAGGAAACATAAAATATTATGAAATGCAGAATACTTTATTTTGCATCATA
>NC_138375.1:1936146-2023440 GCF_054177405.1 Leptonychotes weddellii
CCCCAGATATTCTCCAGTTGTTTTCACAGCTACAAACCAGAGGCTTCCCCAACATTAATGTATGAAAATGCTTGTTTTATTCCGAGTGGCCTTACCAAGATTACGGCATCACTGTGACTGTTGATGGCTTCAAGTTTCCCAGGAGGATTCGGAGCCCAAACTGTCAGGAAGCAGAGATGCCGGCCTTCCCTCTCTTCCCTGAAAGTCCTTCCTTCTGACCCTGAGCCCCACAGTGTCCCGGGTCCTCTGCTGCCCCTTTGTCCTTCCGGAAAGACCCTGAGCCTCCTGCACAGCCCCTGCCTCCCGCCTCATCGCTAAGAGGCCTGAGCGGTCTGCCCCCCATCGCCTTCCTGCAAGGCGGGCAAGTCCTCTCCAGGAGACAGCCCGGTGCTCACAGGGACAGTCAGGGGCTCCCTTCACACCCTAGCCCCCCGAGCCCCGGCGATCCTACATGGAAGCCTGTTGCCAGACAGACAAGGACGTGAGGAAGAGAAACCTAGAGCAGCTACCCGGATCCATCGAGGGGACATTTCTGGCTGGAAGCAGGACTAGGGGTGCCTGAGCTTTGCCCCCCGTGCCCTCCTGTGACCTTAACTGACCAATCAAGCTGAAGGTCACCGCGTAGAAGGCTTCTGCCTTGTGAATATGCTTGCTTCTCTCAAAACTCTCGTCCTAAAAATATGCTTTTGAAATGACACTTATGTTCTGTTTGGGGGCAGGCAGGTTCTGTCTTGCTTCCCGGACAAGGCCCGCCCACCAGCTCTTTGAGGAAAGCATGTCATTTGGGGGAGAGGGGCCGCCGCAGCCGTCCACCCTGAGGTGGGCTCTGGCCCAATCCCCTCCCTGGGGCAGGGCCCTGAGCCGGTCGCTGAGCAGGCCTGGGGTGCTGGCCCGAGGGAGAATATTCCGGAAAGTGCCCCGCTAGAACCTGGGATATGCGTCAATGCTGAAGCCACTTCTGAAGGAGCAAACAAATACGAAGAGCCGTGCCCGGACCTGACCTAAGGCAGCGCCCAGCCCAGCGGACATCACAGCTCCCACCTACAAACCTTCTGCTCAGAGCTGACCAGCCTCCTGCAGGCCCAGAGCCGCGCAATTCCCCGGGGGTTGGGGGGAGAAGGGGCTCTCAGGGGATGCCTGGCCGGCTCCACTCACGGGGCACCTCCTTCCTGCCTGGCCTGCTGGGGGAGAAGGTCTGGGGTCTCAGCCTGGACCCCGACCCCACCTGGACTAGTCAGGCGAGGAGGCCATGAGCAGATATGGGGGCTGCAGGGCGCTTTCGCAGGAGCCCGGCTCCCGCTCAGTCCACCGTCCAGGCCCAGACCCACCTGTGCCTGTCTCTGTGCCCGACAACGTTAGAGGGCCCCCCCGATGGCGCCTGGCCACCCTGCCCAAGCCCACGGCCTCCCACACATGGCCCAAGGCCTGTGCCCCGCCTGGTGAAGAATGGGCTGGAACGACCTGGCTCTAGGGAAGCGGGGTCTCCCGTGCGGGCAGGTTGGGGGGGGTGCACACTTGGCTAATGCCCACCCTCAGGCACCTGCCCCCCTCCAGCGCCACCACCTCCGCCCTGGAAGCCCATCCCCACTCTTCCCCTGGGAAGGCTTCTGCGCCAGGAAACTCCGGGGTGTTGCGGGGGCAATGGGTGCTCTCCCCCCTCCTCTCCCACTCTGCCGTCCCCATTTTCTTGTGGAAGAGTAAGGGGCAAACTCAGAGAAGGATCCAGAAGTTTCTGGGACCATGAGAAGCAGTGTCTGGGCACCAGCAGGGTGAGGACAGGAGGGGGTCGGCGGGAGAGATGCCTCTGGGGAGCGCAGTGGCCGCGTCACAGGTATTACCTGCAGGAACATGAGGGGGGGCACCGGGGCCAAGTTCCAGGGAGGCACAGGTGGAGGGGACGGGAAGGCGCTCGAGCAGTAACCGTCCTGCATCTTGTATGTCAGCAAATATTGCAGGAGGGCGTGCACTGAGCGTCTGCGGTCCTGGGCATCACTGTCTGCACTGGGTCCCGTGCCCGGGGACCAGTCATCCATCAGGGCACAACCCAGCAGCTGGGCTCCCGCACCCGGGGCGGGAGAGGCCCCTCGACTGACCAGCCACTGAGATGCTGCTCGGCCAACAGGAGAGCCAGCAGTGAGCTGCAGCGGGGAGGCCGAGGGTCTCAGCCCAGGCAGCACAGCCGGGCGTGGGGGCGGCCCAGCGGCTGCTTTTCGGGTGTGCACGTGTGTTGTGGCAAATGCGTGTGCCTCTGGGCTGGAGCCAAAGACAGACGGGAGAGGCGACTGATCCAGAATGGGGCGGGAAGCACGCGGGCTCCTCCCGCGGGCCCACCCTGCCCCCGACATAATGACCAGCGACGGGGATTTGCCCTAAAACCCTGGCCAAGGGGCTCAGCGCTAGTGGGCAGCATGGGAGCCCTGCAGTCCCACGGCGGCCCCGCGCCACGGTTGGCTGTGCAGTGAGCAGACAGGAATCCCGGCGACAGGCAGCCGCGCTCCCCGATGAAAACCCTCTCCTTCCACTTCTGCAAAGGTAATGAGGAAGTAATGAGGCTTGACCAGAATGTTCTCAGCCCCGATCCCCCCTCCCCGCAGGTTCCCAGAGGATATGCAGCGGGATGCCCGGCTTCCGTGAAAGCCGGCTGATGGCTAGCTGGAGGGTGAGCCGCTACTTGGCCAGCTTCCAGGCGGCCCAAGCCGGCCTGAGTGAGAAGTTCAGATAAACCCACCCCTCCACACCCCCCCACCCAGGCTGTCGGGCCGGAATAAGACGAACTGACGATGTGCAGACCCCATCAAGAGGCTGACTGTTTGTTTTGTCACTTGATGGATACGGAGCCCTGACCTTTGCGGGCTACCTCGTCTCCACTGCCCCCTCCTCCCCGGGACCCATCGTCCACCCCCCCCCCCCCGCCCTTTGCAGGTTTGCCACTTCTACTGTGCAAATAGTCAACACCAAAAAAGGTAGGCAGAGGGCTATTTGAGATCATTAGCTTAATTTGAGCTGAAAGGTCTTTGTTGTAAGTTGGAGAGGGGAGGGACCTAGGGGCCTTTGCAAAGTGTTTTGCTGGCGAGCTTGTTGAGATATGATTGCCTTTGTTGTGATAATCTGAAATTAATTTGCACTTGAACCCATCTTTCTTCTGGGCCCCCTTTAAACACCGTCTTAATTATGCGCCCTGCATGGAATTGAGCTTGGCCCCGTGATGACAAAGCTGGGGCTGGAATCCCCCAGGTGCAGGAGGCTTTCTTCACTAACTCACAAGGTAATAAAACAAAATGCTCCCTCGCACATGCTTAAGAGCCAGGTACTTGCCGGAGGGGAACAGCGATAATCAGTGTACGGCTACACATTTCACTACCTGCTTTCTCAGGGGGTCAGTCTCTCTCTTGTTAAACTTCTGCTGCTATTAGTTGATTTGTACCTGGAACGTTATGAAAAAGTGAGAAAGGGATGTTTTGTTCTATCTCAGCCGCCCCTCATCTAAGCGGCTTTGTCTCCAACATCCATTTTCTCAGATTTCTTTTGGACACTATTAAAGGCTCCCTCCTCATCTGCACAATTGATCTGAGCGGAGCACCTTCCTTGTTCCCAGTGTGAGCTGTAATATCCTTATCAGCATTCTCTTAGTTTTAACCCAGATTAGTGTTTTTGGTGCGGAATCTCATTAACTCTGGCAAGCCCATCTTGTGATTGCCTTTGGAATTGTAATGGACTAAGGCCAGCAGGGCCTTTCCCCGAGGCACACATCCTTCAAATCAGCCTTGAGCTCAGAATAACTGCACACTCTTCCCTGGGAAGGGTCCTTCTGGAGGCTCCCTCCGCACCTCTGGCTGTATGGGGACCGGAACCTGGGGGGAGGGGGTCTGCCTGCCCCCTCCCCTGCCCCCATTCCTCCTTCTGTCCCCCCAGCTCTTCCCCCTGCTCCCTCCTGCCCTCCTCTCTGCCCCTCCACCCCTCCCCCTGCCCCCTCCTGTTTGCCTCTCTCCCTCCCACAGCGGCTTGGAGGGGGGACCCCTGAGAAACAGCCTTTACTGTCATCTTATCCTAGTGCTCCGAAGAAAGTGCAGTTTCATTGTCCCAGGAAGCAAAGAATATTTGCCCATTGGGAGCAGGAGGAAGAAAGCAGAGAGGGTGGTGTTAACGGTGAGACATGCCTCCGTGAAAAAAGTTCATTAGCTCCAAATTATCCTTCAGGTGTTTCGTGAATGATTCATGCAGGATAGCCAGCTTATTTTAGGAATAAAACCTTCAAGGGTCAAAATTCATGGTTATTGGAAAAATAAGATGTCATCCCAAATGTCAGTTTATTTCTGCAGCACATGGGGGGACATGCCAACAGCGGATTTATGTGACTGCTCTCAGGCATTAGCAATTTTATTCTGGAAAAATACAGGTGAATAATTGGAAACAATATAATTTTTAACAAAAAGATATATGTCTGTAGGGTGGCTCATCCTTTGCATGTCATCGTTTTGTGTTTCAGGGGGATGGAGAGCATTAGTGCTGAGACCGGCTGTGGCCATAACAGGGCGGGTTCATCTCCTGTTTCCCAAAGCCTTCTGCTCCTCCGTTGCTCCCACCATGTGATGTTAGGAAAAGCTCGGAGGCCAGGCTTCGGTCTATTTACTTGCCTCCTCAGAAGGCCATGCGGCGAGTCCACGCACCAGGTGTGCAGAGAGGAGGCGTGGGGCGTCTGGGTGCCCCCTCCGTCCGTCCACGGAGGTGTGGGTCCATCTGCTATCCTGCCGAAGAGAAGATGCTTGATACACACAAGCGATGGCCGTGCCTCAGATCCCCTATCCGAGGAACGATGCCTCGCGCCATCCGCAAGGGGCCACGGTTCACTTGTCACCGGGTGGAAATGCGGGTACCCGGTGTTGCCTCCCGGAACCGTCTAGAGCACGTGAGGGTGTGCGTGTTACCTTACAGCTGGCGTGCTGCCTGCTGTCCCGCAGAGCACGTGTGCGTGTCCCCGTCATAACCTGGGGGAAGCCTGCGCGCCGCCGATGCCCCACGGAGGAGGAGCAGTGCTTCTGTGCCCCCCTCCTACGCAGAAGGTGCAGGTGCGTTCACCTGAGCAGCCCCGCGGCTCTCCGCCACCCCGCACCCACCCCTGCCACGGCGTCTGAACCTGCCCACAGAGCAGCTCAGGAAGGACCCCGGAGACACGCACTGTCTCAGAGTGGCAGTCCCTGGTGGCATGGCCAGCGTGTGCGCGTGCATGTGTGTGCAAGTGCATGTGCACGTGTGTGTCCATGTGTGTGTGCATGTGCGTGTGCATGTGTGTACATTGTGCACATGTGTGTGCACGTGTGTATGGGTGTGCACGTGTGTGCGTGTGTACATTGTGCACATGTGCCTGTGCACATGTGTGTCCATGTGTGTGCGCACGTGTGTGTATGGGTGTGCGTGTGTGCACGTGTGTATGCATGTGTACATTGTGCACATGTGCGTGTGTGCACGTGTGTCCATGTGTGCGTGTGTGCACGTGCGTGCATGTGTGTATGGGTGTGTGTGTGCACGTGTGTGTCCATGTGTGAGTGTCTTCATGTGTGCACATGTGCACGTGTGTGCACGTGCACACGTGTGTGCATGTGCATGTGTATGCGTGTGTACATTGTGCGCATGTGTGTGCACGTGTGTCCGTGTGTGCACGTGTGTGCATGTGCACACTTGTGTGCGTGTGTGTGCACGTGTGTGTGTGCCTGCTTCCCGCCCTCTCTTCTCCCGCCGGATCTCTGGGCGCTCACTCATGCTGTGCACGTCACTGCCCCACACTGACAGGCTGCCCCCGCAGAACAGCCTTCCTCAAACAAAGCAGGCAGCCCTGTTTCTCTTATGATAACATCTCCTGATCTCATTATTGATTATCTGCTTTCTTGGGTCTTGTTTCCTGAAAGTTTGATGTGGGGCAACAGAGGTGACAAAGATTGGCACCGGGCTCTGGGAATTAAGTGGCCGGTCACTAGATCAGCATCCACGGCGGGAGGCCGGAGTGTTTGGCAAAAGTATTAGATGCTGTCTTGACTTAATCTCTCCCTCCTTTATCTTGAATCTGTCCTGAACCGTCCCAGGCAATTTACCAGCCTTGTCATTGATTTTTATCACCTAAATGTGCCCCTGTGAAGAACTACTTTTTGAATGATGAATCAGCAGCTCATTTAAACAATTGTGCACGTCACCTTAATGTGAAAATAGCTGTCTAAACACCAACAAAAATACCGCAAACACCCCGACTATTTACATCAATCTTTGGCCAGCACTGTTGTGGTCCTGAAGGCTCAGCCCCAATTCTTAGAGCCGGCGTCTGATAAAGCCACCGAGCTCGCTGCACGAAACACCTGTGCACAACTCACAACCATCCAGAGCGACAGAAGCACCCGGAAGCGCTGCCCAGAAAGTGTCTCGTCCACGGCCTCGCCTGTCCCAGGAGGGCCTGTGACGCCTGCATCCAGCAGCCCATCCGACTGTCACAGGCTTGGTTTGTGTATTTAAGACCTACTTATTTTCAGGGTAGAGCTCCTGAGACCGAGGTCGCCAGGCCACGAAACTCTGATGCCAAGCATAGTGTTCAAACTACAGTTTCTTTTCTCCAGCTGCCTCCATCCCGCCCGCTCCCCGTCTCTGAACCAACATTGGATCTCCTTCCATGAAATCAGCCAGGGCCCAGGGGAGTTAACAACTCAGGCAGGATGCCATCGGCATCCCTGGGCCCTCTGTGCAGCAGAGAATCTTCAGCATTTAGCTTTGAAAGTTCCTAGATTAAGCAGAATTGCTCTGGGGGGCCATTGGCATTGCCGATGCCCCTGTAGGTGTCTGCACAGCAGTAGAACGTTCGATCTGGCAGGAAGCAGCACTTGGACCCTCTTCAGGATTCCTGCCACCCGGCCCATCTTGGTACTGCAGTTACACTGGAGGCTAAACTTCCCATGGCTCAGAGCAATCTGGGAGTCTAGGTGGGCATTGACGTTGGGTTAAATTTCTCACAGGTGCTAATGGTGTGTGATGTTCTTGAAGGCTTGTCTTGCTGGACAGGGCCCTGGACGTCTGCTTCCCGCTCTGTGCTACTGGAGGAATTCTAGGGACACAACAGTTAGTGGAGTGGGTGTCTTTGGCATCAGGTACAACTGATGTACAAGAATTTCCAGGCTCTGATCCATAAAGCAGGTGTGAAGGAACAGCTCCCGCCCCAGTTCACCCTTCCATTGTGGCTGCAGGGGCTCCCAAGTGTAACTGCCTGTCCTCCCCCTGGCCAGAGACATGCGGGGAATGCCACGCCATTCTGGGAGGGCAGAGGGGACAGCAGGAGGCTGATTCTGTCGTCTTGCTGTTTATTTTCGCTCTGCAGAAGCTGCCCTCCTCCCTCTGGCCTCTGGGAAGACACGCATGTCTTTCCCTTCCAATAGAAACAGAGAAGCTGTCTCTCCTCGGAGACTGGCCTAGATCCCCTGTGCCAATTATCATTTTGATTAATCTGTAGAATTTGTTCCCTTGGAGTCCCTGGCAGAAGTACACAGCTGCATCCCAAAGGGTCCATTTAGGCCCCAAACTTAGGAGTCGGCCTTAACTCCCCACCCACCCCTCTGTCTGCTCACCCCCTCCCATCCACTCCAGGGAGTGCTGCTGGACCCACTTCAGAAGGTCTCCAGAACCCAAGTCATGCCCGAGCTCTGCTGAAGGCCTTAGCTCCACTCCACCCCCAGCTCCTCACGGCTGCTCCCACACCCATGACTGATCCACACCAGAGCGCACGGGGGATGCTCTGAAAACACCCACCATATCGAGTCTCTCCCCTTCTCCTGGAAGTCCTCTGCAGCTGCTCAAGAGTACTGCATCAAATTCTCCCTGTAGCCGGCAAGGCCCTTGGGATGCGTCCTGATCTCTCCCCACATCTCCTTCTGTCCCAGCCACACTGGCCTCTTCGCTGATCTCCAAGAGTCTGCGCTCAGCTCATTCCTGCCCCAAGACCTTTGCACTGGTCAAAAGGCTCTTCTCCCAAACTCAGGCATCCGCCCCATCACTTGGCTGCAGAGAAACCCCTTCCCTGCCCTTCCCCAGTCACACACTAATCAGGTAACTTGAGTGGATACAATCCTCTTATTTTATATCTATTCAGGTTTTTGTTTTGTTTTGTTTTGGGTTTTTTTTTTTTGGTAGACTACCTTTCCGTACCTCAACAGTTTATGCTCTGAATGAATGACCGGATGTCAGAGATTCAGAACACAGTCAACCCAGGCATTATCTGACCCTGCATTGCTTTCCTGCTCCTGTGATGATCCTCGGTGCTTATCTCTTTGACATTTTCTGTAGTTGGAAGAGTTTTCAATTCATTGCACATAGAAGCTCCAAGGAGCACCAGAATGCCTCTTGCCCGACCATATTAGTTTAGAGAAGAGGATCATGGACCACAAAAGCCAAGTACTTTTTTCAAGATCAGACGGCAGAGAAATGCAGCCCTGCCCCGGGACCAGCGCGCTGCTGGCCCCACACACTGGTCCAGGGAAATGTCTTCCTGCAAGCACCTATTCCCTGTGGGTCCCCAGTGGCGGCATGCATGGACGGCCCACCTCACTGTGCTCTTGTAGAAATTTCTCAGTATTTTTCTAAGCACTCTGATGCATTCTATCAGACAAGATACCTCCAACTTTGGAGATCAAAACCAGCGTTTTCACGTAAGTGCGTTGACAAGATCTGTAGGAGTCGATACAGCGACAGAGCTTCCCTCGGGCCCCTGCTGGCCAAGCGGGGTCACTAGATGTGTTCAGTGCAGGTTCCTAGAGGAGTCCTGCTAAGCTCTCTCCTGTCCACTCCTTCTCACCCACTCCTTGCTGCCCCCCAGCACTCCCGGGCATAACCCCCGTTCTGGCAGGACCCGGCTTGAATCTGTAAGTGCTCCAGGGGACTTCAGAACCTTGCTGGCCGAGGGCGGGTTCCCATGCCTGTGATGGCTCCCACCAGGTGACAGGCAGTACCTGCATGCCCCTGGGGCTCCCCACACCTGGGCCACACCCTCTCCCTCTGTCCCCACATCTGTCCTCCTTTCCTGCGTGCCAAAACACACATGCATGTCTCTGTCTCAGTGTTGTCTCGTCTCTCCCCTAGCCAGAATGTTTCAGCTGCTCCGTGGTAAGCCCTCCCTGGCCATGAGTTAACGCAAATCCTCAAGGGCAGAGTCCAGCCAAGCCCTACTTTAAGTGTGAACTTTAAATGATGGAATGCATAGGAAAGGTAGAGCACAATGCCTGACACACAGCAGGTATTCAGTAGATGGAGGTACATACTGTTATTTGTGTTGTTACCATTACTGTTACAATTATAACTCTTGTTATTAACCCTTGACTCCCCGTGTCTTAGGGGCATTTCTTCATCTGAACTGAGGCTGTCCATCCCTGTTATTTAGCACATAGCACCACCATGACATTCTCTCTCTCTCTCTCCCTCTCCCCTCTCCACCCTCCACACACACACACACACACACACACACACACATCTTGACTCCACTTCTTGGATTAGTAGCATCCTGAGGGACAGCAGTCCTGGAAAACACAGTGTCTACAATAAGAGAGACAAAGCTTTGCCTACTGCAGTTTTTGGATTAAAACTATAAAGAAATGTATATTGCCAGGGATAATCTGTTGAGCAATAAAATATGTTCTGCAACAGACTGAGTTAAGGCTCAAAATAAAGAGCTAACTATGAAAAGAGAAGCTCAGAATTAGTGTTTGTGTTGCTTGTAAAAAAAAATTCTGGGCTAGTCCGAGAGGCTGAGGTTTCCCATGAGACCCAGGGATTCAGAAACTATGGCCTGTGGGCCAAATGAGACCCCCCCCACCTGTTTTTGTAAATAAAGTTTTATTGGAACACAGCCATGCTCACCAGTTTACATATTGCCCACAGATGTTCTCACATTGCTCCAAGACCACGTGTAGTCCCCAAAGCTGAAAAGATTGGCTATCTGGCCCTTCACGGCAGAACTCTGCCAATCTGCTCTAGGCCCATAAACAGACACCCTAAAACAATCCCAGACTCTTTGGATACAGCACAAAGGAGAGGACGGACTCAGTGCTGAGCGACCCTGTGAGAACCCCAGCCCAAGGATCCTTGTGTTCACCACCCGATGATTTGCCTAAAACAACCATACAAGACAGGTCCCCCTTTGGGGCAAACTTTCTTCACCTAGGAAATGTGGGGTCTGCTCCTAACTTCTCAGGCCTGCCACCTGCTCTCCAAGGCTGGAGCTCCAACTATTCTTTAATAAAACTGTGAGAAGCCCAATGTTGAGATAAAGGCGGGGATTATGTTAAAACATTGATACCGTGTCCAATTTTTGTCCCAAACCAATGAGTCTCACTCAGTTACAATCCCATGTGTCTATGGTCAAAGTTTTGCCTTTTACAATGAATTTTACTCATCGTGTTTGGTAAGCGTCTTGTGTGGATCACTTAACTGAATATACATACATTTTAAAATTAATCCTGATTTTCAACATAGGGATAGTGTTTGAATTGGGTTGAGTCAAACCCAACAAAAAAAATTTCTCTTCCTATGGGTCCCAACTTTGATTTCTTTGAGCCTTTTTGCTCTGACCTTTTGTCCTAAGACACAGCCAACAATAACCCATTTCACCCAACACAGTTAAGAGTTCCACATTGTATGTTTACACGCCCCTCGGAGAGTGGGCTCAGCCGATGGTTTGTGTAGAAGGACTGGATAGGAAGGGGACACAAAGAAAGAAGTCCATCCACACCCAGTTATTCAGGGAAGTGTCTGCCATAGGAGCATGTGTTGCATGGCCCGAACTGAAGCTCAGGAGTGCGTCAAAATGAAAAGATCTGTCTATTTGGAAGACGATGTTGGGACTTTGGGGATGTACTGAGTTTCTGTCACTAACAGCCGGGAGGATGGGTGTGCACAGGCCGCATGACCGGCCAGGCCTGGCCACCAGCTCAGCCTGCAGTGGAGACTTAGGGTGGAGGTATTAGAGCAAACCGCTGAGTGATCAACAGATACGCCACATCGACCTGAGACACACACAGTTATTTCCAGGATAACGAAACATTTAAAAACTTCCTTCAAGTGTGTCCTTAAATTAAACTTTAATTTCCCATGCTATGAGGTATCCATGCAAAGAATTCATTAATCCAGTTCTGCATTGGACAGGTCCACGGTCAACAAAATGCCGGTGGAAACAAGTTTGCACGGGCCCACTGGGCAGCCAAGCGACATGCGAAGCCAACTCAAGCCCAGAACAGTTTTTATTTTCATTTGGGCCTGGTTTTTCCATTTTTGAGACAACTTTCTTTCGAGGAAGACTTCAGTCTTCCCGCCATCTTCCCATATTTGGACTGAGTATTAGCATCTTGTGAAATAAAATCATGCCTCGACCACCTCAAATGTCTCCAGAATCCGATGTCTCCCAGGGACACATAAGTGAGTGTGCAGGTAGTTCTTGGTATTCTTAATCAGTCACTGGTAATTCATTAGTATTTAAATATATGCTAATTTCATCAAGGTGTAAAAAGATCTTTTTCTTGCATATACATGAAATGACCATATTACTATTCAACTAGATTTTTTTTCTCTCTTTTTAACCCAAGAAAAGCTTGCTGTGGTTTAACAAAAGGGAAATTAAGAAAAAAAATCTAGAAAAAGTTACAAGGGACACTTGCTTACTTCATATTGCAAATATTATATGTAAAACACGGTGACCAGAGAAATATCACACTTGTGTGTGTCAGTGGGGATCACAACTGGGCACTCGCAATCTTAGAAGTTCAAAATAACATCCCAAAATGTCATTCACACACACGTTATCACATCTGTCACTTCCATGATCTCGGTTTTTCTAGATGACACGACAAAATGCTACGTGAAATCCGAGAGAATCTCCCAGCCCTGGTGTCTTATCATTATCTGTTATGGATTAAAATTAAAAAAAAAAAAAAAAGAAAGCTTACAAAATTGGTCAACATTTACTTAGGTCACAATAGCATTTACATGCGTTCACTAAATGAATACTTAGCTTGTGTGCCCTGCAGACTTTCGGAGAGCAGTCATCCTGGAAGTCAGGTGCTGGTTTCAAGATCTGAGTTCTCTCGTGGGCAGCCACTCCCACCCCCCACCCCCCAGCCCCCCAGAACTGCCCTGACCAGGTGCAAGACGGCGTCCGCTGCCCTACCTTCCCTGGCCTTTGCAAGCAGCCACAGTCTTGCCAAAGACCTTCTAAATGGCTCAGCAAGGCATACAATAAAGGCCTTGTCTTACACTCCCGTCATGATACAGTTTAATAGTGTCATAAGGCGGCCTGGTCTGCGCTTGTCATGATGGGAGATTGTGGGTCGCATAGATTTGCTGTCATTCTGCAGGCACCTCAGGCTCGGCGCAGCAGGGACGCGGGCTTGCAGGGGTTAAGTGTCCCTGCCTCTAGGCTGTGTCCCGAAGGTGGAGGTGCCTCTGGCCCCTCACTGTGCTGATGACAAGATGGATTGTCCATGTCACTCTCAGTACATTCAGCGTCACTCTGCCACCGATAAGAGAACTGCTCTCCTCCAGGCGGAGAAGGCAGCTCTTTTTCTCCCTGATTTTAGGGGAAAACCTCTTACAGGTGTCTTTTCCAGGGGCCTTGAGAAGATGTCTTCCTTGGATAGACTGAAAGGATCCCTCTAGATAAACTAATTCTACTCCCTCGGATTGGAAGTATACCCTCTGTCCATTTTCGTGGGAAATGCCCACCTCTCTAAAAGTAGCTTTCACATTTTGTAGCACGAGAGTGAGACATGGAGAGTGGAACCTTTTTTGAGATTTTCATAGACTCTTAAATATACTCCCACACGCCCATTCTGGACAGACTCCTGGGGCGGCGCCTCGTGTTCTGGCTCCTGAGTAGCCTGTCTTCTCTTTGAGCAGGGGGAAAAGAACATTTAAAGTATCTCAGCAGGACCTAATCTAACTTTTATCTTGCAGAAGCTCACAAACAAACCATTTGTCTCAGGTACAAAACTTTCTGCTCAAGGAAGAAACAGGGCCATTTTTTTTTCTCCAAAGGGGGAGTGTAATGAGGACTGCCTGTTCTCTTCCTGAGGAGGTGGAGTGAAATGCCGGTTCCTGATCCCTTTTCTGGTGGCTTGCATGGCAGGGGCCTCTGTGGGTTGAGAGCTCCGTGGAGTGAGCAGTGTGCGCCCCGTAAGAACCCCCTGGAGACCTCTTCCAGGGGCGGAAATCCCTCCCACCACACAAGAGGTGTATTAGAGCACACTTTGTTGATGCTGTTGAGGAATGTGAGGGGTATTTACCTAATAGACCTCTCCGTGCTTCCACAAGAGATCCTTTTCTGCATGTGTTTATACTTTTCTTTTAAAACTTTGAGACTGAGCTGGGCACTCCCAGGTCCTGGCTGTCGAACCATCTCTTGAGTGAGACAGGCCCATGTCATTTGTTTGATGACAACAACAAAAAATCATCCTGGCGATGTGGCCCTTGAGCTTTGGTTTGAAGTTTTAATCAGGTCTAAATGGAAAGTTATTGAGGAGGACGGTGTGGTCTGCATTTTAATCCCTGGAGCCTCCCCTCCCCCCACGCCCAGTCTCCGCCTTTACTGCTCCCGGTGTGGCCTTGGATGGCACCGCGTTCCTAACATACATAATGAGCTCAATGTCAAACTGTTGGGGCTTTTGTCTTTAACAATAAGCATTTAGCTCAACTAAATGAATAGAAATTAGTTTAGTGAATTACAAAAGCCAAGGTCTTTTCAATGCAGGAACGCCCGACATTCATTATTTTCAACATCTTGTTATTTTTTGCAAATGTCGTAACTTAAAATTTGACTTAAAATGCAATAAATTCATTTAGTGTTTAAAGTAAAATAAATCATTGTAAATCAAAGTATCTGCCGATGGGCCATGAAAATTTTCTCTGGGTTAAAAGAAAATACGCACTCAAGTGCATTCCTGGATTCCTTTGATGCGGAGCCTGAAATATCCTTGGCGATACATACCCCTCTCCCGTCTAGTTGGCTGAGTTTTAAGGCGTCCCCTGCACCACCCGGCTTCCCTGCAGTGGGACAGTTTCTCCAACCTCCGCAAACAAGGGGCGATCGCCTTCCATGGGAACTGGGGCCGGCATTCCCAGATGTACAGTGAGTGGCCATCCCTCCCCCAGAAACCCCTCTGCCCGCCCTCGTCCTGCAGTGGCCGCGAGAGAGCTGAATGCTTTTCCTAAATCTCTGTAATCCAATAAGCTTTTGTGTTTAGCAGCTTGTTTTGAAACTTGTACAGCACCCAGCCTGTGTCTCCTCGTCGCTTGCAGGCAGGTGAGTGCCTGAGGGCCCGATCATTATTCAAGGCAAGAGGCCTGCTCAGCCCCAACCAGAATGTAATTTGTAATTAACTGTCATTTACTTCTGTCTGCATTGACTTGTTGTTCAAAAGACAATGTAACTGGGCTGGTCACTCGTTTTCCTTTGTTGTGGATATAATGTCTCTCAGATCTGGTTGTTTTCATAATATTTAGAAACCCAGGGCTTACTCTCTTGAAACCAGAAGGAGAAGGGGAATTCACTGAAATAAATCCAACACAGATAATTTGTTATGCCAAGGCACATCAAACATTCTATTTGATGAGATGGGATAAACCATCTTACAGAAGAACCACATGCAGTTTAAGCCAGATAATTTAAATGACCGAGTGAGCGCTCTCCCGAAGCACATCTTTTAAAAGCCAGTCTTCAAAAGGCGACCTGCTCTGTAGCTGCAGACTCTAATTTATGCTCACTTTTTCAGTTTAATTATTTGCTTGTCACACTTTTCATTAGGAGAAAAACAAACAGAATGTGTGGATGGGCTTTGGATTGGGTCTGTGTTTCCAAGATTGGCAAGTAATTCCAAGTTTGACGACTTGTAAATTAACAAAGCTCACAGGCCACTTGAACAGAAAAACTATGAAAGTATTAAGGGGTTTTAAAAGGAAAACATCAGACATCTTTGCAATTAGAGCCCTAACAAGTATGCTGCTCATTCCTCCATGTCTGTGGGGGGCAGGGGCTGGTTTACAAAGGTCTTGAGGGAGGGCCGATAGACCATCTTAAATGTTTAACATTTTCCCTTAGAAATCTCAAGTCCTCCTGCAAACAGGAATGTCTGAATTTTGAAATGCTGCATGATGCTTTTATTTCCCCCCTAAAGGTGCCATGCAGTGGCGTCTAGCATCAGGCAAGTAAGGATGAAGAGTGTCATTGTGTGTTTGTGAATGGAACCTACCCCCTGAGTCTTCTCCCCCTGAAAGCCAGGCTCTTGAGCAAAGCTACTTCTCTCATCACAAGGCTGAAATGCAGAGGCACTAACCGCCTGCTTATCTTGGAAAGCATGGAGCCATTTCAATTCAGTGGTACTGGTCCCCGGAACATTATTTTCAAATGCATCAAGCAAATGAGGTCTGTGCACAAAATGAAGTTCCGACTGCTGATTGGCAGAGTGGTCTATTAACTTCAGCCCCGCACCCAGAAAGGTGGGCCGGTCACCACTCAGCTTATTGTTTCCCCGCCACTTAGAACCCTCGAGAGCCCCAAGCCCTGCTCGGATACCCGGAGATACAAAATATCCCCACATGTACAGAGACCTCTCCGGAGTATGGACCTTGTGTCTGGGTGGGGAGAGAGCCTGGGGAGAGGAGGAAGAGGAGGAGGTTTTGTTTAGACCAAAGCAGTGAAGCATCAGCCCCAGGAGTCTCTGGGGGAGGGTCCCAGCCGGTCAGGCTGGTGTGGGCGGGGTGCTGCACTCCAGCCCATGGGTCCCCAGCTTCTGGGAAATGCAGCAGGGGCAGCAGCAAGGCAGTCGAAGCCGGCCACTCCGCAGTATTAGAATGCATTTCACGCTTGGCTTCCTCAAAACTGCAGAGCTCAAATTTACACCTTATTTGATGCGCTTCTCCCTGCTGTTAATTGGTAAAGGGAGCACTGACCCTTTTGATCTAGGCTACAGGACTCTAAATGCCCAGGTCCGCTAAACTGTTTAGCAAGACGGCCCAGCAGTGGCCCTGGACAGCCATGCTTCTCTTCTTCTCTAGTCTTTTTTTTTTTTTTTTTTCTTTCTTGGCTTTCTTGCCTTTGGTTTACATCCAAGTTGCACAGAAATAAGAGATGACAGTTGTTATAGATAGGGCGGTTTAATTACTTGTCAGCTTAGGGCGGGTATCTCGGCCAGCCGACGAAGGAGCTTAACTTTGTTCCAGTACCTTAAAACCTGACCAACTGCTACAGCTTTCATGTTTAGCCCTACAACTCTGGATACATTTAAGATAAATAAAATAGATGAGCAGTCTCTCTGACTGCCTAGCAAAAGCCAGCGGCCTGCGGCGGCCCTAATTCTCCCACAGATGTCCAGTGAGGGGACATTTGACCACACTGGTATTTAGGGGAGCGTGAGTATGTTCTTGGTCCACCTTACAATTGCCCTGAGACTGCACTCACACTCACACGCCCGCCCCCCGGCACAGTGCAAAGTGAGAAAGTACAGCTTGTATTTGTGAGAAGCGGTGATGAGAGTCCAGAGGACAGCCAGGACAGAAAGGGCTCAGCCCTGCCCTGGGTCCAGCCCTCTCCAGGTCTAACATCGGGATGCACTTGCACTTAGATGCTCTTGTCCGCCAGGAGATTCAACCAGTTCTTTGCATTTAATTCCACTTATCCTATTTAATGTCAGATTAATTACTGAGCATCTGTGTTTTAAACCCACTCCACAGGCCTGCATCCTTGGCTCCTGGCTTCTGTGCATAAGGCCCCTCCCCAGAGAAATGTGGAGGTGAGAAGGGGGCCAGTTTGCTCAGCCCCCCTGTGGAGTTCAGGCAGCCCCTGCTGGCAGTCTCTCCTCCCCGGATCCAAGGTCCTCTAGAGGGTTTTAGGATTTTTTTTTTTTTCTTAGCCCTGCTTTGTTACCCACCAAGATACATAGTTTCCATTGACCTGAAGCCGATTATCCGTTACTATAGTTCCCCTATTGCTCAGTTCAGTGCTGAGAAAGCCTAGCACAGTGGGCTGCAAAGTCTGGTTGGCACACAGAGACCAGGGGACCCTCCACCTGGTCTTCACTCTGATATGTTCTCCAGTTCCTGAGGTGCACAATGCAGGCCTGGGCCATTGTTCCCACTTAAACCCAGGGTCTCCAGTTTACCTAAGCAGTTAGGGAAAAGGCTCTCAGAGCTGCTTTTGTTGAGGTCAGAGGCTGCCCTTTGAGGACCTGGAGCTCCAAGCCTGGGGTAAATGCTGTCCTTTGCCTGCCTGGGCCCTGGGACTTGCGTCTCCATGCTCTTATCCTCTGATAAACTGCTCGACCCAGAATTTTGAAGTTAAGATATGGGAACTGTACCTTATGGGAGCTGGAAAAGTCAACTTTCACAAGAGCAGAGCAAGAAGCAACCCTCTGAGTGTGGTGGCGCAGGCCGAGTATTCTGGGCGGCGGACCCACAAAGGTGCAGAGGCCTGGGCCCTGCCCTGCGGATTAGCGGGGGGGCTTTCGTGCCTCTGGAAGCGATGTTCACATTCGACCAAGGATGACTAGGAAGAACGTTCATTTGACTTGATAGCCGCAAAAGTCACATGTTTTGCTCAGTTCTTTGCAGGGCTTCTAAGACTAGCTGCCCCTCCCAGCCCCTGTGCAGCTCCGTTCTGAGAATGGATGTCTTCTTTGCGGTGTCCCAGGCTGCAGGGAGCGGAGCCAATGCCGGGCTGCGTCCCGTGCGCTCCACACGCAGGGCCCCAAGAGCCAGCGCCCACAGGGCTGTGCTGTGGGTCACGTGGGTGCCTTCACGAGCTCATCTCGGGCTTGGAATGTTCCCTCCTGTATCTCAGGTTTACAAACAAAGTAACACAAGACAAAAGGCAAACCAAAACACACACACACGCAAACCAAAAACCAAAAAACGAAACACCACCGCAAAACCCCTCAACCAGCAGATTGAAGAAGGAGAAACCCCAGGAAAGGTTAAGTGTTACCAGTCACTAGTAAAAGTACAACCTTGCTCTCAACTGGTATTTGACATTGCTGAAGGTTCCCTCTTGATTACTTTCAATAAAATTCAAAGTAAGGATGACTGTCTTGGCTCACTAAGCAACAAGGTTTTATCACTAATTACAATCCTTTATTACCAGTAGTTTAATAGGCTTATGATAGGTCATAAAACAATTCGGCATGGGAGTACATAAAAGGAATGGCTTATAAAGCTGTGACATCTTAATATCTATTCACTGTAATCATTTTATGATCTTTAATGGTAGTATTTTTTATTAAAATATGTACATATGCCTTTACATGGGCTGTGTTGCCACCAAAACTGGGAGGCGGCGCGAAAGCCACCTAAAGATGCACTAAAATACTTAATGAGGCATTCTGCAAACTTCCATTGTCAGAAGCATGTCGACTACATCACATGTGTGGAGTCTCATTATGGGTAATTATAATAAAATTATAAGTGCTATAATAACTCTAACCTTGAAGGCACAATAAAGGATGGCTATATTTGCCTTCCTAGCCCACACATCTGAGGCATTTTCTTCATTAATTATATTTCGCATAAGAATAATTATGCTGTGTAAGACCGGAATTCCAAGGTATGTGCTAGATTCTCTGAACCCCAGCCTTCCTCCAGTGAGCTAATTATACACCACCTCAACTCACACCTGGAGAGATGCAATATGTAGTTTACATGGCTTGAAAGAGGGTATTTGTTGTTGATCTTAATTTTATTTTGTAACCCAATTAGTAAAGTAAATAAATTGAGACAAGACAAGCTTCTCAGTTGACTTTGCACCCAGGCTGTGTCTTCACAGCACAGCGAGCCCGTCGGCAGGGCATGGTGCCCTGCTCCCTCGGCCCCCTCTCCAGCCCACACCTGTGGTCCTGCAGAAGGAACGCAAGGGCCTGTGACAGACAATCGGTTTGCCAGCGGGGCGGTGGGAGAGTCGGTGCAGACCTGCACCCCTTTTCTTCCGTCTCTCCTCGGAAAATTTATTTGTTTGTGCAGTTATGACCTAAATATTTGATTCCATTTTTCTGGCACAGGGACCCTCTCATAGTTCGGGATCTCAGAAAGGTAAATGATTTGAGAGTATGAAATGAGCACCAGGAGGACGAGTTTGTTACTTGTATAAAATACAGATTGTATTTATCAAGTTTAATATTTACCGAGTTTATTGGGCCTCCTCCGTTTAGAAATGGGGGTCACTCTCTCCTGAGCACTTTCTTAGGACCAGCAGCATCTGTCCCCCAACACACACACACACACACACACACACACACACACACACACACAGACACGCACCCCTCTACATGCAAAGCGTTCTCAGAGAATCTACTTCCAGTCCTAGAACGATGACTAGAGTCCTGGAATCTGAGACCCTCTACCCCGCCAGCTTGTTCAAGCGAGTCCCACTACCCCTGTTAAGAATTCTGCTTTAGGAAGAACCACCTTCGAAGCATTTTAGAATCACATTGGAATACAAAAGAGAAAGTAAAAGTGACAAAAACTGCAGTGAAACTTTACTAATTTAAATTAATTAGACAAAGTCCATTTAAATTATAGAACCTGTTGGGGACACACATTTTGCAAGTTTCAAGTGTTACAGTAACTTAACTGAGGCCAAAACAAAAACAAAAACAAAGCAAAATAGAGAAAGAAAGAGAAAGAAAAAGCCCAGCTGAGGTTCTCAAGGGAATTACTTTAGTGAATAGACCGGAATGATTTGTAATTAGCATATAAATTGTATGCATGTAAATGATGCTTCTAAAAGGTATTTGAAAAGTTTATTTTCTTAAGTATTTCAAATCAGACCCCCTGCACCCTTGTTTACAGTGCTGATTTGCACTTTCATGAAAGAGATTTGCAGCGTAAAGAGGAACTTGGGTCTGGGTTCTCCCTCCCCCCACCATGCTTTATCACAAATTACAAATTAGTGGCATACAAATTAATGAGGTTTTTACAGTATTCAGTCAAATCATGCAATAAAAAGTTTTAATTCAAACACTGGAGCTTGATTATTATAATTTATTTAAACGCAATGCACTGTTTGCTAAATTTCATAGGACTGGAATCAACATGTAATTTAAAGTTAATTTTAACATAGAAGAGCAGAAGCACCGGGGCCTCCGGTTGGCTGGCAGTCGGCTCCACCCTTCTCTAGAAAACAGCAATTAGATACGTTATAGAAGCACAGCGCTATCGCGATGAGGAGCAGCGAGCTATGAGGGAACAGAGAGCTCTGAGTACACACAGCACAGAGGTAGGGTCAGATTAGTGGGACCCAGGGTGGGGACTCTGACCCTCAGCAGGCATTTGCTTCACTAAATGGGGGTTCAGTTGCCAGGCCGTTTCTTCTGCCCCCTGCAGAGATGAGCAGTGATAACCCTTTCCTGTTACTAACTTATTGCATCCTTCCAATGGGTAACACAAAACTCTGGAGCAATCTTTCCTCAAGGCCGTGAGCCAGTGTGCATTCGGGCATTTGCTGGGAGTAGTCAAGGAATGTGTATCCTTTGTGCAAGGGATGCAACCCTTTCGCTCAAGATGTAGGGGACCCACCCTCTCTGGGCTGCAGGCCCCTGGCACAACGCGCCAGCCGCCGTCCTCCCCGTTGATCCTGCAGGGCAGGACACCCCCTTTACCTGTAGAGTCGGTGTTCCGTGAGGAACCACTTTGGGAACTACAGGCGTCAGGCTGTTGTCATCCATCAATGGGCCATCCATCCTCTTTGCTATGTAGTTGGTTTGATTTGCCTTTAATTATGCTCATTTTAAAGGTAAAAGAAAGAAATCTAGAGGATCAAATTAAAATAGTTCGGGAAATAACTGTTTTTTTGTATGACTTCAGGCCAATTTTCTAACAGAATTACACTTCCAAAAACCTTGCCACCAGCAAGTAGGTGCAGTTAAATTGCTACCAAATTCTCCCCCAGGAAACATTGTGTCAAATCCCCCAGCCAGCAGCCCTGCAGGAAAGGGCCTGTTTTTTTATATGCTCTGGTTGACCATGGGGGTTTACAACTTTTTATTCCTTTTTTTTTTTTTCTCAAACAGAAAATGGGTGACTAGATGTTATTGTGATTTACATTATTCACTGATTGTGAGTGAAGTTGAGCCTCTTATTTAGATAATTGTTGACTTTTCAAAATATTTTATTCCTGTGAACTCTAAGTTCCCATCTTGTGTTCTCTTTTTCCTAGTAAATTGTTTTCCTTATTGACTTCCGAAAGTCCTTTATGCTGCCAAGAAAACAGCCCCTCGCCCCTGGAATTGGGAACCTGGCAAAGTGGGGAGTAGAGTCAGGGAGTGCGGGGAGAGTGACCGAGTGGAGGGTGTGGGCCCCGGGCTGGGACAGAACAGGTGCAGCAGGGCCCGGTGTTCTCTGTCTTCCCTGACGACGGCATCTGGGTCAGGTGTCCTTTGAGCATCGGACCCTCTATGAGACAATAGTACATAAATAAATGCTGTTATGTCCACTTAGCATTCGCTTGGAGATGTACATGGAATGAATTCTTGCTCTCAGGCCCATGGTTGCCTTGAGATGGACCACTGAAACCCTCCTGTTCTTGAGAGTCAGCATAAAGCTTGAGTGAATTTACTACTTCCAGGTCGGAAGATTATAAGAGAGCCAACATGAGACAAATGTTCGTCTGTCCTTCACATCAACAAAACGGGCAAATGACACCTATTTTCCTGTCAGGGTAGAAATCAGAAACCTTGTGTGGGTACAGCTGTTTTGCTCCGACTGCTGAGAGAGAACAGGGAAGCCCTCCAACCTCTTACCTTCCCAGCTGGTCAGACGGGGGATGGAGGCTTCTGTGGTTCTGCCCCGGGGGTAACTGTGCCACCCATGGACGATTGGCAATGTCTGGGTACATTTTCAGTTGTTACCACTGGGGAGGGGGCCGCTCCTGGCTTCGAGGGGGGGAGGCCAGGGCTGCTGCTCCACATTTCTCAGAGCATGGGAGAGCGGTATCTGGCCCCACGCGTCAGTCGTGAGGAGGTCGACTAGTGTGGTCCTAGATGAGAACCTGCTGTGGGAACAGCCCCGGGACGCTCCCTGTCTCCCAGGGGCTGCTTCTCCCCGGGGCCTCACACCCAGATAGCACAGGGGGCCCCGCTGGCCATCTACTCTTCACCATCAGCATGGGCCCCCCAGCATCTCCAGCTCGAGCGCTGAGTGTGGGCCCCTGGCCCTCTTTATACCAGAGCCCCACCTGGTCTCCCCAAGACTCAAACAACGCAATGTTAATGAATTACACTGACCAACCATTGTCTTAAGAACTTGAATGACTCAGGCATTATCGTTTGTCTCCCTTTAGTATTAAAATGGTTTTAAATCTTTTAATTACATTTTAAATATTAATATTTTAAGTATATGTGTAAATATGCATTAAGACTCTCAGACAGAAAGCTTTCAGAAACACAAGGCATGTGCCTGCCATCTTGCCATCTTCTGGGTATCCGGGCTGGCATGGGGCAAAGGTTTCGCAGTACCAGGAGGGACCCAATCAATCAGCTTAGAATGCACTTTGCATTCTCGGTGACCTGCACAGACGTGCACCAGCCTGTCCACAGACACTCCAGGAGAGGCCGAAAGAGCCGGATCTGGTGGCTGGCTGGGTCTGGAGCAAAATCAGAGGAGTTTGTAATCCCGTTTTTGGGGGCAAGAGCCCCCCAGGGAGACCCCCCTTTACATCCATACCGACTTCCTAGAAATGTGAGGGCTGACTTTCTGCCCTGCAGAGACTGTACTGACCCCTCCCTGGGTTCTAGAATGGTGGTTTGAAGTCTCCATGTCAGATTCATCTGTGCGACTTGGAGACCAAACACCCACGCCCGGCTTCACCCCAGACCTTCTGAACTGGAGTTCAAGAGACAGCAGATTTTGAAAAGCACTTCCAGGTGACTCTTATATTCAGACACGGGCAGAAGCTGCTGACCTGGCCAACATCAGTCCTGCTTCCGTTACAGATCAAGATAAATAGTTGTGAGGGGCAGAAAAAGACAAAAGCAAGGTCATTTCCAAGTTAGGAACTGTGGGAAAGAGACCAAACTTCCTTTTCACTTTTCATTTGCCGCCTGGTGGCTCTTCGTGGCCAGACAAAGGACGCCGCACCCCAGCACTCTGTCTAGCCACCCCCCCCATCGCCCCTGTAGTCTCCTACCTGGTGGACCCCTATGCAGAGCACTGGCTGTTGGCAGGACAACTCTTTGGCCCTTTGACCCTAGGACCTTCTTGATTGTGGCTCCCAAGATCCAGCCACTCAGAGGGTGAGAGTAGGAGTGAGTCTCTCTCAGCTATGGAACAGAACCTCCCACACTGGGTCATGCCTCTCCCTCTTAGGGTGCATTCTACAGAGAGGTGGCCCATGATGGGGGGTGGGGACACAGAGGGAGAAGCAGTTCCCCATGAGTAAGTGACCTCTCAGCCATCAGCAGTGGCTGGGAAGATAAAAGTCTCCAAATTTTTCTCCCTCACATCTTGCAAATGAATCACCTCCTGCTCCTGAAATGAAAGATTCGTGTGTCCTGATTCATCACGTGACTTTTTTTTTCTTTTAAATGTCAGGGTATCATGATGGACCCAAGATTCCACTTCTGAGTGAATCGGACTGGCAGGTGCCACGACCATCCAAACACAATGGCAATTTTGCTCCTGACTCATGGGGGAGGAGCTGTTCAGGGCCACCACGGGTTCTGTTGGGTGAGAAATTCAGACTTATTTAGTAAAACTATTGCTTCAACATTAAGACTAATAAAGTGGCAACTTGGTGTTCATGTTTCTCTTGTTAACTCTCCATTCTCTGCCTGTAGAGAAAACCACAGAATAAAAATAAAATAGGAAGAGGCTGCAAGAAACATACCTGATTCAGAGGAATGACACAAGATGGTGAAAACCGGACAAGGGGCATCAGTTATGAAAAACCCACCCGATCACCACACATTCAGGCATTTCTAGAGAGGGCAAAGTACAGGAGCAGTGTTTCAGCCACATCCTGAGTCCCCAGGAAAAAGGCAAGGAGACTTTGCTTACTCCACAGGGAGGTGTGTCAAAGCTTTCAGAACTAGTTCTATCGAAATAGTGAAATGAAAAGAAAAAGTGTTGCTTAAAAGAATACATTGTAGGGATCTAGATAATCCACTCACTGGCGGTACTTTATTTACCAGCCAGAGTGAACAGAGAAGGAGATCCATCCAGAGTTGGTGGGAAACCACATGAATTCAGGGCAGGTAGCCCTGGCCAGGATGACAGCATGACGTTGACCTCCTCTTAAAGCACTGACGACAAGAGCGCAAATCATTTCCAAGAGCCCGTGTGTGCTGGGGAGTTAGTGCTGTGCCTGGTGGGGAGGTGGGAGCAGAATGTCTCCAAGTAAAAACCAAGCCGGGGAAGAGAGAATTTCTGTTCAAGTGGAGGGCCACATGTGTTCTTGGGAACACCCAATGGGCATCAAAAAGGCGTAGGGAGTATTTTTGTGCATTTCCCTTTCCTAAAATATTTCAAACAAGCTTTCTTATTTCACATACAAGCATGTTGCACCTCATCGAATTTGTTATTCTGGAAGAATATAGTAAAAACCTAATAAGGCAACAAATGCTTTGTGGGACAGAGAAGGCAGAAACGAAGTGTCTTTTGAGGACTGGTCTTGGTTACTTCTAGTCTCGTGGTTCACCATTCCCAGCAGGTGTATAGTTAACTATTCTCATTTATGCTTTCATCTTTTCCACAAATGCTTCTCTAGATCATGGTCTTATAAATTCGGTCTTATAAGAATAAATAAGCCATTAGTATAGCTTTAGGAAATACTTTGGCAATGGAAGTTACTTTCAAAGGAACAAAAACTTATTTTAAAAATGAGACTTACTTGAGATAAGCTATAAGTCAGTAGATGAGCTCTTGAATTAGAACTTATACATTCTGTCTTCTCTCTCTCATGTACAGATGTGTAAATATAATGCAAGTAGAGATATACATATAACGTTGATGTGTACATTTACAGACATAAATAGGCATAGTGATAATTCATTAATTATAAAAATTTATGTATGAATTGAGATTCTGATCATAAATGCTTCTAGAAATAAGTTACAGAATAAATGTTATTTCTTGTCATATGCACAAAGTGAAGACAAAACTGTTGATTGAGCTAGCTCTTGTGCATAATATAATAATAAAGGCAGACAACATAACAAAATAATTTCAGGACATTTTTAGTTTGGGGGACCCCAGGTAAAGCCTCCCTGTATATACACTTATAAATACAATATATCAATAGACATAATGTGTTTTATTTTAATTTATACTCATTTATAAATGTATGTTTATTTATATTAATAATACATTTATCTATTTATTTTTTTAAATATTTTTAAATTTATTGGACAGAGAGAGAGAGAGCACAAGTGGGGGGAGTGGGAGAGAGAGAAGCAGGCTCCCGCTGAGCAGGGAGCCTGATGTGGGGCTCGATCGCAGGACCCTGAGATCATGACCTGAGCCAAAGGCAGACACTTAACCGATTGAACCACCCAGGTGCCCCTATTTATTGTTTTTTAAGATTTTATTTATTTATTTGACAGAGAGATAGAGAGAACAGGTAGGCAGAGAGGCAGGCAGAGGGAGAGGGAGAGGCAGGCTCCCCGCTGAGCTATTTATTGTTTTTTAATTAATTTATTTTTTATTTTATTTTATGTATGTATGTATCCATTTATTTTTAAAGATTTTATTTATTGATTTGACAGAGCGAGAGAGCGAGCTCAAGCAGGGTGAGCGGCAGAGGGAGAAGTAGGCTCAGGAGGGAGCCTTATGTGGGGCTGGATCCCAGGACCCCAAGATCATGACCTGAACCAAAGGCAGATGCTTAACTGACTGAGGCACCCAGGAGCCCCTTTCAAAGATTTTATTTATTTATTTGAGAGAGAGAGAGAGAGATAGCTGGTGGAGCATCAGAGGGAGAGGGACAAGAGCAGGGAGGGTGTGGGGCTGGATCCCTGGACCCTGAGATCCTGATCTCTTAACATCCCCAGAGTGTGGGTGGGCCTCACCCAATCAGTTGAAGATATAGGCGCAAAGATTGTGATTTCCCAAAAAAGTAGCAATTCTGCATCAAAACCGCAACACAGAGGCCAAGAGACACATGAAGAGTAGCTCAACATCATTGATCATCAGGGAAATGCAAATCAAAACCACAATGAGCTATTACCTCACACCTATCAGAATGGCCAAAATCAACAACACAACAAACAAGTGTTGGCGAGGATGCAGAGGAAGAGGGGACCTTGTGCACTGTTAGTGGGAATGCAAACTGGTGCACTCTAAGAAACATAGAGAGATTCCTCAAAAAGTGAAAAATACAACTACCTTACCACCCAGCAATCGCACTACTGGGTGTTTACCCAAAGGATACAAAAATACAGATTTGAAGGGGCACCTTTATGTTTATAGCAGTATTATCTACAATAGCCAAGACATGGAAGCAGCCCAAGTGTCCACTGACTGATGGAAGAAAATGTGGGATGGATATATATATATATATATAGTATATATAAAATGTTACCCAGCCATAAAAAAAGATTGAAATCTTGCCATTTACAACAACATGGATAGAGCTAGAGAGTATTATGCTGAGTCAGAGAAAGACAAAGACCATATGACTGCACTCACATGTGGAATTTAAGAAACAAAACAAACAAGCAAAGGGGAAAAATAAGAGAGAGAGAGATAAATCAAGAAACAGACTTTTAACTCTAAAGAACAAACTGATGGATAGATGATGGGGATTAAGGAGCACACTTGGGATGAGCACTGGTCATTGCACGGAAGTGTTGATTCACTGTATTGTACACCTGAAACTAATACGACACTGTATGTTAACTATACTGGAATTAAAATAAAAACGTAATAAAATAAAATAAAAACTTAAAAAAAAAAAGCCTGCCACACGGACCCTGCCGGTTTCCAGACTGCTGTTCTGTGGAATTCAGACTCACAACTGTCCCAGCACCTCTTAGCCGCCCAGACTGCTTGCTGCCTGCGGACTGCAGACAGGCCAGCCCCCAGCATCATGTGGGCCAGCTCCTAGAAAGGAATTCACTTCCAAAAATAAATCTCTCTCTTTCTCTTATACAGAAAAAAACATATTTAACAACATGTAAAATAGATCTCCCGGTGGGCCCTCTCTCCCTCGACTGAACACAAGTTTGCGGAGCTTCTGTGAAGGGCAGGAAGGGTCTCCGGAAACGGCACCCTGAGCCAGGTGCCAGGAAGCCTCTGTCTGGCGCGTGCACGGGCTGGGGGGTAACAGTCCGCTGCTCTTGGTCCAGCCTGTCCCCGATGAAGCCCGGGTGCTCCCCTCGCGTGGCCGGAGCTGATTCACCGTTCGGAGGTAGAGGCCCGGGAACGTTCCACGCGCGGCCCTCCAGCCTCTCTGCGGCCAGCCCGAAGCGCCGTCTCAGCGGCTCGCTCACTGTCGGCCCTTGACTACGACCGCGCCCCAAAGTTCTGTCCAATCTGTCCCTCGGCCCAGACATGCCGTGCATCCCTGTGGAGCTGACAGCCCAGGTCCTGTTCTCTCTGGATGACCTTCACCCGGCCAGCAGGAGGCTGCCGGCGTGCGAAGCACAGACCCCGTGCGGTCCAGGGAGAAGGTGAGGAATTATCGGGGGTTGAGGTGATAGAGCCCCCCTGTGCCAGGGCGGATCACGGTGCTGCCAACTTCTCCTCCCCATGCCTCCAGCAGTGGACTTGGAGTACTCAGTCAATTATGTTTTATTAAAATAAGGGGTTTCTGTGCTCTCCAGTGTCGTCCGGGTTACACACGTGTCCCTGCCCCGCACAGAGCTGGGGAAACGGAAACGTCCATTGCAAGGAGCCAGGACAGCCTCAGTGACTCCAGCTGTGGGTGCTTGGAGCTGAGCTCCAGTACTGCTGTGGAAGATCCGTGGCACCCCTGGGAACCGCTGTGCTGGGTCGTGTTCTCCTTTGGCAGCCCACCTAGGACCCTCCCACATCTGCTCCTCCACCAGGGACCCGGATCACGTCTTTCCGGAGGGACTCAGGGGCAGTCCCCGCGGCCCAAGCTTGCAGTCACTCATGGAGGTTTTCCGCTCCGTGTCATGAGATCCTGGGTAAGTTTACACCCCAGGAGGTGCCAAGGAGGCAGAACTGGGCCCCGGGGCATGCGGGGGTCCCTCCTGGCTGTCCCTGGGGTGCTGGGCTGACGGGACCTGGAGGCCGCAGGACAACCACCCCCAGGCTGCCCCCCTCTCTCACCGAGGGCGCCCACCTGACCCCAGGGCCGGAGGGGCAGCCCGGTGATGAGGCCCGTCGAGGCTTAGTCAGGCCATGGCGTGCCCAGGGCTCTCCCCGGGAAGTCAGGGCTCAGGCCCCCACCCCTGTGTGCCAGCCCCTCTCTCCCGAGGCCCTGGACCCTGTTTCAGTCCTTTCTTTTCCCATGAGGTGGGACAGGATGGCAGGGGAGGCTGGGCTCCCCCAGGTCAGGGGGAGCTCCATTAGAACCCCCACAGGGTAGGCTCTGGTAAGACAGTCTATTGTGAGGGCAGGCCTTGTTTGGAAGGGAATATTCTGGGCATATTTCACAATGGCTCTTCTCGCCTCTGGCGGGAGCATGAGGGCTGTTTCTCTGCCCTTCACTGTGAGGCCCCAGGGGGAAAAACTCATAGAGGAGCCCCCTCCCTCCGTGGCTGGGCCCCGAGCTTTACCCCCCGGGTGATGTCCCCGCTCTCCCGGCTTGTCAAGCACAGCTCAGATCCTCCCCGACACACAGCCCGTGATGCTCTGCTCCTGCCGGTCTCTCCAAGCTGGGGGCAGGTCGCCCTGTGGCCTCACCTCTCCGGCGGGTCTCAGAAGACCTGTGGGTTTTCAGTGTGTTCGGCCCTTTTCTTGTGTGGACAGGAACCCCGACTTCCAAGTTCCTTCTTTGCTGGACTGGAAACCAGAAGTCTCCTGCCTTTCTCTGGGGGTCTCTAAAGCCTGTTTTCATTCATTCACTCCCTCCTTCCCTCCTTGCAGGCCTGCTGGCTGAGGTCCCACTGTGTGCCAGCATCTGGGGCACATGGGGCCCCGACCCCAAGAGAGGAGGGGAACACCCCGCAGCAGCGGAGCTGAGCACACAGGGGCCGGGGCGGCTCTGGCGCGAAGGGAAGGACGGTGGTCTGCGTTGTGACGCCCGGACCGGCCAACCCAAGACCCACTCGTGGGTGGATGTGTTCGGGGGACACTCTTTTAAGCTAAAATGATTTGCTTTTGGGGTGGACTTTCGAGTAAAATGAATCAGGAGGGGATCTGTTTTCAGGGATGGGACAGGAGGGGGATGTATCTCAAGCTTACCTTGGGGCTTTCAGACACAGGACCACGGACTTGGGGAGAGGTTTCAGGATTCCTTTTTGGATACGAGTGACTTCCATGTGCCAAAAAGAGTGGGGAACATTCTCTTGGCAGGAGACTCGACTTTTAGTGCATCCATGGCCTCTGTGTGTAGAAATCTAATTGCATCCACTTTTCCTATCTCTCCCACTAGGAACTGAGAAGGTTTCTGGACTTTCAGAAAGAGGAGAGGCCGGAGTGGCCATCCTTGCTGACCTTTGACCCCAAGCATCCGAGTCTCTTCAAGCAGGTGCCGGCCTCCTTGTTGTGGGCTTAATTGACATGTAGCCTCTTTACCTGGATAAACGCTGTGTTTCTATCAGCTTTCAGTCCATTTCTGGCAATCATGACTACAGAGCCACTTTGGGAAGTGGTTATTTTGTGTAACTCATAAGCACGTAGAATGGAAAATGTAATACATACAATGGGGCCACTGTTTGGTGTGGCTTGTAGTCCCACTTTATTGCTTCCATTAAATAATTCTAGCCTGCAAACAATTTACTTTCACCGTAATGAGTTTTTTCCCCAACAGGTAACTTCCACCCTGGGGTAGGAGAAAGGAGCTGGGAGATTAGTGGGCACCAAAACCACGGCAATGAGTCCCCAAAGTGGACCCGTGCTGGTTGTTGGTTCAGGGTGACCGCAGGGGTGCTGGGACGAGGTGCTGGGTGCTGGGCTGTGCACCTGCTTCTTCGCTGCTCGATGGGCTCCCAGGAGATGGGCTTGCGGTATGTCCACAGAGTTCGGCCACAACCAATCCGGGGGCCAAACTCAGGCCTTGGCCTCTCCAGCATGCTGTAATGTGTCCCCTTCAGTTATTCTGAAAATGTATGTAAGAATATTCTGTATATTCGTGTTACATATAATACATATTATGTCTGTTATATATAATTTGGTGCTAGGGCCATCTGATTTACATATTCTTGGGTAAGTTGATGATTTACATAAATATACCACCAAGTTATCCAAGGATATGCAAATCAGATGGTTCTTTGCAGCAAAATTAAATGTCTTTTATACTCGGACTACTTCAGAAACAGGGTGGGGAATCACCAACAACATTATGGTGAGGGCATCAGCCTTTCTTTTCTCAAGTCCACTTTCTTACATTTAAGCTTTCTTACTTGATCTTTCATTGCCAATATGCCATTGGCCCATCAGATTCCAACCTTTCATTCACTTTCCTCGAGATATTTTATTTTATTTTATTATTTATTTATTTATTTATTTATTTTTTAAAGATTTTATTTACTTATTTG
The DNA here is from genome assembly GCF_054177405.1 of Leptonychotes weddellii. Taxonomy (NCBI): domain Eukaryota; kingdom Metazoa; phylum Chordata; class Mammalia; order Carnivora; family Phocidae; genus Leptonychotes; species Leptonychotes weddellii. Next base: position 1,966,800 of record NC_138375.1, read on the forward strand.
ACAGAGAGAGAGATAGTGAGAGCAGGAACACAAGCGGGGGGAGTGGGAGAGGGAGAAGCAGGCTTCCCGCTGAGCAGGGAGCCTGACGCGGGGCTCGGATCCCAGGACCCTGGGATCATGATCTGAGCCGAAGGCAGACACTTAACGGCTGAGCCACCCAGGCGCCCCGCTCGAGATATTTTAAAAAGATAACTTTTCAGACTTTTAAAAGCCTGTGGCTTTTAGAAAAGTTTCATCAGGATATTAACAAACCGGCCATTGCTTTGACCTGATTTAGGGCCCAATAAGATCAGTCTTATGAGCAGTCCAGTACGGTAGGAAGAGCGACAAGGTGACAGAGCTGGGGTCTGTGTGCTTTGAGCTTTCGCTCAAAATCTCCTGAGTCCACCCTCAGCAGGCACACCTGGGGCTCAGAGCCCCCTACTGCTGTTGCCTTTTCACGTTGTGACCAACACCTAAATGCAACTGCATCTATCACCATAGGCTTTTCATGATGCTTTTTATTTATATGTCTTTAAACTCACTGGGGGTAGGGGCCGGGGTTGATTGAAACGGACACAAGGAGATTTGGGAGGATAGAAATGTCTGAGTCTTAACTGTTTTGGTGGTGACCTGGGTGTCTAAAATTTGTCAAACATCATCTCATTGTATACTTTAAATGGGTAAATTCTGTTACGTGAAAATTATAGCTTGATGTTGATTTTTAAAAATCTCATGCCTATCTAAATTGATTTTTGAAGCTTACTGAAAATAGTTTTAGAAAAGACTTCTAAAATGCTCTAAAATGTAGCAAAACTCAAACTCTAGTAAAAGAAATCTGTTCTTAGGGTTTATAAGCCCACCACTGTGGTTGATTCACTAACATAAAGAAGACTTAGCATGTTCTGCTCGAGCTGCATGCCCCCCAAACAGGACAAGCTCCTATCCAAATGGGAGAGGAGTTGCAGGAAATCCAGTCTGATGAGAATTCCTCCTGCTTTGTCTGCAAACACTTACCTTGCAGGGACCCCAGAGGGGTCAGAAAATCCGGCTTTCCCAGCAGATGCAGAGAGCAGTGCTCTGGAGGGGATGAGGCCCAAAGCACCAGATGCTGGATGGGGAGGGGGACAGCTCGAGCAGGACCGGAGGCTCAGGTGTCAGAGTCCTTGAACTCATCCTAGCGAAGGAGCTCCTGGGACATTCTCCCAGGCACTGTCTCTACCTAGTGCTCCTGGTCCTTCCCCATCTGCCCTGCCCAGTCCAGAGAAGCACGACTCTCCTCCCTTGGGCCAGGCCTTCCGTGTCAAAGCTGCTTTTCTGACCTTGACGTCCAACCCCAGCCCAGCCCTCTCTAGCTGGAGTCCTACTTGACCTTGACTGCTCCCTAAACCAACCACTTCCCCTAATCCATGCTTCATTTAACCCAGCTACTATCTCTGCCTGATATCCATTCATCACACACCAACCAACAGCTCAAGGCCCTGGAAGATTTTCTAGAAGTCTGCCACAGCCCACCAGCTGAAAGGCACAAAACGTCGGGAAAGCCGGAGCATCTTTGTGTTTACCCAGAAGAAAGGCAGGCATTGCCCCTCCCTCCTAGTCTTTCAAGGAAGCAAAACTTCGAAACCACGTGCTTTCTCTAGGGAGCCCATGTATCAGGCCTCCACCCGGGCGAATCCTCCCGGAGCTCAGAGCAACATCAGGGCCCAGGGCTTTCCCGTGCAGGCCCCCGCTTTGCTTGCAACTAACACCAAAGAGCTTTCGGACTGAACATATTAGATTTATTCTTCAGTGTTTTCTGCCTTCCCATCTGAGGGTTAACCGCACGCAGACAGGGCTCCAGGGCTGGTTTGGTCACCAGCTTCTGGCTTCTAGGCAAGGCCTCTCAGAGGGGTCATGCCTGTGCTCTTCTGCACATCAGGCCAACCCCTCCTGCCCCACCCGGCCCATCTTCCCATTCTTGGATGAAATGGGTTTTTCCCTGCCTTTCTTCTCCATGCCCAGACCAAGGGCAGAGGGGTCTTTCCAGATTGAAGTTCTGAGCATTCCTTTCTCTTGCTTGGAACTCTTACCCAGGCTTCCACTGCGCTGGGAGAAAATCTAAAATGCTGTGTTGACCTTCAGTTGTCCCTGTGTGATCAGACTCTTTCAACAGCCTCTTACCTCATCTCAAACCACTATCCCCTTTAGTGATGGTTTATCTTCACCACCTCCTCCCTAGCTGGTCTGTACCTAGTCCAAGGTCTTTGTGCCTCAGGGCCTTTGCACATGCTTCCCTTCTCCCTGCGATGGCCACCACACCCCCACCTCCCCTCAGGGTTGCTTTCTCATTCTCCAGGTCTTGGTTAGAATATCGAGTCCTCACGGAGGCTTTCTTGGTTCCCAGCCCAGGTGAAGTCCCCTCTGCCCAAGGCCTCGACGGAGGGGCTGTGCACAGTTGCACTTCATTCACTGGGCTATTGCTTGCTTTGGTTCTATCTTTCCTGGCATAATTTCACTGCAAGAGCTCTGTCCCTAAAGCCCAGGGACAAGATGAGACCTCTTAGAATCTGTTGAATGAATGGACTGTGACATTTCCTTTGTAACAACACCTGAAATCTGGCTACTCTGTAAGTTTAAGGAGCTCTTTGCTACTATTTAAAAGATTTCCTACTCTCTTGGTAAAGACATATTGGAAGCTTAGTTATGACTGGTGGTTGAATGCAAAAAAAAAGAGAAAAACAGCATGGCCAGGCTCATTGACGCTCAAAATGAAAATCTCTCCAAATTCACCTGGAGCAGACTTCCTGATCTCAGAATGATGTTGGCCGCATCGTTCTTCATCCCGGGGGCTGCTCTGTGCCCTGGCTGCTGTTGACCGGCACCCCTGACCTCCGTCCAGCAGATGCCAGTCACACTCCCTACCCCGGTGGTGACAACTAGGAATGTCTCCAGACATGGCTGAGTGTCCCCAGGAGGGCAAAACTGCCCTGGGATGAGAAACTCCATCACCAACAGCTTGCCTCAGGATATGGAGCACCTGCCTTTCTCCCACCTACATAAATATTTACACAACCCTCCCACACACTCTTTACGTGTTATCCTTTTGGATTTTCTTCTCTGAACTCCTACTAAATATTAGGATTTGTACCTTTTTTTTTTTTCTTACTGGTGTGTTTGAATGCTTCTAAATTTATACAGCTTGGAAGCTCATGTCCTTAATGAGCCGTAAATCCTTCCCCCGCGCCGGGCCGTGGGTCCTGTGTCTGTGATGGTGCTTTCTGTCCACGATGCCACGAGGTCTGGGGAGCCCCTGAAACCGTCCCGCTGCTATTTCCACTCCAATCACCCAAGGTGACTTTTTGAACGTCGGGGAATACGGTCCTTGCTTGGAAAGGAAGAAGTTTAAGGAGATGCTTTAAAATAATAAAGGGGAGGACGGGGACAAGAGACACAGGGGGCTGTGCAGGGAGGGCCCTGGGTGGGGGCCCCTGTCAGGACCATCTGATAGATGGAGGGCTCCAGGGGCCCCTCTATTTGTTTAGCACTCTTGTTCGGCTACAACTGCTCACAAAACCGGCATTGAAGTGTCTCCATGAAAACATAACATAACCTGACAATGACCAGCCCACAGGGCATTGCCCAGAGAAGGCCACATTGTCCTGCTAGGCCTGGGAGGGGCAGCCGAGCGAGGCCTGGGGATGGCTTTTCAGTCCATTAGGAACGGTCTGGCCACTTCCCGTCAGCACTGCCCCGACCTGAGGACTGGTGGGCTGAGCAGTGGGCGGAAGCACGTCCCGGAGCACAGGCGGGGAGCACGGTGGTGTCTTCAGTCTGCACCGTGGGCCTTCTTTCTCATCCTACAGCCCGGACAGATATGGCCCAGCCTTTCCCACAGCTGCGGGTCTGAAAGTGCTTGGGGCAAATCTCAGTGGCTGCTTCCCTTGCATGTGGCTGGAAATTTGGACTCCTGGGTGCCCCTCCATCTGAGAACAATCAGGACAGCCTGAGGAACATTTGCCTTGCAAACCGTTCAGGGCCACACCCAGGTCACGGGAAACTCCGCCTGTCCTGCTAACGGTTTTCAAGTGTCCTTGGAAGGATAGAGGCTATTTCAAATGTCACTGGAGGGGCTTAATGAATTTTATTTATATTGTATTTTAAATTGAAGCACTGAGGGGGATTGATACTAAGTTGTTGCATGGTGCACCAATCAAAGGATTTCTTAAGGTTTTTGTGGCTAGAGAACATACAAGGACGTGCAGGGACGTTAGCAAATTTTACTCTACAGACCCCTGGTGTTTGGGGTTGCACTTGGCCTCTGTGAACACACCCTGCGTCCATCCCTCATCACTTCCACACCAGTGCCATGCTCCACAGCTCCGTGTCTTTTAGGGTCCTGACATTTTTACTATCACTATTATTTGTAATTGTGGTTAAAGTACACATAACACAAACTTTTAGGTTTTAAGCATTTTTAAGTGTACGGATGAGTAGTGTTAAACTCCTTCACGTCGCGTGCAGGGACTGCCATCCCCGTCTCCAGAACTCCTCCGACCCTGGCTCAGGTGACCCTATGCTCATTGGACACTAACTCCTCTTCCCTCGCTCGCCCTCCCCCAGCCCCTGGCGCCCAGCCTTCCGCTTTCTGTCTCTAGGGTGGTCCCTCATGTAAGTGGAATCCTAAGACCTGTCCCTTTGTCATGCTCACTACTCTCAGCACAATACCCTCATGCTCCCTCGGTGTTGTATCGTGAGTCAGGACTCCCGTCCCCTTTAAGGCTGAGCAAGATCCCGCGGTCTGGGGAGACCGCATCTTCTTTATCCATTCTTCCTTCAATGGACATGTGCGTTGTTTCCACCTTTTCGCTACTGTGGATAATGCTGCTAGGAGCCTGGGTGTTCAAATACCTCTTTGAGACCCTGCATTCAATTCTCTTGAGTATCCACCCAGAAATGGAATTGGTAGATCACTGGACAGTTCTATTTTTATTGTTTTGAGGAATGACCATACTATTTTCCACAGAAGCTACACCATTTTATTTTCCCACCAACAGTGCATACGGGTTGCAGTTTCTCCACATCCCCTCCAACACTTGGTATTGTCTATGTTTCAGCAGTAGCCATGCTGATGGGGTGTGGTCCATATGGGTGCATGCTCCTTGGGTCCTGGAGGAGGACATATTCTGCTGCTGCTGGACCGAGTGCTCTATACAGGGAAGTAGGTCCTGTTGGCTGATGATTGCCTGAGTGCTTCGATAGCCTTGCTAACTTTCTGCATCAGTTTTTTTTTTTTTTCTTTTCAGTTGTTTTGTCAGTTGATGAGGAAGGGGTCTTGAATTTTCCAACTCCAATTGTAAATTTCCCTATTTCTCCTTTCATTTCTGTCAATTTTTGGTTCACATATTTTGTAGCTGTTCAGTGCATACACCCTTAGGGTTTCTATGTTTTCTTGATAGATTGACCCTTTGATCATTATATAAGACACCTCTCTGTCTCTGTTAATTTTCTGTGCTCTGAAACCTATTTTATCTAGTTATTAGTATAGTCACCCACATTTGAGTTTGGTTTCCTTTGGTTATAGCTTGCATGATATATATATTTGCACTCTTCTGTGTTACCCTGCTTATATTGTTATAATGAAAATGGGTTTCTTGTAGATATCATACAATTAGGTTGTTTTTGGTTTTTGGTTGTTTGTTTCTTGTTTTGGTGGGGTTGTTGTTTTAAAATCCTCTCTATCTGCTTTTAATTGTGTTTAAAACTTTTGCATTAATTCAGAGATTTTACTTATGTTTTCTGTTCTTTCTTTTTCTCTGTTTTATTTTCACTGCCTTTCTGTGGGTTAGTTGAGCACTTTTTAGTGTTCTATTTTGATTTATGTGTAGTGTTTTTTGTGTGTGTGTTTGTGTGTATGTGTGTGTGTATCTGCACAGCTTGTTGAATGTTTACTCTGGGTATTGAATTATATATGAAGGACGTATCAGTGTATTTGGAATACAGTGCAGACCTCCCGTATGCCCTTTTACCCTCCCTCATTTATAATATAATTGTTTCAAATTTCCTTTATATAGATTTAGAGCCACATTGGGTGATGTTATAATACCTTGCTTGAATCCTCAAACACAATGCAGCGAACTCAAGAGAAGGGACTTCATTGCATTATCTGTGTACTTGCTGGATTCTATTGCTCTTTCTTTTCTCTTGCCTACTTTGATCATTTTCTCTCAGTTTAGAGACATTTTCTTAGCCATTCCTCTAGGATAGGTATGCTAACAATACAATTTCTTAATTTCCCTTTAACTGAAAAAGATTTTCCTTTCCTTCTTCCCAAAAAAGATACTTCCCCTGGATATAGATTTTTTTTTTTTATAATTAAAAAAAACCCACAAACCAACATGCTACTTCCTTCTGGCCTCTGTTGTTTCTGACAAAGAATTCTGGATTGCTTGAGATTTTCCTCTGTGAATAAAGTATCCTTTCTGTCTCACTGCTTTAAAGATTTGGTATTTACTTTATAGACATTTGACTGTGATGCATCTTGGTGTGTATTTCTTTGGATTTATTCTGCTTGGGGTCCATTAGGCCTCTTGACATTGTAGGTTTATGTATTTTGCCAAATTTGAGAAGTTTTCAGTTTTTTTTAGGTGTTATTATTATTATTATTTTTTACCCTCTGCTTTCTTTCTCCTCTTTTTCCCAGACTCCAGTGACATAAATGTTAAGTATCTGTCATAGTCCCATGTGTTTGAGGGACTTTTATTGTTTATTCCATACACACATTATTGTTCAGACAGGTGATTCATATGTACTGTCTTCTAGGTCATGAATTCATTCTTCTGTTCCCTCCATTCTGACGATTGGCCATCGATTTTATTTTATTTTTATTTCACTGTAGTATTTAATTTTATTCACTGTATTTTTTTTTTAATTCTAAAATTTCCACATGGGTTTTTTTAAGTATGTTTTATTTCTTTGCACTGTTTCTTTTCTATTTTTTTCCCATTTATTTCAAAAGAATTCATAACTATCAAAGCAATGCTATAATGACTGCTCTAAAATATATTTTTAGATAATTCTCATAGCTCTACCATCTCCATGTTAGAATCTATTGATTATCCTTTTTCATTCAGTTTGGGGTCTTGGTAATGAGTGAGTTTTGACTGAAACCTGAGCATCTGGGGTATTTTTTGGAGACTCCGAATCTTATTTAACCCTTTTTTAAAGTGTCCTTTCCTGGCACAGCTCTGACAAGGGAAGAGAGGGCTTTGCCTTCGCTCTGCCAGGTGATGGTAGCTGTCTAGGCTCCTCACCTTGCATCCTTTTACACCTGAGTGGGGGCTCCTGTGGGGTTCTGGATTCCCCACTAGGTCTCCACTGATGCCTCCCCATGCAGGACAGCAGCAATGACTCATTACAGCCCCTGAGGGCAGAGTCTAGGCTTCCCCGAGTCAGTCTCAGCTGGCATGGGGGTCGTGGGGTGGGGATGAGGTCACCGGAGTATTTATTTATGTTATGTTTGGCTGGGGTAGGATGATTACTGTGTATAAGTTTTCCATCTTGGTAGGATGTTCCTTCCTTGGTTCTCTGGCCAGAGAGAGCAGGCTTTTCTTGAGGTTTCTTGTGCCTGTAACCATTGGCTCCTCCATAGTGTGAGCTCCTTTATTTCCAAGTCTGGGATGTCTGGGCAACAAGACGACCTGGGGAGCTCACTTCTATGTCCATCCTTGGGTCCCAAGTGGTCCAGCAGGAGTGCAGTCTTCTCTCAGTCTTTTAGGGACTTCTTGTGTTATTTTACATGTAATGTTCAGAGTTTTCAGTTGTTCTTAGTGGAAGAAATAGGAATAAGCATATCTATTCCATCTTTCTAGAAGCAGAAAAGACATTTTATTTTTAAGTTTTATAATGTCAGTTTTTTTCTTAATCCTTTAGATGCTTTCTGCAGATTCATGAGTTGTTTACATTTTACTTCATTTGTCTTCCTCTCTATATGCATACACACATTTTTTTTTCTTGAACCCTTTGAAAGTAAGTTGGAGATATTGTGACCTTTTACTCGTAAATACCTCAATGTTTATTTCCTGTTCTTTTGCACAACCACGTGACAAATTTCAAAATCAGAAAATTTAATATTGATGGAATGCTAAAATTTACTCCTAATTATGTTAAAATTTCATCAATTGTTTTGATAATTTTTCTTATAGCCTTTTTTTTTTTTTTTACTAAAACAGGACACTCTTGAGAATGAAAGGGGGTATCAGGCACAACAGGCATAAACAAGAGCCATCTGGGCAAACCCAGATGGAGTGTCACCCCATATTCAGGGCCTTCGAGAGAGCTGACCTTAGCTCAAAGGAGAAAGCTTATCCATGGGGCCAGGAGGAAAGGGGAAGGAGGTACAGATGCTTGGGGTCTGGAGGTTTGGTGTGGGAAGGCAAAGTCACTCTCTTCTGCCTGCTCAGAGTTTCTTACAGACACAAGAACTGAGGTGGTCAGTGGAGGGACCAGTGAGGGGGCAGAGAAAGTAAGAATCTCAGAGGAAGAGACTGCCGTCCGGGGCATTAGAGGGTTGCCAAACTGCTGCTTGCTGCCTGGCTCATATCAGACTTCTTATTCATTTCTTTCTGAAACTATTAAATATTTTCAAGCAGAACTAACACAGTAAAATTTTTCTCTATCAAGCTTGTCTTGACAGACCACAAATCCACAAATCAATCTGAATTCATTTTAGATTTAAAAGTCCTTCTCCCATGGGGGCGCTTGGGTGGCTCAGTTGGTGAAGCGTCTGCCTTCAGCTCAGGTCATGATCTCAGGGTCCTGGGATTGAGTCCCATGTTGGGGGGGGGGGGTCCCTGCTCAGCAGGGGGTCTGTTTCTCCCTCTGCCCCTTTCCTTTGCTTGTTCTCTCTGTCTCTCTCTCATACAAATAAATAAATAAAATCCTTCTCCCACCGTTTGTGCTTTTCCTTTGACAAATATATCTGTTCAGTGAGTAATTATGGATTGGCCGGGCTGTGTCCAGCATTGGGGGTCAACAGACCAACGCCCTACCCTCATGGAGTTAACCTGTCAGGGAGACAGACCACAAACTAAGAACAAAGCAGACTGGCCACCTGTGTATGAGTAAGAGCATGGTCCGCACCACGGACACAATGGAGCAGGACTGAGGGGCCGAGGAGGCCGAGGGTGGCTGACTGCAGGTCTTTCGCAGCCAGCCGGGGCAGAGCTGCTGAAGACATGGTGGGTGAGAGCAAAGTGGAAGCAGGTCGGGGGGAGAGTCTTGTTCCAGGGGCCCCACGTGAAGAGTGTCCAGGCACTCGCAATGGCCAGGGCCGGAGCCTAGGTTAGGAACGTGCCTGTCATATTAAGAAGCTCTGTGGAGGCCGGAGTGGGGGGCAACCCGAGAGGGGACCATGTGGGACCTGGGCATTTCCTCAGGGTGCCGTGGGCTCCTCGGGCGAGAAGGGCCAGCCTGGCTCAGGTTGTAAAGGGGCAGTCTGGTTGCTGGTGACAGGAGGCTCCTGGAGGCTTCGTCTGGTCAGGAGGCTGGACTGTAGTTGGGCTGCAGGTGAGGGCTCAGTCATAGCAGCTGCAGCAGAGGGTGGGGAGAAATGGTCTGATTCGGGGACAGCTTGGACATACAGCCGAGAGAATGTTTTGATGAAATAGGTGTGGTTTGGGATTTGGCTTCCACCTTGGAAAGGGTGCTGATTTCATGACCTGAGCTCAGACCTGAGCTGGTCCCGGGATAGAAGAGCAGGGCCTCACCTGCAGACAGGGCAATCTGGAGGGGTCTATTAGACATCCAAGCACACATAGTAGTTAGCTGCTGGGGCCAGGGACGCCCGACTAGACTGAAGAGACACGTTCACGTGCCATCGGTGTGTGGAAGGCACTTCTAGCCTTTGGCCCGGAGAATCGCTGTTGTCCCTGCCGCCTGGATTGCCCAGGGAAGAGTGCGAGCAGCCTCTCCTAGGAGGTGGTGAAAGAAAGGCCCCACTGGGAATCATGCACCGAATCATGCACCTGCCTTTTCACAAGCTCTCCGTACTCAGTGCGCGGCTTGGGAAGCCCTGGTCCAGGGATTGTGTGTAGACAGCCAGGAGAAGAGCCCTGAGCACTGAGTCTGGGGTCTCTGAGGTCAAACAGGAGAACGGGCACAGAGGTAGGAGACTGCAAAGGAATGTTGCCAGAGAACAGGAAAAATAAGGACATGGCACAGGGTCCCTGTTGCTGATGGAACAGAGTGTGAGCCTCAGGACGACCCACCAGGAGCAAGGCTGTTTGGCAGGTGGGGTGGGTGGTGGCTTAGGAGACAATGTGGGGGAGGAACCTGGAGACTCAGGCGGGTGGAGAGACTGCCCTGTGGAGAAGTCTGGCTCCCGGGCGGGTGGGCTGAGAGAGGGGATGAGGCTGGGGGCCAAGAGGGGCCCACGCAAGTTCTTCTTACACTTTGCTGTGTGTTTTCTTTTATCCCAGAATGAGGAAAACAGTGTTTCTCCAGCCCGATGGTAAGTGAAGATGCGTGTCTGCGATATTGGTATTATTTGTACACGTATCCAGGTTTGACGGCAGGCCGTTGGCTCCACCGAGCACAGAATCCCTTGAAGAACTTCATGCAAAGCAGTCACTAAATATTTGTGAAATTCAGCCCTGTTAAAATGACACGTCCTCAAGTCTGGCCCCAGAAGGCGCGTGCCCGTCGCTGTGGGCACCTGCTCGGGAGGCCAGCAGCGCGTGGACCCCGGCCCGGGGCCCTCTGGGGCGGCCTGGAAGCCCCACGGCAGCACAGGAAGCAGGCCTAACTGCATCTAGCTGTGGAATAGGTCGGTTTGCACACTTTGGCTTCAAATGTGATCCAAGCACACACTCGTCCCCAGCGAGTGGGATGGAGACTGTCTAAAAATTGCGGAAAAGGGAGCAGTTTCCCGGTTTACACTGTGCAGGAGACTTGGTGTTTCTGAGAATCTGCGCTGCCTCGGTGAACCTTGCGGACGCAGCGACACATTTTTGGCCTCTGGAAAAGACATCTTCTTCCTCAACAGTGACCGTATTTACCAACAGAGACCCCGGTCCCGGGCGTGAGGGGGGCTTCCCGCGGCCGGCGTGTGCCGCCGCAGAGTTCATGAAAAAGTCATTAGCTGACCGCCCTCCTGTCTCTGTCCGGCAGAATCATGCCGTAAATATCGCCACTTGTCGAGCGGGGTATCAATCTGTCCAGGTAGCCCTCACTTCCTGTCTCGGGCCATATGTTTCTGTTATTTATGTCAAGAAAATGGCATTTACACACGGCTTCTGGTTGTTTACAGAAGTTTAGCTCCTCTCATAGAGCACGGTGTGCGGCCTGCACTTAGCCCATAGATAATATATGAGCTGGTGCATTTTAAAATGTGCTTCCACACGCCTGATGGGATAAACAGGGCAGAGCTGACAGCACCATCTGCCCGGCCGGCGAGGTCGGGGCTGGGAGTGCGGGGAGGGGGCGGGGAGGCCGGCGGCCCCTGGGACCCCTGCACTTCGCTGAGATAGTATTACGGCTGGCCCTATCCCTTCGATTATTCAAATGTTAAAGACCTTTCATGGGAGAGGCACGGAGGGGCCTCGCTCTCTGACCTGGGAGCTTTGTATTCACACCTGCCCAGCGTGTCTTTGTGTGCTTGCAGTCCGACTTGGCGACTGGGGACGCCCACCAGCGATCAGGAGAGTTTTCCTGGTCAACGTTGTTCTTCAAGTTCAAAATCCGTGACTGGAAGAGAATATAGCCTCGACTGGCCCATGATGGCAGTCTCCTGGATTAAACTCACCTTTTGGCCTTGTTTTATGTAGATACAAACACACAAGGGGGAAAGACACACATGACACACGATTTGGAAATAATATAATCATTGATCTAAAATTTTTGAATAAGGTTAAAGACATCAAGAATTACTTTCCAATGAAGCATAACACAAGGCTGAGATTGCATGAGCTTCTGTATTATTAAATGTTACACACACACTCGTGCACACACACTTGTGCACACGCTCACACCCAGCACACTCACACCTGCGCACACTCGTGCACACACTCACACACACATTCATCCAGCATTATTAATCTTCTTCTGGTAGCCACCCAGCCATTCCGTGGTGACTTAACATGAATGCTTTTGTTTCATTTGGTAGCTCAGGAATTACTTTGATCTCTTTGAAAATACAATAACTTAATCCTTAAGCATCAGTACTATTCTGGATTTCTCTACGTAACAATGATGGTATGCTTAGGCAATTTAACTATAACATTATAAAATGAGAGAAAGTAGCCATCTATTTTTTTTTTAAATTGAGCTTCCAAAAGCTGAGGGAATTTTTGTTAGTGGTGTTTATCAGTTCGATATGTGGTGTGGCTTCAATTTCGTGTCTACAGAGCAAGCTGGATTGAAATTGAATATAGATCAGATCTTGAGCTTTGCCAGTGGAACAAATCAGTCTGATTATATGGGATTACATGGTGCATGAATTTTTAAATTAAATAGTTTCTTGCCCTATTAAATAATGTCAACAGTTTTGTTGTGGTGAGTTATTTGCATTTCTCGTCTACTTTTATATACAAGTTTTTTTTTTTCTTTTATTAATCAGTACTATTTAGATGTGATAATACTCAGGACCTCACCTCGCTCTCTGGGGGAGTTTATTCATGTCATGTAAAATTTCAGACTAAATCCATTCTTTTTCCTTTTAGTTTGTTTCATCGTATCATTCTCTGGAATTTTTGTTGATTTTGTTAGAAGGTCAAATTATGTCTTTTTCATGGAGCCAATCAGCGCAGAGACCTTCTTCTTGGCGGTCCCTGTTAACAGTTCCTGAGTCTGTTTCTCGTGCGCGGTTCAGCCCCCAGTGTGTCCTGTGGGCCTCTGGTGTTCCGGGCCCACGTGCACTCAGGAGCCCGAGCTTCCGAGAGCGAGGGAGTGGGGGACGCGGCCCGCCGGACAGCCCACCACATGCCCTCTCCCCGTGTGCCACAGGCAGCCTCAAATGCCAAAATGTGTCTTGAGTCCCAGGCTACGCACTGCTGTCCTTGCTTGAACAAAGGAAACACGGTTTGGCAGAGCCTTATACGGCGTGGCCTGAGTGTATTCGAAATAAATACAGCCTTGGAGACGACCGAAATCCGCAGCCTCCTGGCCTTAATATTTGTCTTCATTGTCGCTTTTCTTGGTCTTCACTCTCCTCCCTGTGAGCACATTTAAGGAATACTCACTTTAGTTCGGGATTGTGTCCTCAAAATTGTGACCTCATCCCAAACCCTAAGGGCCCTGGTGCTGTTTTAGCCCACGTTTTCCTGTGGAGACACTGCACGGTTATTTCCCACTCGGTGAGGCCCTGGGTCATGCTCTCAATGTCCTTGTGGGCCGGCGGCTGCTCGGCGTGGCCCGCGTCCCCTCCCCACAGCCCGAAGCGCTCCGTGGTGCCCGGTCCCCAGGGCCAGGACTCCGTGTTTGCTCTACCAACCCCCACGTCGTGTTGGGCACACGAGAGCAACCACAGAAACATTTGGTACATACATTAACGGAAGGTGAGCTCAGCGTGCGTGGAGGGTAGGGATCGAGGGAAGAGCAGATTCCAGAACCTTCTATGTAGAAGTGACCTGTGATCATGATCTGCTTGGAAGACTTTGTTGGAGAACTAGTCATCAGGTTGTTTTCTTATCAGTTAGCACCCTCCTCTTAAAGAGACTGCACCCTTTTTTGGGTTGGCTTGCGGAAAAGATTGCAAAGACAGGTGAAATCAAGTTAGAAACAGCATGAGTGCGTGTTTACTCGGAGGTAAGAACGCAGCTCTGAGGAACCATCCTTTCACACACATACCTTCCCAGAGGGATACATGCAAATACAGACGGAAGTATCCATGCCACCTGAAGTTGTCTCTCCTTTTAGGGTAAAAGGATCTGTGTTCGGTAGGAAGGGCAACGGGGAGGTCTTCTGGACGGGCGCAGAGGAGGCGCCTTCCGGTGCTACGCCCACCAACTGCCCGGGGGCGTGACCCCACCACTGCCGTGTCCCCGCTGGCGTGTCCAGCCCGCTGCCTCTTCCGAGGCCCGTTCAGCTCCCAGCGTTTGCAGGTAGACTGCGAATGTGCATAGAGTACTTGTTCAGTTGTATGAGTTTCCCCAACTCTGCACCCACGTCAAGAAGAGGAGCGTTTCCATCACCAGAGACGGCCCTGTGCCCTCTTCCGGCAATCCTGCCAGAGCCCACTGCTGCTCAGATATCCTTCTGGATTTTGCTCTGGAAGAGTTTTTCCTGTCCTTAAATTTCACGTCAATGCAATGATACAGAATTGCACTTTTATGTCAGGTTTGTTCAGCTCGACCTTGTGTCTGGGAGAGCACCGGGCTGTTGCCTGGATCAGCAGCACATTGCCTCTTATCGATGCATCGGGCTCCACTGAAGAGCTGTACCAAAGCGGGGCGTCCTCTCTAGTGGGTCATGGCCCTGTGTCCGGTTGGGCCACGGTGCACGTGGTGACGCAGGGCTGTAGACTTCCTATCCACTTTTTTGTGTGTGCGCACACAGATTTTCATTTCTCTTCAGTGAACTCCCAAGACTGGAATTCCTGGTTCGTGGAGTGAGTATAAGTTTGACTTTATTGTAAAAATGCCAAAAGATTTTTTTAAGTGGAATGTATGAGGATTTCAACAATACTGGGCCCAACTTCAAGTGCTCTACATCCCCACCAACATTTGGTGTTCTAGGTCTTCTTCATTTTAGCTGTTCCATTGGGTCTAAAGTAGTTTCTCACTGTGGTTTTAATTTACATTTTCCTGACAACTAATGATAATGAGCACTTTTCTGTGCCATATTGGCTGTTCATATATCTTCCTTTTTGAAGTGGATCTTCAGACAGTTTGCCTATGTGCATCATATCGTCTTTCTATTATGACACTGTGCGGTTTGTCTCTGTATTCTGCATGTGGGTCGTTCGTCAGGTGTAGGCATGAGCATGTTTGCTCTGGTCTGTGGCTTTGCGTTTGCATTTTTAGTGGTGTTTTCAATACTGCAAATTTTTAATTTTGATAAAGACCAATTTGTCAATTTTTTTTTCCTTTTTGGTTAATACACTTTGTGTCTTATCTAAGAAATCCTTGCAACCCCACAGTTGTGAAAAATTCTTTCTACACCTCCTTCTAAAAGCTTTATCAACTTCACTACTCTATTTGGGTTTATAATCCATCTCAAATTAGTGACTGACACCGTGGAAAGGGAGGGGTGAGGTTTAGTTTAGTTTAGGTTTTTCCCACATGGACATCTAGTTGTTTTGATGCCATTTGTTGGAAAGACTGTTCTTCATCCAGTGAATTCCCTTGACACCAAGTGAAAATCAATTTTCACTTCAGACACGGGGACCCTTCTAGGACCCTTCCAAGCTTTCAGCTATTAGACGTCCATTACTACTCCCCTTGGTTAGTAGATTTGTAGTGAGTTATAAAATAAAAATGCAAATCCTATGACTCTGTTCTTCTGTTTCAAGCTTGTTTGGGCTACTCTAGATCCTTTGCCTTTCCATATACATTTTAGAATCAGCTTGCCAATTTCTGCATAAAAGCCTGCTGGGTTTTATATTCTGCATCTAAACTAACCTTCTTATTGCAAATATTATACTCAGTTATTCCTGTGCTGCAACAGACATATAGCATCACCTTATCTCTGTGCTAGTTCGAGCTCTGAATTCAATATCCTCTACAAATTTCTTGTTCCAGAGAGATTGTTCTGTTCATTTTCCCAGTGTGCTTGCACGTTCCAGCTCTGTGTCCCCCTCCTAGACTATCTCCCTCATCAGGGCTCCAAAGAAGGGCGCTACCTCTCCTTCAAATTTTTTTTTTTTTTTATTTTAGAGAGAGAGTGAGAGAGAGAGAGAGAGAGCACAAGAGGGGGGAGCGGGAGAGGGAGAAGCAGACTCCCCGCTGAGCAGGGAGCCCGATGCGGGACTCGATCCCGGGACTCCAGGATCATGACCTGAGCCGAAAGCAGTCGCTTAACCAACTGAGCCACCCAGGCGCCCGCTACCTCTCCTTCAAGAGCGACATTTAATCTTGGCTCTTCCGCACATGTCCTGTTTGTTAGCCAGGAGCAACCTGCCTCCTCTGCCTGACTCCTCTGTTTGTAATTGGAACGTCCCACGTGCTCACGACGTGGATGTCCCACATTTTGCTGACCCGTGTCCATGGTGGGCTCTGTGGCACTCACAGAGGCAGGGTAAGGACAGGACACCCCAGAGGTGGGGCTGGGCGCACCGGGGGCTGGAGACCCTCCCGTGGAGCTGCAGGGAGAGCCTTCAAACCCAGAGAAATGCAGAGTTCACCCTGGTGCAAAGCACCTGTCCTGAAGGCCCAGCCACCCCAGGCTGCTGGCCGCCCGGGGTACCAGAAGCTCATCACCCCAAGAGCCTCAACACTTAACGTACTTAATGTGTGGCCTGCAGACCAGCTGGCTAGAAAGGCAGACCCAGCTTGGACCTGCTGATTTGGGGTCTGCATTGTAATCTGCTGCTCAGGAAATTTGGCCCCTGGCAGGTCAGTAGGAAGCTCTGCTCAGGTGGCTTAGTGCCAGTAATAGCTACTGATTAATTGATGTGCAGTATCTGTGTTGGTAAGGAGACGAGGAGACGAGGAGGTTATGATCTTTGCTCGGGTTCAGAATTAGGCTCTGCTTTCTTTCCATTGGTGATGCTCATTTGAGTGTTGCGCCGTCAGCAGGAGGCGAGCAGGCAGGGGGCAGGGAGCAGAGTGAAGGAGGCAGGTCTCCCTGCAGCGTTTCTGACCGCGGGAGAGTCACGGGTTCCAGACCATCAGTCTGGACAGCCTCAGGGGTAACGGCGGATTGCCCACTGGACCCAGCCTGGGACCTGCTGGGACCCTGAAAGAACTGCACAGTCTGCTTAGGGACATCTATCACATAAATAAGCGAGTCAGGGGTGTGGCCTCCGTCTTCTGGGGAGTGTGATGAGATTAGTTTTGGATAGTCTGAGTTTGAGTAACTCATGCTGCTCCTAAGTTGAAATGCACATGTTCTGTTACTCTTGAGATAGTTAAGGTGAATCTGGGCAAATTTCCTAGCTCTTCCCCATCTGTGAAATGTGAACACCCACATCAAAAGTTACTCATGACAGTTAAGTGAGACAAAGTACATAAGACGTTTCTCAAGTTGCACACAAAACAAGAACTTGAAAAATATTAGCTATGATAAAAACAAAAACAATAATAAAAAGCCACAAAATTTGAAATTAGCTGCTCGTTATTGTATGTGCATTTGTGTGTGCACACACGTGCCCTCTATACATAGAATGATTACATTAATGCAGAGTTGATAGGGCCATGTTTTCAGAAGCCAGGCTCTTAATGATATATATATATATATTTATCTTATGGAACACAACCTTGCCTTCACTCAACATATGCTGAGGATTACAGACGCGGTGATAGATAGACTTCTTATCTTTTATAGATGTCATCGGACGTGTGACTCCAGTCTCCTGAGCATCAGCCACATAGATGGAAACAGAAGCTATTCAATAAATAGTTATGGCCTTGGTTTGAGTCAATTGCCATTTGCCAGAGAAAGAATGAATTCAGATAACTTTAGATACAAGAATCCTTCTGCGAGTGATATTCGCCCATCAATCATGCTAACACCGAGGGATATTCCCCTTATACCGTGAGGATATGGCCACCTCCCCCTTTACCTATATTTTTCCTATAACATCATGGTAAGATTGTACTTATTGGAAACCCAAACCACTAACAAATTCACCAATAAACAGCGTGGCCAGGACTGAGAAAGCAAACATGAACATTCCCGCGCAGACTTGCAGAGCTCATGGCTCAGAGGTGAGTCTCCTGCGTGTAAAGCAGGACACCCCTTGGGTGACTGCTTTCAGAGAACACCTGCTCTTTGTACAGGTTTTAGAAACCCACAAAACTACTTTCCAAACCCATCACAGATGAGAAGGACAGAGGAGGCGGTCCTGTCACGGAGAGGGGAGCTGTCCAGAGGTCTGGTGTGCGGGATGTGTGTCAGATGGGCCACCCGACCTCATCACCCCTGGACTCTTGCCGCGGTCTCTGCCCCGCTTCATGGAGCCCGACACGATCCACGTCTCCAGGACACAGGGTCTCTACGACCAGCGCACATCTCTTTTTGAGTTCCCGGCTCAGAGAGCCAGCCGCCTTCAGCCACCTCTCCTTAGATGTCTCGCAACCACATCACAGATCGAAAATGTCCAAATCTTAGCTTCTGATCCCACCCCTCCCCACCCCCTGTGCATTCCCTAACTGGCCTTTCGGACCGTGAACCTCTCCTTCCACAGAACCCCTATCCCCGTAGTGAGGATGTCCCCCAGGCTGCCCACCTCCTCCACCCCTGGTCATATCCCGGCCGAGACACCCATCCTGGTCTGCGTGGGCCCCTGTACCAGCCACCTAGCAGCCTGTCTGCCTCCTTCTCACTGGCTCCCAATGCCATCCTACTACAGCCAGAAAACTCTCATCCAACAACACACTTAATCCTGTCACAGCCCTTCCGGTGACCCACGTCCCAAGCACAGAACCCCAACGCTGACGGGTGGCCCCAGACTCTCCATGGACTCTCCTCTGGCTGACTCTACTGCCTCCTGTCTCATCCCCCTTCCCTACCCCTGTGCCTCTTCATCCCACCACTAGGCACACCAGGTTCCTTCGCTCTACAAGGCTTCAGTCTTCTCCGGCACCTGTGGTCTGCCTGGAGGAAGCCGTGTCCCCACGCCCGGCCCCCTCACTTGCTCTGCAATGCCCAGGACGGTGCCGCTTGCTTCCGGGGATGGATGCTGTGCTCTGCATGTTCTCTTGGGCCCCACATCCCCGTCCTTACGATGATGAGTTGTGATGGCTTTCATAGCTGCTGAGAAGTGGCATACATTCTCGGATTAAATCCTCACAAGAATTTTCTACAATCTGTGCTGCTAGGAACCCGCTTCAGTGCTGAGAAGACAGATGAAGAAAGAGTAAGTCATCGGCCCAAAGTTACCTAGTGCGGTGGGCTAAGCGTGCAGCCCAGGCGCCTGGGCCAGACTCCCACCTGCGCAGGTTGGCCTCAGCAGGGGGCAAGAACACCCCCACTCCCACCCCTCACCGAAGCCCTTGTGTGGGGCGCAGAGCCCCACTGTGCCTTCTGGGGTGGAAGCAAAATGAACAGACTGAGGCTGCAATAGCATCGCTCGCTACTGGAAGATAAGTGGGCGCCTCGTGGAAGAATCCGGCATGAAGGGGCGGGACCGGCTTTCAGGGAACAGGTGCTCACCAACAGCATCATGGGTGGACTTCCTGGAGGAGGCAGCCCTGCTGCATTAACTGTGCTCATAGACTCTGCTTGGGATTCAGGTCCCGGTAAAGAGACTCCTGGGGACCTGCGTGGATTTGTGTGCCGTGGCCCAGTGGCAGGCAGAACACAGTGCTGGTGGTCCCCCCAGGATCATGCTGCCTGACGGAGGGGTACTGTATGGCAGCAATCCCAGACTCTCAGGGTGGACACACAAACCCAAGCATCGTCCTGAGTCTGGCTGGTCCAGGGTGCGCCTGTCTGGGCGGGCTTTAACTGATCTCAGCTCCACCAGGCATCTGCAGTAGGGGACACGTGGGACAGATGGCTTTGCTGATTTGGGCTGGGCTTGCCCACCAGCTGGCTGATCTAGGATGGGGTGTGGGGGGTGTGGGATGTGGGGGTGAGGGGGCAGGGGTGCCAGTGGCATTCATGCAATTAACCTCATCAGAAATTCTTCCCCAAACCAGGATGCTGCTTTGAGAAAGGGCAGAGGGCCAGGTTATGGAACAACCACACTTGCTGCTCCTTTGGCTTCATCCCAACATGGTGATCGTGGGAAACACGAGTGCCCATCAGTGCTCAGAATCGGGAGCTTTGTGGCCGCTATTGCATTAACAACACACTGATCTGGTCACTTTGGGGAAATACGTCTGGAATTATGACGAATTTTTTTAAAAGTAGTTATTTTGAAAGTTGTCATGATATTTGACTCGGATGAACAGACTGCTGATAAATGAAGTCCTGCCAACATTTTATTTCAATGTTTAGGTAAATATAACTTATAAATAGTAGATCATGTGGGGGTGTAAATTTTCACTTGTTGATTTTCTATAAAATGCACTTTGCTGTGCATACATATGTTGAGAGTTACATTTATAAAACAAATCCATTGATTTGTAATGATTAATTAATTTATAAGAAAAATTTAAATAATATTTCTTTAAATATATATGTATAGAACTATGGTTTAACTTACACATAGATATTATACAAACTAAGCTGGTTGAATCAATATCTGCAAAAATCTTGCTCATTGTATATATGTATATACATTTTAAATTTTTTGTAGTTGAATAAAAACTCTGTTCCCAGGCCTAATAGTCAAATATTCTATAACCGAGTCTTCCATGAAATATATTTTAACATGGGGGTGGGCAGTTCTGGCTCTCCTAGAGAAAATTAGGCAAAGGAAATTAAAATAATGGCTCAATAATTTTTATGGGAAAATTAGATTTTCCAGAAGCTTCTGCCATGATTCAGACTCTCAGTGCATACTCGGCTTCATCATTGGGGTACCAGGTTCTCAGCGGGTCTCTGCAGCTGAGCTGTGGGTTTCAAGGGGGAGGATGTTCTCATTTGTACCAACACAAAGACCCACATTGTCAGAAATCCAACCAATTTGCATACTTGGATGTGATACACGGACTTTCAAAAGAAAACTAAAAAAAACAGTATGTCTGATCTGGCATCACGGATATATTTCTGATTCTGAGGACACTCATGTAAGCTGACAGAAACTCCGTAAGGCTGATGTTGATGGACTGTGTCTTGGAGAGACCCAGGGTCTAGCGGTGGTCCTGGCTGGTGTATTACCAAGAAAGGGAACAGTCGGTCAGCAGGTGTGCTTGGGGCGGAGTGACCAATGGTGGGGGAGGTGGTGGTTCAAACAGTAAAAAGCCATTCTCAGAAGTTGCAGCACCCTTGTTCTGAAAAAATGCATTTATATTTTGTGTCTCAGAAACAATGATTTTTTTTTTTTTATTATTCATAAGAAATACAGTCAGGATAATAACCTAGAACAAGAAGGTTTGGGCTATTTAAACTAAATGTAGTCTCCAAAAGTGGTGTTTGGGTTTTGTTTTTGTTTTGTTTTTGCCGTTAGGGATATCTTTTTTTTTTTAATGATAAATTTGGCATTTAACAATCAGAGCCTGATATTTTCTTTTCTAAAATGCCCTGAAATAATCATGGCGGTACCCAAGAAGTTACAGTTAAGACAAAGAGAGACCATAACCCAACCTGCGTGGATTTCCATATCTGTGTCATCCAGCACAAGGATCTGTGAGATGCAGGCCTGGACAGACTCCACCCTCTTGCTCAGAGCAGCACAAGGGATGCACTTACCCAGATACCTCACCTGAATTCTGGTCTCCTGGACATCCCTCTGCCCAGGAGCCCAGGTGGGTGTCCCCCCCACTGCCTCCCGAGCAGTGCCCTAAGGCAACCAGAGTCCTGCTCCTGCCTCTGACCAGCAGAGCAGGTGTGTATACAGGAAGAGGTCTGCCTAGCAGTGGATGCTGTGAGGGTGGGGGTGGGACAGGGGTCGGTGTGGTTCTTTGCCTCCCACAGGGGTCACGTGCAAGCCTCCTCACAGTAGTAAGAAAAGCGACGTTGGGGATAGGAACGGTTTTCACTTCAGGCCTTTAGGGTCCCCAGTGGGTGAGAGCATCTTTGAGGCCCTGACCCTGGTTGAGCAAATATGCATATTGGTTTAGGTGTGAGGAGTGGAATCTGTCAGTTGCAGAAGGGGTGGTGTATGCACATGCCCTCTGCAGGGGAGCGGACACCAACCTTCAGTCCACCCGCCCGTGCTCACAGATGACTAAGCCCGAAGAAGAGGTCAACAGGTGTGCCTGGAACTAGCTCTGAGTGGGGTGGATATGCACTATAGGCGCAGATATTGAGAGGAAGAGCCCACCTCTCAAAGTCAGTTGGTGCAGTTTGCAGAAGGACATTTCCGCTGGGGGTGGGCAAAATGTTACCGTTGCTATGAAAGA
This sequence comes from Leptonychotes weddellii, assembly GCF_054177405.1. Lineage (NCBI taxonomy): Eukaryota > Metazoa > Chordata > Mammalia > Carnivora > Phocidae > Leptonychotes > Leptonychotes weddellii. Next base: position 1,988,867 of record NC_138375.1, read on the forward strand.
GAGCAGGAGGGCAGAGGCCAGGTGGACACATGCCTATGAAAGAAGTTAGCTTGCAGGAGAAAAAGGCCAAGGGAAGCCCCAAACTGATACTATACTTAAATTCCTATTGGAGGTGTAGAGACAAGAGCCCCTACTGCAGGATATTGAATTAGTAATGTGAGGGGTAGACTTAACTTCTTCCAGAATGTCCAGGGAAAAAAACCCAAAGGCTTGAAAACTAGTAAATGACAAAGACAAAAACGGATTTCTACCATGTGGGTAATTATTATTATTAGAAATCACAGTTAATAAATCAAAACAATGTGTCAGGATATCAATAATACCTAGAAAATTTTCCTGGAAAAAGATCACTATGTATCTTAAAAATAATTGAGTCAAAAGAAAATGTACTATGATTAGGCTTAATCATATTCTGTTCTTTTTTTTTTTTTATTTTCAAGTATAGAAAAGGAAACATCCAATGAACTTCAGAGAAAATAAAAAAAATAAAGCCCAAACCAGGCTTGTGTCTGGTGTCTCTCGAGATCATATCAGAAGACAGGGATGTTATGAATCCAGGGCCTGTGGAAGGAGGTGAACATAGCCTGAAACTCACCAAAAGTAAATAAGGAAGGACATTTTTCTCAAAAATTCTGTACCCACTGGAGTTTTATTCAAATATAAAAGTAATAGATACTCTCAAGAATTTAGAGACTTAGGAAATTCTATGTAATTATTAAGGAAAAAATTCCTGAAGGCATGCTCCAATTGACTATGAAAGAAGTCAAAACAGCCAAGTTAAGAATAAGATAATGATACTCATTATTATAGTATTATAATAAAGAATAAACTGGCTGAACATAAGTGACTGTGGTCAGTATGGCTTCACAATCAATGCAAATGTCAACAGTAGTTCTTGAAAAAATATTGTGTATCAGCATGTTGAGTATAAAATACAGTTAAGCTAACAAAGCCTACGATGTAGAAAACTAAGGCAATAGAATCAAATGAGATTTGTAAAGAAAAAAATCAAACGTGTTATATGATTTGAACGCCCTACATGTACATTTTTAAATCTTGCCAACTGATTTAAAAGATGTTTTGATTTATGACAAAATTCACCCAAATGATTTAATAGAAGGTGCATTGTTTCTATCTTTAGATATAAATTGCTACATGTTCCAGACTCTTATAAGTTAAATTGCTGATATCTTTGTGTAATGTATAAAAATAATACATTTTATTATTTCTTTAATTAATTAATTAATTTATTTTTTTAAAGATTTTATTTATTTATTTGAGAGAGAGAATGAGAGAGAGAGAGAGAGCATGAGAGGGGCGAGGGTCAGAGGGAGAAGCAGGCTCCCCGCTGAGCAGGGAGCCCGATGCGGGACTCGATCCCAGGACTCCAGGATCATGACCTGAGCCGAAGGCAGTCGCTTAACTAACTGAGCCACCCAGGTGCCCTAATTTATTTATTTTTAAAGATTTTATTTTTGAGCCATCTCTATACCCAACATGGCGCTTGAACTCACAACCCAGAGATTAAGAGTCGCATGCTCCACCGACTGAGCTGGCCAGGTGCCCCACGAATAATGTATTTTAAAGCAAGTCAGGGGTACTTTCCCAGTGCTGTGCTTGGTTGCAAGCTGCTAGCCCAAAAGATGGTGACTGGGATGGTAGGAGTGTGAGCATATGATCCAGCTCCATAGAAAGGGCACGCCAGAGAGACATACAGGTGGCTTTGTATTCTTCATCAAATTGTGTATATTTCTACACCAAACCTTTTTTTAAATTGAAATATATTTGAAATAGTGTATATTTAAGGTGTACAACAGGTCAGTTGGATACATCCATGTATTGTGGTGATTGTCATTGTAGTGATAATTAGCACCTCTATGACATCACATCATTATCATTTCTTTTTAGTGGTTAGAATAGTTAAGATCTAGTACAGTGGTGCTTACCAAGGGCTAGGGGGTGGAGGGATAGGCCGGGCATTGTGTAAGGGTACAAACTTGGCAATGAAGAGTCAATAAGTCCTAGAGATCTAATGCAGAGTATAGTGAATGCAGACAAAAACATTGTGTTATAATCACACCACATCTCGAAGACTGGTGGAGAAACTACCTTTGCCAACGTTCCCACACTTGTGAAAATGATTTGCTTAACCTGAGTGACAGGACAGGTTTTGAATTCATTGGTAGTTGGACATGACCTTCTCATTCTTGTGAACATCCCATACCATTTCACCACTCTGCTTGCACGCCGCACCCTGAATAGTGACTGTCACGGCCAGAAGGCTTTAGAAGAGATGAGGTAGTCCTGGGGGGTCTGGTAGAAGGGGAGTGAGGGTCTAGCCGAGGCTCAGAGCAGAAGAGCCAGAAGCCTACTGTGGCTGGGGCAGAGAAGTGGAAAGGAGGCCCACAAGGGCAGGGAAGGATGGGATACATCATTGTCTTACCAGTTTTTAAATTAATTTTCCTTGGACCAGAGAACATACTCTGTATCATTCTAACTCCTTTGAATTTACTGTAAAAATTTTTGGCAGTTTAGCATAGCATCAACATGCATTTGTGAAGAATGTATATTCCACTGTCCATGGGTGGAACGCCCTATGAATATCAATTGTGTCAAGTTGGTGTTGTTGCTGACTTTTATCTACTTGTTCTATTAGTTACTGAGAGATGACTGTTGAAACCCACAAGCAGACTTGTGTATTCCTCCCTTCAGTTCTATCTGTCAGGACTTCAGGGATTTTGACACTGTTATTTGAGGCTTACATGTTTACAGTTGTTTTGTCTCCCTGATGAATTGTCCTTGCTTCTTATTATCATTGTGAAATGACTTTTTCTAAATCCCTGTTAATACTTATTTTGCTAAGTCTATTTTGTTTCCTCTTAATATAACCAACCTAGCTGTATGATTAATGCTAACATGATATCTATTTTCCATGCTTTAATTAAAAAAAAATATTTTATTTATTTATTTGAGAGAGAGAATGAGCAAGAGAGAGAGAGAATAAGCAGGGAGGAATGGCAGAGGGAGAGGGAGAAGCAGACTCCCCACTGATCAGGAAGCCCGACATGGGGCTCAATCCCAGCACCCTGGGATCATGACCTGAGCCAAAGGCAGATGCTTAATTGACTGAGCCACCCAGGGGCCCCTCCATGCTTTTACTTTTAGACTGTATATGCCATGGTCACAGTGGATCTTCTGTGGATGATAGACATTTGAGCATTGCTTTTTTTATGCAACCTGACAATCCCTGTCTTTTAATTAGAGATTAAACCATTTATATTTAATTCAGTTTTTATGACTACATTTAAATCCATCATCTTGCTGTTATTTTCTTTTCTCCCCGGTCTGTACTTTCTCTGTGTTACATTCTTCCCGTTTCTTGGCTCCCCTTCACAACCTCCTTTCCTCTGCTTTACAAACAAGGGAGTGACTCTTTCCCACCCTCAATCTTACGTGGTGCATTGCACTGCGATTGAAAATCCTCTAGGGAAACGAACAAAGGGGCACTTTGAAATATTAGTGTCTTTCACAGTCTATGTCAAAGGTAAAACTAGAAAGAGGGTGTGTTGGACTTCCCTGAAAGAGAGACAACAGGCCTGATGATCAATATTTAATGATCCTGCCCATTCTACTCCTAAACTATTGTTAAGAAGACAATGCTGCTGGGGCCTTCCCATGAAAACACAGCCAATGGTGTCAATAAAAACCATTAAAGGTTGTAGAACCTTAATTCATTATGGGAAAAACATATGGCAAGGTTTTGAACTCTGTCTCTCTTTCTTTTTCTCTATCATCTATCTATCTATCTATCTATCTATCTATCTATCTATCTATCTATCTATTTATCTATCATCTACCATCTAATCCATGCTTCCCATCATTAACTTGGAATTATAATTTGTAAAATTAACACTCTGACAAATTTTTCTGTGACTTGTCCCCCATTATCTCTCCATGTTTGGCAGTGAGAGTTGACTTAGTCAGTGACCCACAACTTGATGTGTGTCTCAGCTGAACACTCTCCATAATATCAAGAAAGAGGAAATAAAAGCCTCCATATTATTTGCTAACAGGTTAATGCCAGGATCATATATTGGAGGTAAGTTAGCATTTTCTATTTATTGAACATTGTCAGTTATTTTGCCAAAAGATTCTTGTATACTATAGGTTTATGACCTAACCCCTTATAAGCACAGAATATTTAAAACTTGTAACATTTATGTATTTTGCAGGACTATATGAAAAGTGAGCAATTTCCAAAAAATAAATATTTAGTACAAATTTCTTTGAGAGAAATAGAAATAGACATATAAATTCAAGGATTAAGAGAGACTGTAACATTTCAGGAATTTAGGGAGCTTATGCCTGCATTTTATTGTGGATGATGGTGGGTATCTCATGGTATTTGAATTTCATTAGACAAATTTAAAAATGAGTGTAACGATTATTTTTTGAAACAAATTAAAATACAATAAATCACTTCTTTACAATTGTGTAAACATAACATAAAATATGTAAGTATGATTTTTATAATTGTTTTAACGGGAACAAAACAACACAGGTTTGAAAACCAATGCTCTAGAATGTATTTCCAGAAACAGAATCATAACTAGGTCAGTTATGATTATTGTTTACTACTTTACTATATGTTGCCCAATTTTTCCCCAAAGTGGATGTGCTCAGATATACTCCTATAAGCATTGATTTTAGCTCTCATATTTCTAGCCAGTTTGTGAATAAAATATTATTTGTTGTTATTTTACTTTACATTTCTCTACATTTCTCTAGTGGGGTTGAGCGTCTGTAAGTGTAAGGTCTTCTCATCTGTGAACTGTTTATATTTGTCTGTTATAAATTTGTAATGCTTTTAATATTTTCTAGATGCAATCTTCTTTTTTGGTCAAAAATTTATTCTCTTAACATATGGTTTATACAGTTGACACTTGAACAACACTGGTTTGAACTGTGCAGGTCCACATATATAAATCATTTTTAATAAATATATGTGCAGTATATGAATTTTCTCATTCTTACAGTTTTCTTAATAACTTTTTCTGTAGCTTACTTTACTGTAAACTTACTTTATATATATAGTATATAGTACATAGGACATACAAAATATGTGTTAATCGACTATTTATGTCATTGGTAAGGTCAACAGTAGGCTATTAGTAGTTAAGTTTTGGGACATCAAAAATTATATGTGGATTTTCAACTGCATGAGAGGGTCAGCACCCCTAACCCCCATGTTGTTCAAGGGTCAACTGTATTTTAATTTTGATTACATTCTTTTTTGACATGAAAAATTATAGATGACAAGGAAGCCAGATTTATCAATCATTTTCTTTATGATTTATACACACTTTTTTCTTGAAAAAATTCTTCTCCATCTCAAGGTTGCTATTTATCTTGCTAGATTTTATTTGCAGGAACTTTATTTAGGAATACATATTATATTATATTATATTATAGTATAGTATAGTATAGTATAGTATAGTATAGTATAGTATATTATTACTATATGCAAGAATGATTAGCCTATACATTTTTCCCCCTCATCTTCTTAGGTATGAGACCTTGAGCCTCTGTACTAAATTACCTCATATTAAAATGGAGATTACAGTAATTAACTTGCTGTGCTGTTGTCAGGATTGAATAACTTTGTAAAAGTAGAGTACCTAGAATAATGCCTGGTACATTAATAAAAGTTTGGTATCATTTTGTTATTATTACACTTTTACTTTTCATTTTCTGGCTTTAGTTTCAAGGTTATATACTAGCATCATAAAATAGCACAGAATTCATTTTTGGGTGATTGTAAAAAATCTTTATTTGAAGTTATACTTCATTTTATAATAAATATATTATTTGGATATGAATCTTTTCTTGATCAACCTTTTAAGTATTTGTATATTTTTATTAGTTTTTTAATGAAAAGACTGTTTTGTTCATGCTGTTTTTTCTTAATATCTTTTATATTTAATTTATATTCTTATTTTACTTTTCAAAATTTCCTTCTTGAACTTTGCTTTTACCCTTTTTTTCTAACTTTATTGGTTGATTAATGTTCACTATCCTTTTGCAGTATATGAATGTAAGGTAATAACTTTCCCTTTAAATATTGTGTTGGTGCACTCTACAAGATTCTCACTATTATCGGGTTTGAAATACCTTCTAATTTCCATTATAATTTCTTTTTTGAGACACATATTATTAGAACATGCATTTTTAATTTCTAAATGATTTAGTGGGTTATTATTTTGTGTTATTTTCTAATGATATTTTGGTGTGGATAGAAAATGGCCTGATATGAAAATGTTAGACCTTTTAAATGCTTTTCTGAATTTCACTGCATATTAATTTTTCAAAAATTGGATATATTTAAGAGTGAATGAGAATTTTCTAATCTTTGGCAGAGTTCTATGGATATTTATTTGATCAATCTTGATAGTTTGTGTTATTCAAATCTTTTTGAAAATTGTAACTAACTTAATTTGCTTGCTTCATCCACTTGTATTTGTTAAACTTAATGATTATGGTTATGGATTTGTCCACTTTTTTCTTCTATTTATATTTGTGAGTATATATTCTGAGTCTATGTTATTATATGCATATAAAATAAGCACTTTTTATAGTTTCTTGGTGAATTGCTGTCTTTATCATTATGAAATAACTTTATTTTCCCATATGTTTTATTTATCAAAAAGTCTGTTTCTTTTGTTATTGATATTGTTACAATGTCTTTATTCATTAGATTTTCTGTGTATACATCTTTTAATTTTATTCTTTCCACATTTTTATTTATTTATTTTATTTTTATTTTTTTAAAGATTTTATTTATTTATTTGACAGAGAGAGACACAGTGAGAAAGGGAACACAAGCAGGGGGAGTCGGAAAGGGAGAAGCAGGCTTCCCATGGAGCAGGGACCCTGATGCAGGGTTCGATCCCAGGACCCTGGGATCATGACCTGAGCCAAAGGCAGATGCTGAACGACTGAGCCACCCAAGGGCCCCTCTTTCCACATTTTTAAAATGGATGCTGATGGAAATTCTTTTGTTTCTCCCTGATAATATTTATCTTTAAATAAAACTATTAATTTTACATTAATTTTAATTGCTAACATATTTGGTATTATGTCTGTCAACTTACGTTAAATTTTTCATTTACCCTGTGCTTTCTTTTTTGGGTCTACATTTATTTGTTTCTTTTGCATTAAATTAGATTTATCTACTCATTTCCCCCTTCTTGTTAATTTGGATTTTTTAATTTCTATTTATATAAAAAAATATGAAAATCTTTATGCAGTACATAAAATCCTAACAAAATTTTAATGTTTAACTCTGATCATTTTCTCATCTACGATAGTATTTTGTTCAGAATATTAGCATCTTGTTTTTCAATTCACAAGTGCTTACTTTTTTAACATATTTTCCAAATTTATCTATATGTTCACCAATACTTATGCTTAACGTTTTTCCCCTCGTATTCCCTGTTTCTGTGTTCAAGTTCATAAAACTGAAGTCTGACTTTTAATATCCCATCAGCTAGGGCAGCACAATGTGAAGATTGTCAGTCTTGCCTTTCTTTCAGAAAATATATTTCTTGTGCTCCATTTTCAAATGATTGGTTGCTCCTGCCAACTAACTGTCAAGAGAAAATCATCAATAGTTTCATACAAAATAAAAATAAACCAAACACCACTTAAGAAAGAGATCTGAATAAACCTAGATGTAGACACAGGATCATTTAAGACAGACACGAACTCAGTGAAGCTCGAAGTCTGGGCGCTGTTGCTGAGGGGAGTGGCCTTAAACTTCAGGGAAGACCTGTGGAATGATATATTAGGTAGGCATACATTTTGGGTTTAAAATGATTTATTCCCACGGTGTTTTGAAATGTTTAATTGTGTGAAATTCTAGACTATTTTTATGCAGGTTTTGTTAAAACAACCTCTCATCCATCTTAAAATATTACTGCCTCTGCTTCTAGCCTTTGGAGTATACGTTTAATCTCTCCCTGTCTTTCATATGCTCTGTCTCTTCATTTTTCTGGCCTACCCTTTGAGTCATTTCCTTCTCTGGCTTCCAGTTTAATTATGCCACTTATCCACATGTGACTGCCCCTTTAATTCTTTGGTTACCTTTGAAAAATTCTACCTTTGTTACAATAGCCATGATACGTTATGACTCTCAAGATCCAAGAGTCCCAAAGCACTCTCTTTAATATTTACTTTAGTCTATATCTACTGGGGGTGAATGCTCTATGTTTCTGTGTATCTGTACGTAAAGGACACTGTGGTAGGGTGTAGAATTGCAACATGTGCTGGTCTTCCAGCACATTCACACATGGGATTCCATCGGCCTCTCCTGCCCAACACTTCTCTCAGACAGTCTGCCATCAGCCTTATCGCTGATCCTGTGCCAGGATTTTCCTCTTCAGGTTCAGTTTTTAGCAATGTTCCCATCATATTTCCAGGTGTATTTCCCTTTGTACTTATCCTGATTGTCGTCCCTAGGGGTGGGAAATATGTGGGTCCATAGTCTTCATAAGTTTGCTATTATCTCTGCAAATATTTTTTTTTCTGCCTTATTTCTTTTCTCTTTGAAGTCTCCAATTACAAATATGTTTCTGCCAGTGTCTCAGCTGTACTCATGTCCTTTTCTCTGTTTTTGTGTCCCTCTTTCTCTGGGTTTTAGGGCAGGAATTTCCACAGATCCATTTTATAGGGTCTTAGCTCTCTTTTCCCTCTCTTTCACTGATTCTGCTCTGAAACCCATCAGTTGACTTTTTAGTTTCTAGTATTGTATTTTTAGTTGTAAAATTTCCTTATTTCTTTTCTTTCTGATTCTGTTCTCTTAGTGAAATTTTCCATTGAGTGATCTTATTTTTCATATTTTTAAACTTTCTTGAATATATTATTCATCTTTTACAGTCCCTGTCCCACAACCTCAAGGTCTTCATTGCTTGTGAGTCTATTGTAATTTTTTTCTCTTGGTTTTACTTCATCATGTACTGTATCTTGCAAGTTTGGTAATTTTTGCATAAATACCATACATTGTGAATAAACCATTTGATAGGCTCTGAATTTTGTTACTTTTCTTTAAGAAAATATTTACTCTTTCTTTGGGCAAGCAGAGAGACTGAGGACTGATGACATTTATTCATTCAGGGACTACTTCACTTAAATTTGGGTTGCTGTTTATTATTTTTACTATCATGCTTATGTTTTTCATTCTGAGAAGTTCTATTTGTTTCTTTTTCAGAGCCTTCCTCCCTTCCTCCCTTCCTCCCTTCCTCCCTTCCTTCCTTCCTTCCTTCCTTCCTTCCTTCCTTCCTTCCTTCCTCTCCCCTCCTCCCTTATTTATTTATTTATTATTTATTTATTTTATTTTTAAGCAATCTCCACACCCAAGCTGAGGCTTGAATTCACAACCCCAAGATCAAGAGTCACACTCTTTACTGACTAAGCCAACCAGGTGCCCCCAGAGTATTTCTTTCTTAGTGCCCCTTTTTTCAAGATTGTTTCATTTCTTCTTATATCTATAATAATTTTAAATATATTTATTTTATCTTTATATTTAACTCTTCTTGATTGTTTACTTACTGACACTTTTAATTACTTTGGTGTATCTTTTGACTTTTGCTGATTTTTAGTTTTGTTATTTTTTTTATGAGTTTACCTTCATCTTCATCAGTGACAGTTTTTCCTCCATTAATTACAGACATCTTGGAGTGTGCCAATAATGTTATGGGATGATAATGTGTTCACCTGGGGCTCCAAGAGCTTTAGCAGTTTGGAAACATATTTTTACTTTAACAGTGTGGTAACCTTGCACTACAAGATTAAGTAGTGTAAATTCTAACCCCATTCCCACTCATTCATGGTGACAGCTTGGAATGTTTTCTCTTGGGAGGAAGGTGGTTCTAAGTCACACCAGAGGCAGGCGATGACCCTCCTTGCTGCTTTCCTGGGAGTGGATTGGAGGATTTTGTCCCCTCTCCCCTACCCTGGTCATGTAATGAATGGTCCTTCAGGGTCTTGGTTGTATGCCAGAGTCTCCATTACACATTCTGTCTTGAATGGCCTTCTCTCCTATGCTGATGGGTGTGCCGAATCTGAGCTGCCAGGCTCTAGGACCGGACTATATCAGGATCCAACACCCTCCTCAGTCAACTCCAGAAAAGTCCCCACACTTGTCAGTCTGGCTTTGCATTCTGGTATTGTATAATGCCTGCAGGTTTGACTTTGAGTTCTGTCGTGTGTTCCATCTATCAGCTAATTATATTTCATTCATGCTTCATGTTTGGAATGAGAAGGAGTCAACTTCATATTAAACTGTCTGTTGTCAGAAGTCTCCAGTCTATTGTCTGTGATATTGAATTTATGCCTTAGTCCTTTGGTGCTTATCCCCAAATGTTCAAAATTCTGTCTCTCCAAAATCAAGTTTCAATTTTTAGGAAACATTTTCTGCAATGTGATGCAAAAGCATTGAAATGCAAAAGGGAGCATCATCTTACTTATTCCCTGGGTGTGCTGTGGTGTCCCTTCCCTAAGATATGGGCACGGAAATCATAACACCTGGGGCTGAGCAGGTAACAGTAACCAGTGAACTGGAGGGGAGTGTGTGTGCATAAAACGTCAATTAATACTTTAGTTATTATTCTGCTAAATGTGCTATGTCTATTTTTCATTACATTGTCATCAAATCAACAATAATTCACATATGTATCATCACTGACTGGAAGTCATACTTCAAAAGGAACAAACTGACAGCACACACTGATTATCACATAATCATTCAATCTAATTTGTTTTATACTAAAGCTCTTAGAATATACAAGTGTATCTAAATAAAATAACTATTAGCCTTGAGTGGAAATTATTACTTTTTAGGACCATTCAACTAATGTTGATGTGTTAGATCCCCTTCATGAAGATAATAACCATCCATTAAAGTTAAAAAAAAATCTTTAAGAATGAATTGTGGACCCCAGTACACCTTGCTATTTTACTGGCACCTGATTTTTGTCAGTAAGTTAAAATAAGTCATCCACATGTTTTAGTAGATGTGTGATATCAGTCCACAATTTTCTAGTGAACAAGGGCCTGGCTTGGTATTACAATATTGTGTTAGCCTGCTAGTGACAGCCAAGGAAGTCAGATCAACCACGGACCCAGGCAACATCTTGAAGCTTTCTGGGATAGGTGGTCTCCAGGCCCCAACTGTGCAAGGGCTTCCATTAAATCAGAATTAGCCTAGAATTCCATGTTTACTGCAGGACTGACATATGGACCATGGACACTGAAAATGATGGTGGATTCGTAAACAACCACACTGATCACCTCTGATAAAATGGCGATTATATGTTGCTAACATTTGATTTAACAGATGTATTTTAAAGAAAGGTGGTCACGCTACAGACTCTTCTCTGATTGGCCTTCCGCACTCGACAAGCCTGCCTAAAGATCTTAAAAACCACTCAGTCTGTCTCAGAAGGTGATTGGAAAAACTCAAAGCAGTTAAAGACATGTAAGCCCTATTAAGGGAATATATTTTGACTGAAGGATGAATGACCTTCCTTGCAAATGATCCTGTGCATTAATCTGGAAATAAATTAAATGAAAACCTTAATGTGCGTATACTCGATTCTCTTTGTCGAGTTGTATTTTCAGTGAGTTTTCTACATTTGAACTTGGTAGAACTTAAAAACAAATCTGTATCATGCTTTTAAAATATAGTTTTATTTAAGAAACTTGGAAGTTTGTATGATAGTAAACCCACAGTTTTCCTGTACTTGAAATTGCTTAACTATTGCGTCTTGGCCATTTGGGCAGATCCTCGACAGGGAGTGGAACTTTGTCCTGGACTCAAATCATTCTGTGATGGGAAGAAGAATGCATGATCCCCATTATGTGATCAATAGGAAATCCAACATAGAGATAAGGAAGTAAAGGAGTGTCTTCCCTGGATCAGAGTGTGAACTTGGTCAAGGCTACAGAGGCTAACAAATGGTGGGGGAGCTCCGTGGGAGCACATGGACGGGGCTTCTGGGAGTGTATTTAGGGCCCTTGGGGCCAGGGTGCCTAGAGCGTTGAGTGCATGGTGCGGACCAGGAAGGTGGTTAGTGGCCTGGCAGGTGTGGAGGGGAGTGGCAGGGCCTGTGGCTGCCGGGCTGGGTGGCTGGCCTCCTGGAAGTGGTCAATGCCACGTGGGGGTCATGACCTGGTCCCACCATACCTACAAGCCCAATTCCCCCAGCAAACCTGAAGCTAAGCCTCACCTCCTTCAATCCGGAGATGAGGAAACAGCTCTTGGGGGAGGAAAGCAGTGTATTCAAGATGAAATCTCAGCCCGGATCTGAGAGGCTGCAGGCCCTGGGCTGTCCCCTCACTGAGCCCCTCCCATGGGACTGGGGTGGGCACTTGTGGCCCAGCAGGATGTGGCTGGGGGTCCTGAGCTCCATCCTTCCTTCCCACCAGGAGCAGAGATGGGAGCCTATTATCTCCCAGAACAAGGTCCCCATGAAGTCCACGTGTGACCTGTGGCCTGTGGGGCAGTGAGCCTCGGTTCCCTCAGCCATGGCTGGCCTCCCGGGGGCTCCTAAGGGGCTCCGCACCCTAAGGCAGTAGGGCACTCACCCCACCATGGGTATTGCCAGCAAAGACGTGTGATTCCACAACCCATTTGCTGCCTGGAGAATGAAGCTACTGACCATCCTACTCAATGCGCAGGACCACACGGCCCTTGTGGCAGGGCAGGCACCATGCAGGGGCTCCCCAGTGCCCTGCGCTTCCTGGCTTAAGGCTGTCCCCGGGCTTGCCACTCCAGAGGCAGCCCAGAAACAGGTAGTATTGGGGTTGTCTAAGCCACCTCGGAGAAGATGGCATTCTATCTTGTGTGTTCCGCATTAATCATAGCAAGGAATCCTGCAAGCCATTTTGGAAGAAAATTCCTGTGAGCAAGTGTTAATATTGTCTAAAGGGGCCAATTTCAGATGTCTACAAAATCATTTCTGGTAGAAACCTAGCTGACCCGCTGATCAGGGGAAGCAGCCGATCTCTGGGACTGCACTGCCCGAACAGCCCCCGTTCACCCTCCTCCCCACCTGAGGCAGGTCCCCCCCAGTGCTTGTCCGGCCACACGTGGCAGGCTCAGGGCCCCAGGTCCCCTAGGCAGTGTGTGGGTAGAAGGGCTTCTGTTAACGACAGCACTTGTTCGGCTTTCCTAGGGCACTCAGCTGCACAAAGGTTACAGACGTGGGTTAGCAGGCTGGGTAGACTGGAAAGTCTGCTCCATAAAGCCCTGAATTATCCAATAACAACACAGCCAAGTTTGTCTGACCAACAAATCCGTTCTTCACAAAGAGTCACTTTAGGTCTTCAGCTGCTGATTATTTTGCCAAAGACGGTGGTTCTTTGAATGCAGCCAACTGTCCATTCCAGAGTGTTTGCCGTATAGACGCCTCCGGCCTTCCTTGCAGCCCGCCAGACCCACTGCCCTGCACATGGGAACAAGCGTGTGTGCACCAGCATGCGAGCTGAATCATGCCCAGAGCATAAACTACGTCAACCAGAGAGGTTGGCGCTTGAGGAGCAACGGGAGGGGAGGGAGGCGCCTGGCCATGCTGGGGGGCCACGGAGCAGTTCCAGGAATTGCCATTTTCTCCGCACCTTCTGCCTAAAGTTAAAAACCTAAAAACAGGGTTGAAGTTTGCTTTTGTGTTTCCATCGAAGTGTTTATGCTTTCACCAGGGGTAGATCGCAAGCCTCTTACCGGCACCTAAAGTGTCCTTATGCGAAGCCCCAGAGTAACCAACAGAATCCTGGGGGATTATTCCCTCGGCAGAGGCCTGGCCAGGCTCTGTGCTGTGTGGTATGCATTTTGGGGGGCATCTTTCGAGGTTAATAACAAACTCAGTGTACACCCTGCTCCATGCGCTCACTTTAGGCACATGGAATGACCTGCCTTCGGTCTGAGGAAACAGCACAGAGTAAGTAAGAGGTGGACGTCCTCGGGACAGGGGTCCATTTGGCGCTCCCGCCAGGAGCGGGGTGACTGCCAAGCCCGTCCACCTCCAGGGCAAGGGTCCACCCAAGAGCTGGACCCAAGCAGCCCCTTGTGCGGTCACGGAAGGCTCCCCGTGAGTGACAGGTACTGCAGCAAAGGCCTGTCCTCCCAGCACGGTGAGCCAGGTGGAAGGAGACTAGCGTGGCCCCCGTCCAGCTTGACCCCCAGGGGACGGCTGTCCCGTGCTCTTGCCTGCGGCTCCCACTGGAGCGCCATCTAGAGCGCCCTGGTACCTTCCCGGGTTTCCCGAAGAATCCTGTGTCACTGTTTAATAACTCTCCGGTCGCCAAAGGCGTAAGTGACAGGGGTCCTGCTTTAATTAGAAACTCCTCGAATCCGTTTCTTTCCCTCCAAGAGCAGACGGTCTGGTTCCCCCGCACCAGTCACACTGGCTAAGAAGACTTTCACATATTTGCTGGCAAGCCTCTGTGGCCGACACATGGGGGGGTGTCAGCTTTTAATTGTAACTGTCTTGCAGAGCGGTGTTGTTTTAATATCCTGTATAGATTTTTATGTAATACACTCACTTGCAGGCAGCCCGAAGCAAGAATCAATTCTGTGAAGGGTTCTTCTTTTGTTAAAAGCCAATCTTGTTTTAATGATGCATGAAGAAATATTCGAGCATTGACATTTTTCTGTCAGGTTTCTTTTGAAAAATCAATTAAGATAATACTGCTTTGACCTAGTTATCTAGTTAATGCTTATTAGGAATGTAATATGATTTACCGTCAGCATAATAATTTTTGTATCTTATCCCATTAGCTTGTGCATATTTCAAAGTGTATTACACAATGGTCACTTCTTAAAATGTAATGTAGCAGAATACATTAATTAGATTGACTAGGGTCATTAGACAGGAACTATCTCATTGGTTCCTTGTATCAAATTTGTATACAATCTCTATCAAGATACTGGCAGTATTTACACGGCTAAAAACCTGCTTCTTAATCACAGAGAGGATCTCGACTCTCTTTGCCCTTCCCCGACTGTCCTTCTGCAAATTACAAATAATAGATATTTTTGCTTAGAATTGACTGGTTTGGGGCTAGCGATGAGGTGTGGAACTTAAGCAGAGTGAATTTCAGACAAGGCCTGTCCTGCCGGGTCGGGCGCTCGGGGACCTGTGGCTGCGGAGGCCTGCGGATGTTGCGAGCGCGCGGATCCCACCGGGGGCCCGGGAACCACAGCAAATGTGCAGCGTCGGGTACCCGTTTAAAGGAGACCTGGCCGTTCTTTGTTGCCTTTGTGTTCACAGCTGTCCGCGGCGCTACCGGAAGCTGTCAATGGCACTCCTCTCCGAGACCCTTCCAGGGAAATTATTGATTTCTGCCCCCTTGGGACTCCATGGTAACTCGAGGCCGCGGGCTCAACCTTGCTGAGCGGAGCCCAGATTGCGCCCGCACGGCTTCCCTGTTCGCGCGGCGGCCCGCGTGTTTGGGCTGTCTCCGGCGTAAGATTTGCTGCCTTCGTTCTGGCCAGTGGCCGCAGATGGTAGAAGCGGCGGAGTGACATGCCTTCCCTCCCAGGTGAGGTCAGAGAACCGGGCACGGTGGCGGGCCGGACGGCCAGGGCCTTCAGCAGCGCCCCTCCGGCGGGGGGAGCCCTGCTCATTTCTCTCACCCTGGTGGACCCCCCGCCCGCGTGCATCCTTCCCTAAGCAACGGCCCCACCTTACTTTGTCTCTTTCCACCGTTACCTGTTGGGCCTTTGGTTCCTGAAGTTGGGAACCCGCCCTGAACTTTCCCCACCTCTCCCATCCGGATTATTAACATGCCACCACACAGCAGACCTCCAGACACATTCACAATGTCCCCACCTTCCCACTGCACTGTGCAGTCTTAAACATAAGCCAGCCTGATACCAAAAAATTAGGGTGGCCGTCAGTAACAGGGTGGGGTTTCTCCAGAACTGCGTGCTTTATCTGCACCTTTCCAGTTTTCAAATCCTCTCTTCTTTACAGAACCTTTTCACTGAATCACTGGGGCCCAAAGATGCCATTTTGAGTCACGGGTCTGCCATCCATCATTACATTTACCAGTAAAATATTTGCACTTAACAAAAGTGACCTTGTTTTACAAACATGATGAATTTGTATAGGTAGCTTAGTGGAGCTGTTCATTTCCAGCCTGGTAACATTTTAATTAATTAAAAGAGAAAAATCAATGCACGTGGATTTGGCTTCCTATAGGATATTGCACATTTTCTACTTTCTTACTTAAAATTAAAAGGTTTTTAAATTTTTATTTTTTTATTTTTTTTTTTGGTTACTCATAAGCAATCAATCCCCCTCTCCCTCTCCCTCTCTGTCCCTCTCAGTGTGTGTCTGTCTTAAAATGTATTTCTCCAGGGGCATTTAGGGTCCAAAAGGTTGCTGATTGTTCTTAATGCAGACAGAATCTGAATCCTGTAGTGTCTTGATTTGAATAAAGCCAGGAGGGAGGGAGTAGGCGATGGCATCTTGAATTGCTGAGTGGGAAGGAAGCTGAAAGCCCAGTATGGCAGCCCTTAGGAGCGAGCGAAACGTGCACAAAGGAAGTCAGAAGAAAATCGGGAGGGATCTGAATACAGACTCCATAGAAATTCCTCGTCGAAAAAGCAGGAGAGGGGAGGCGGGCGTGAGGCATCTGCGTCCGCATCTGCACGTGTCCCCATCTGCATACGGGCTCCAGGACCGGGACTCTGCATTCCGAGCGTCACTTCTAAGCTCTCAGTTAATTGACTTGACAGTGTGGGGAGAGTCCTTCTCTCGGAGACATACTGTTGGGGGCTGTGGTTTTAGTGACGGGAGATAGGAACCGTGGATTAAAATTAGAAACCTGAAATTATTGTTTCATCATCCCTGATCAAACACGTAATCCAAAAAAGAAAATTGGGATGGTAGGCATGAAGGTGACGACTTGGATTCTACATTATTATCTCCTGCCTAACTCGGCACTTTTCCTGGGTATCTGAACTCTTTGCCTTTTAACTATGCTTTCAGTTGCTATAGTGACAGCATAATTTGGTAATGGTCTAGAGATGACGCTGGCGTACATACTGACAGATAGGAATTAATTCACTAACAAGTAATTATGTAGCGAAACGTTGACTGCCATACAGAAGGTGCGCGGTGACACATTTTCTGTTTTTCGGGGATGGCAGTAACATTAGCGTTGGTCATTAGCGGTAGACATCTCGGGAGTGTTGGATACAGACTTCTGTGCAGACCTGTTTAGTTACCTGTGTGACAGCCTTGTTCAGGACACCGGAAACACCTGTCCTAGCCTGTATGAGCCAAAATAATTAGGCCTGTCATCTTCTCCCTCTGATTTCCCCTTCAACCTGCTCCACAAAATGCAAATATTTTGCTTTCATTGTCACATTCACCTTGACATGGATATTGCTTTGGCGCATAACTGGATAAGATGACTCAGAATTTGCATTGTTCATTCTAATAAATTTGCTTCTCCTCCATCGCATGGCAGGACCCATCAGATAAAGTCTCCCGGAGTGTCATCAATCACCAACCTTGACAGACGGCTTTTGCCTTCATTTGTTACATACGAGAACATGCTTAATTATTTGTCCTGTAATTAGTTGGGAAAATGTCAGGAAATGTCAACTCTCTGTTCGCCGTGGAAGGACTCGTCTTGAAAGCCAGGATGACTGAAGTGTCATTAATGCTGCCTAACTAGAGGAGCATCAGCTGGGGAAAAGTGAAGGCTTCTAAAAAAGTAATCATGGGGAGTCACGGAAAACGGAAAATCAGCACCATAACAAGACGTGAGTCCTATTAGCAAACAGTTGTATTTTTTGTCTGCTCGTCCTCACAATAAACGTGGGCGAGCAAACCGGAGAACAAGTACATTGGATTGATGTAATTTCTGTCACATACACATTGGCATTACCTAAGCCAATCATGCTTAATGTATTACTATAGGGGGCACCTAATATTTAATTTGCAGCTTTAAAGCTCATTGTGCCATTTGAAACGCGCGGTACAGAATTCAGTGAATATGCAAAGGTGAACGGCTTTGCATTCATCTAGTAAAGCGATGGATTGAATATGTAAAATTAAGATTGTCATTCTGCTGTTAGAATCCTTTGATAATAACCGCAAATTGCCATTAATCATTGCTCGGCAACCAAGAAATGCAAACAAACAAACAAACAAACAAAGAACATTTGTGAAAGGATGCGGCGGGGATGACAAACATGCCCTCTGCAGATACAGAGTAAGTTTGCTGGGTAGCTGTCTTGCCCACACCCAGAATGCTAAAAAGAGTTCTTTGTTAGTTTCAGCAATGGGCTATGAGGCCTTCACGACAGTTCCTGGCTCAATCAGAGAAAGGCAGAAGCATCAGGGAGAAAGAGCAGTTTCATCACATGACGGGCGATCCCATTTTGAGACGGATGCGCCTGGGTTTTTAATTCTGCCCCCCATGCTCCGATATCAAAGTGGTGTGTGTGAGCACAGTTGTGTTTTGTGAATGACCTCACTGCTTCACCATTGTGTGCCCGATGTGGCTTTGCTAATAAAATGCCACGAGCAAATTCCACATCACAGGCATCGGAGATCTCTATACTGTTGTCAAAATAATATGCTCACGTGCGATCTTTCTTTACTTAATTACCAACATCATTTTGTGTCTCGAGAACAGGTAAATTATTGTTAGGCCTCTCAAGAAAGAATAATTAGAGTGGCATTCTGTAGTTTAACAATTCACAACTTGTCACAGGTATGGCTGAGCTAATTATCACATGGTTAAACATTTACCCAAGAGGCCTCCTGCAGCATTTCCGTGCAGGCAAACTCCGCGTCGGCTCCAGGCGTCCCAACCCGCAGAACCTTCAGAACGGATGAGAAGTTCGATTCGCTTCTCCGCAGACCAGACCTCAGGAATGCGGACCTATTATTTTATCTTTCAAAAGCCAACAAATGAACGGAGCCTGCACTTGGAGGCTGTGTGAAACGTGATTTAATGACCATCCATTCTTGATAGTTCAGATCTTTAAGAGAGATAAAAATGTAGCCACAATTATTTTGACTAGGCACTCTTTCAAAGCTTGTTGTAATTTAATCTAAAATTCATCCACGTAAGGTACCATTACTAATTTTCCCAGAGGGAGTCCTCCGTGGCCTCAGCATGGGGACACCTTCAGTCCCTGGCCTTTAAGAAAGAGCTCTGCTAGGCTTCCAGAGTCTCAGGTATCCTGCGACAGATTTTGGAAATTCTAGCAATTAACCATACAGAAGAACAGCGTTTTCTTTCTAATATCCTGGGATTTTCTTTTTTTTTTAAAGATTTTATTTATTTATTTGAGAGAGAGAGCACATGAGAGGGGGGAGGGTCAGAGGGAGAAGCAGACTCCCTGCCGAGCAGGGAGCCCAATGTGGGACTCGATCCCGGGACTCCAGGATCATGACCTGAGCCGAAGGCAGTCGCTTAACCAACTGAGCCACCCAGGCACCCTATCCTGGGATTTTCTTTCAGTTGTTTAGAGGTCGGACCATCTTTAATGAATACCAAAGGCATAGTTAAACAAAACAAAACAAAACCCCTTTTGTCAATTAAGTCATTGGGTTCTCCTGTCTTGGAGGGAGGATGTGGGACAAGCATTAGACGTTCTAAAATCATTTTCGTGGATAACAGTCGGAGTTGCATCGGAGGGGTCCCCTCCTCGTTAACAGCTGAGAAGGGGTGAAAAATTAAGGCACTGATGTCTATTTCCTGCCTTTCCCCCGGACCGTCCAACCTGCCAGGATAAACTGTTCTCTTGGAAGATGGCATTCAAGGACAAGGAGCGTCACCCTGACCCTGGCAGTTTTCAAAGTTGCTTCAACTTCCGGGAGGTTTAAAATGGTGTGAGCTTAGCTCTTCCTGCACCATATGCCCCTCATACGCAGGGAGGGGAGCATGCCTTGCATTATTCGGACCATCCTCCTGGCGCAGCCTGGGCCCCTCCCCATTTGCAAACTTCCCTTTGGATTCCTACCTTGATGGGGTTTACAGAAAAATGCAAAGCCTTCCTAGGTAGCCTTGCACGTTGCTACGGATAAGAAAGCCGTGCTCTGCTATGGAGAGAAGACTGAGGGTGAATTCCTTGTAGTCCTCCACCCGGAGTGGAGTAGGAACCCCGGACACACACACCCCCTCTGATGCATCTGGGGCTGAGCACCCACTGTGCACGCCCCAGTCCCCGGACGGCCAGGGGGACCAGGCAGAGACAGCAAGGCGGGCCGTCGGCTGCGCCCTGCCGAGGAGGTCCGGGCAGGTTGTCCACTGAGGCGGCTGCTGGGGAAAAGGCACAGGAACCTCTGCTGACTTTCCCCCAGCTGCTGCCTGTTATAGGGAGGCAGCTGTTCCAGGCAGTTCCAAGAAGACAAATGTCTTTTCAAGGGATTTTGATAAAATAAATCACCATCATTTGGATAAGGCACATTTTATTACTGACAAAAACCCACGGGTGAATTTGTTTTATGTTTTATTAAATGAAATGTAGCAATTCAGGTTGTCAAAGGTAAAGTTTGAAAGTAGGATTTCTAGCCCTGTGTATTTACCTGCATGCATATTTGTCGTCTTATGCCCTCTCAAATGAGCTTCTATGGGGTGGTGGGAGGAGAAATTATTTCTTTCTGTAGGGAGATGCTGTGGCCTTTTCCTGGAGAGAAAGGAAGGGGCCAGCAAATCAATCGGTGAAGATCATTTGCTGCTCCCGAGGCAAAGAACTGGACTCCTACTCCTGAGTAAAGGTATTTCGAACATGCAGGAAGCACGATCCTTGCAAGGCGGTGCCTGCAGAACGTCGGTCAGGGCGGGAGAAAGAAGCCCAGATGCCTCTTGGTCTCAGATTTGCAGGTCCCTGGGACGGAGTCTGTATTTTATGGAAAGGAGCTCACATTTTTGCATTAACATACGTAAGCATACATTAATAAATTGGGAATTCTTACAAACAGATAAGATGGGTTTAATGGCATTATAGACAAATAACAATACAGTAAGCTTGAAACAATACATTTAAGAGGAAGAAAAACAAAGATGTAAGGTCAGACAATATCTCACATAACATTTGGAAAAGGCTGCCAATTGTTTGGATAATAGGACAATGGTAAAGCCTCTTAGAACGCTGTTAAGTCTTTATTCAGTAATACATTATCATGCATATTTCATAGCAGGGATTACTAAGACAGAATTGTGTGTCATTTTTGTTGTATGTCTTTATAATTACACCTTGAAGCCACAACTAGATTTTTTTTTAAACTACATATTCATGAAAAGCGGACTTGTAATTTGATAAAGGGGAGCTTGTGTTCCCGTCCCCATTCAAACGGCATCACGAAGCAGAATTAAAGTAGGCATCTGTGTTCCCCGGCATTAATCTCCTCAAGCACATTCCAGCCGCTCTGATGTGCGAGCGGGAGATAAGTCCTGAACGGGCTGGAGCTGCGCGGGCCAGACAACTCTATTATTGGCTTCATAATTGCTTAATTAAACTTTTGTCACTAATCATTATGAGGGCAAATAGAGCTGTTATCCTGGCTTCTGTTAAGCAAAAATCAATAAAGTGTTGGAGTTAATTTCGCCGTATTTTTTGTCCTGCAAATGAAATTCATCGCTGCCGGTTAGTGATCTGTGTGGCTGGTGCCCCACTGATAGGAGCAACCATCACCATTTGAATTGAGGGTATTCAGTAGCACATGAATATGAACAAATGGCAAACATAAATCTCTTGCATGAAGTACACCTTCTATCCCTTTATTACGGAACAATTGACCCATCTAAAATGAATTCTAATGCCAGGAAAGCGTTTAGATTTAAATTACACCATGGTCTTCTGGATCTGAAAGATGGCGGCATAAAAAAGATTAATATGCTAATTATTTTTCTCCTTATTTTTTTTCTTCGACATCCATGGTGGGGTATTGTGAAGCGTGTAAATACGATGGCTGTTTTGTCAAGAAATGGCTCTAAGGCACACTCTATTCCATTGCAATTTAATTTGTTTATTCAAAACCTCACTCCAGATTTTAACTGTGTTTGCAATAACACTTTATTTTTCACATAATGTTTTCCTTTCACAAAGAATTCCTGGAATAAGTAAAGCATGTTTTTGTTTATTGAAATAGATTTAACGGTGTTATGAACGATGATATACTTAACCAAGGCTGTATTTATAAATTCCTGTCGAACTTTTATTTTCCTTCCCTCTTCTTGAGCTCACAGAATTGATCTGAGGCTCTGCTGTCTCTCCCACTGTCTTTTGTGCGGGGAAGGGACGCGGAGCAGACTGGCGGGGGGCTCTGTTATTTACGTGCTAGCCATCGGGCAAGTTACCCGGGCCTTGCACGCTCCGGCCCTTGACATGCTGAAAATGAGAACTAAGCAAACAGCAAACAAAAAGCCAAAGCTTAACCTCACTGGACACGTCAGCCTGGTGTGTGGCTAACTCCGAAAACCTTGTACGTCTGAGTCCCAGCAGTGTGCCTAAGGCGTCTGCCCCGTTTCTTCGGCAAACCGACTCTGAGGCAGCCAGTGACCACTACGACCAGGAGCAGAAGGGAGGGGAAGATGGAAGGGCTTCTCTGGGTGGCGTTTCTCTCGTGTTACCCCTCGCGAGCTCCCGCTGTGGTCTCAACTCGCCACCGGCCGGGTGAGGCCACGCGTACACGCGGATGCAAGCCAGGTCCTGGCTGCCCCCGACTTCTCCCTGGAGCGTAGGAAGGGGCTGCTGCATCCTTCCTGAGCCTGGAAAGCCAGGTCCAAATCCAGAAAGGAAATCACTTGTTCTTCGAAGATGAGGAAAGAAAGTCCGCTCTAAAGGATACGTTGCCATCTGCGGAAGTGAAAATAAAAACAGTGAAAAATTAACAAGAGAACAAGTCCATCATTCTCTTTCTCGAAGCGTCTTTTTATTTTATTTTTTTAAAGATTTTATTTATTTATTTGTGTGAGAGAGAATGAGAGAGAGCACATGAGACGGGGGAGGGTCAGAGGGAGAAGCAGACTCCCCGCCGAGCAGGGAGCCCGACGCGGGACCCGATCCCGGGACTCCAGGATCATGACCTGAGCCGAAGGCAGTCGCTTAACCAACTGAGCCACCCAGGCGCCCTCTCGAAGCGTCTTACCATCGATTTCTTACTCATTACCCGGCTCTTCTCCGTGCATGAAAACAGGTACGGGAGTCGTAGAACTCGACGGTCCACAGCGTAACTCGGGGTTCAGTATCTGCTAAAAGCGTCTGCAGCTTGCTTCGAGCCCATGGGAAGGGGGCTGCCTCCGTCTTCTGTAATTTGTCTATCAAAATGCTTTGAACATAGTAAGTGTTCAGTTAATGCTGTGTAAGGAGGGATGGATAAATATGGCTCCATTTCTAGACGAGCACACAGTGACAGGTCACTCAACCCCCCCAAAGCTAGTGGATGTTGATTTTTTTTTTTTTTATGCTCGAATTATACTTCCTGGTGTTCCAGGATTAGGATCCTCACAGCAGTGGTGCTAAGCAACTGGGCAAACCGCCGAAAGACACGTGAGGTTACCGCAACTACTAGAGATTTATTTCCTTATTAATTTGGTCTCAATTTTTTTTTTATTTGCAGACATTATTTTAAACTATTCTTTCTCATTTATCCCTCCCCCCCACCCCACTGCAAGAATCAATGTTTTAGGTGAGGGGAAGAAATGATGCACATGTTATTAGTACCATTGACACCATTATTATAATTATTAGTATTTATGTAGACAGCAAGCATGTGGGGCCTGATAAATTCTCTTCGGATAAGAAAAATGTCTGACATCACGAAAGCAGATCCTAAAGGATCCTTATCCTTGAGCTCCGGAACAAGTTTCATCAAATAAAAGAATAGACTCTTAGGAAATGCTGTTTAAAATCACGTGTAGCTTAAAAGAGGCACAGACGTGGCTATTGGGATTTTACTCTTCATTATTGCATTCATTATATGATTTAAATGAGATTACAGTGTAAAATACACTGTACCTTGTGATTGATAACAATTCTTTTATAAAATTGCAACTTACTCATTTCAACGTGCATTAAGTATTGAGTTTTAAAGCTACATAAAGCTGGTATAAATACAGGCTTGGCCTCTAAAAATATATCCGCGTAGAAGGCATTAGAAACCTTTTGACGGGATTGAATGTGATGTCGGTGGTGGGGCTGGTGGCCACCGACTTCAGCAGCTCGTCCTCCAGAATTTTCCTGACAGACCTGCTGCCTGGGCCAGGTCCCAGAGGAGATTGTTACAGGCATCTCAAAAGGGCCCTGACTTTCTCCTGAGAAATAGTCATCTTTTCCACCATGCCTGGGGCCTAGGTGAAGCTGAACGTCAGGAGGTGCGCCCTGCAGATGTTCTCTAAGTAAAAAGTAATCGAGCTTTTATTTTTAGCAAACTCGATATTGGAAAGCATGTCAGGCCGGGTTTTTGTTCACTTTTCTTTTAAATCGCACTTTTCCCCCATGCACTGCTCATCCCTCGACCGATGAAATTGATTTGGTTTATCCTGACAACGTTTAGGACTATACTGACCTGAGTCCCAATGTTGGCATCGGTGCCAGGAGAGCCCGTGGTCACGCGTGTCGTCACCGTCCACGTGTGTGTTTCCAGGGGGATTACTGGAGTCCTTTCGTGCAGAGATCCAGGCAGTGTTGGGCTATTATGATGGATTCAATCGTAGCTACTGCTCAATACTTATTCGGGGTTCGAGTATTTCCAAACCTTTAAACTGCAAGGTCTTTCACTTCCAGCAAAGGTGGCGAGATCCAGAGAAAGAGAGAGTACACTTAAATATACGAAAGAAAATTAAGAATACACTTAAACACAAGTATATGAAGGGTCTTAAGAATACATTTAAAATACGAGACAGAAAGCTAAATGTGCTCAGATCATTTTCAATGACTGTTTTAATTTGGTTTTGGAATTTGGGCTTCGATTTTGTTTTGAAGTGGGTGGATGGCCTTCCTTATAGGACTTCATACCTTCAGGAAACTTTGAAAGTCAAACTGGAAGACAGGAAACCATGGACGGAATCAGAGATGATGGAGGGAAAGATGGGCTTGCGGAGGCAGGGCCGCGGGCGTGACTCTGCACTCCCCTGGCTCGGAGGCCTGCACCAGCTCCCACAGCCTGTCCCTCGGTGCCGCGGGGCTGGCCCAGCCCGGTGCCCCTGCTGTGGCCGGCGTGGGCCGCCGAGCAGCATGCCGGAGCGCCCCCCGGCCCCCCACGCCTGGCATGGCCCACACAGCCCGCGCGCAGCCCCTTCGGGCGCCTGTCCGCACTGGCCCTCCCCATCGTGCCCTGGTCCGCTCTGCCCGGCGGGACCCCTGTGACGCGTGCTCTGCAGCACCCTTCTAGAAACAGATTATGGTGTTGTTTTCCTCTGGTAGGAAAAGCATGAACTCTTCTTTGTCGAAAGTCGTAGCGTCAGAAAAAGTAAAGTGAAGAGAATGAAAAGTGCCCGTGAGCCCTCGCTCAGAAATATCCGCGGCTGGCTCCCTCACGGGGGGCTCAGCCGGCTCCCCGAGGGCGTGTGCACGTTCGTGCAAGCCTCTTTTCCCGCAGGGAAGGAAGCACGGCTTTTCCAAATTCGTACCTCACCGAACCGCCAGCACAGTAGTCTGTGCGGGGCGAGGGCTCAGGAGCTCCTGGCCAGTGCAGGAGCAAAACAGTACATGTAAACTTGCACGTGTTTCTGCCGCGGTGACCTTTTCATTGCCTGGTAATAAAAAGTGCAGTTATTTTGTGCATGTCACGCCAGGTAATTAAACAGATTAGCATTTCTCTGGGCTAAGCGAAGCCGACCGGCCTCCGCAGCTACGCTTAGCTTGCCTGCCTCCAGAGCAGGGGGGACGCCCTTGTTTGCACCCCTGGTTGAAGGCTTCATCCCTTCAACTACAGAGCGCAAGTGGAACGTCTAAAACATTTCATACGTGACTAAAAACAAAAAATCAGGTGTATCTTAATTTTTCTGCTCAGCTCTTGACCCCAATCAGTAAAGCTTGCCTTGATACCTGGGTGAAGGCCAGGGTGTACTTCTGAGTACTGGTTGCTTGGCCCTCGTCGGGTCCCTTGCTGGGTGTGTTTCCATAACTTGAAATGGGGGGAAACCCTCGTCTTGAGCACGGCTGTCACCTGGCACGGCAGGCTCCTCTCTGTCCCTGCTGACGTCACTGACATGGCACTGGGGCCAACGCGATTTGCCACAGCAATCATTTACACGACAGTCTGGAAGAGAGAGAAGGGTTTTCCTTCTTCCCGCCCAGGTCTTCGCTTCCTCCCACGCGGAGTGAGGATGGAGGGCTGTTGCTCTTACTACTACTTGAAATAATTGGATAAGGCCTTTTCGGTTTCCTCAAGCCCGGGGCAAACTCAGAGCGACGGGGAACGGGAGTGCGGCTCGGCCAAGTGTCCCCGGGCAGCTCATCGGGGCCTCTGGGCACGCCGCCGCCTTCCTAAAAATAAGGGTGCATCTTCTGTTCATTAAAAAAACATGCAGCCACACGCTGTCTTACCTTTGTCTCTCCCGTCCATTCTCGGCTCGCGGGCCTTCCAAGAACTTCACTGTTAAAAAACAAAAACAACACAAAAAACGGATCTCCACTCTTCTCTGAATTTAAGCTGTTTGATAGCTATGTTTTCCTGGAATCACATAAAAATTGTATGTACAATTAACGAGGAGGAAGGTGGGTTTGAAGTCGGTCTGGTGTGAGAGCTCCATCTTCCCTGCGTGTTTCCTCACTTCGGGCACCGCAGACTTCAAACAAATATATATATGTTTGGAGAGGGGGAGGCCCGCAGAGCGAGGCCGCCGCTGCCCTGGCCGGCCACCCGCCACACACATACATATAGATAAAGCATATCTATTTAGTGGGGACCCAAAGCCAAAGGACAGACTGTGCCTTTTCTGAAAATAATTGTGAATTTATAGGCTGATTTGGTGATTCTGGGTTAGAGATTTTCTTTTGTGAAAGCCAGATTGTTAATGGGCCGAAATAGTTCATTAATTTGCAGTGGAAGTAGCAAAAGGAAACAGAAGGATGTTTGGGCGGTACCAGGTGCGTTTCCGAGGGTCACTCCGGCTTCTCTTCAGGATGCAGTGGGGAGACCGTCCTCTGACGTCCATCCACCCTCCCGACCCATTTCCAAAGACAGACAGACAGCGCGGGGAGCTTTGTACACAAATTCCACACCCCTGAAGGAAGCCCTTTCTGGCGGCCCATTGATACCAGTGTTTATTCACGAAAACTCCTGAAGCGTGGCAAGCATGAAAACATGGTATTAAATGTGGAAACTTCCATTTTCATCTCATTAAGAGGGCATGGATTGAATACTAATTATAAAAGTGAAGTAAAATTTAAAAACAAACAAACAAACAAAAAACGGCCACTCCAGATCGTGCAATTCAGCCGGTTTCACTTTGGCTGCCTTTGCGACCGTCACACGTGTGGACTGGAACATGTCTCCTAAGTGACCTGTATTAATTGCTGCTTTTCAAGGCCCCATGAAATGACAGGGGATGTTTCCCGAGGAGGCGCGCCATCCCAAGACCCTATTCATGAGACTCTGGAGCTGTTTATTTCCCCTTGTGCGTGTTGCCCATGTTTAAGTTGGCCATTTCATTTAATTTAAATGTTTAAATGCTTGCGGTTCTTAGGTGTGTGGTTCTGGGATCGGATTTACTTTCTCTCCGAAGCCGAAGGAAAGAGCTCCAAGGGACTTCTTTAGGTGAACGCGTGTGGTAAGGGGCATAAATGAGCGTGTCTGGGCTGTAGGCTCTGGACGTGTCTGGGAGGCCCCTGGCTGGCTCACTGGGGTGGGCAGGGGGCTGAGCCGCTGGTCCCATCACCACTGCCCGGCGGCTCCGGCTCGCACTCCAGGGTGCTGTCCGAGCTCAAGGGGGCCCGACCCCTGGCCCTCTGGGAGCACGTGCGGCCCCGACCGGCGGGTGGCCGGCCAGGGCAGCGGCGGCCTCGCTCTGCGGGCCTCCCCCTCTCCGGGCAGCCTCCCTCCCCTGCCCACACCATGTCTTGCTTAAACCAAAAACAGAAGATCAAAAGCTAACACACAATGTTAGTGAACGGGCTCTCAAGTCCAGGAACCTCTGTTTATTATTTTAAGAAAACTGAGCTAATTTCTTTAAAGCAGGGCAGACAGGCGTCGCCTGCCTCCCCCCCCCCACCACCCCCGGATGAAGGGTGCGGTTTTGTGGGGCGGGCTGGTGCTTGTCCTTTGGGAATGGCAACGATGAGTTTTTAGCCACACTGATGTCTTTGTAAAGGTGATGCATGCAGTCTGTCTGTCAGACAAATACCCCGACAAGGACAGGTATTTATCAAATTACCTTTAAACTTGCAGGTTTGAGGGGCCTTTTCAGCTAGACGTGGGAAGGCATGCTTGGCTCATTCACACAGAAATCACTTAATGATAGTTAATATCACCCTATAATCTCCACAGCTCCCAGTTAATTGCAACTTTCTGAAGTCTGTCTGCACCCTTGGAGGACGGCGGATCCTTCAGTCTTAAGCACGATTCAGGTGGTCCTCGCGCTCCCAGGGAAGGAGGGTCAGCAGGGAGCGATAGCCCGCAGGAGGGGGCCCGGGGCTCTCCCTCCCGGGGGCGCCTTGCCTCCTTGCCCCGTGGAGAATGGTCTCTGGGAAAGGCCTGGGAGAGGGGATGGGGCTGCCTCCCAAAGGAAAGGGCATTTAAAACAAAACAAAACCTCAGATTTTTGGAAAACCATATAATTCAGCATGGAGTTGGTTGGAAATGCCAATAAAATAGTGGAAAAAACATCTAGCACCCTTCGCCCTCGGAGAGCGCGGGAAGGAGAGAGGCTGGCTGTCCTGCGGGGCGAAGGGTTTCATCCTTCTCTGGAACTAGAACGTCCCACGCAGTGACCTTTCCTGGCGGCTGGCCTGCCTCTGTTCCTACGAGGGGGAATGCCGGGTAATTTTGTTCCAAGTGCCCACCCCCCCTCCCCACTCATCCAGACTAGATCTCCCTCCCGGGCCACGTACGTGAACACGCATACAACAACTACTGATTTCAACATTTTTAAAGCACATCTCCCCTATTTTGTTTATATAGAAATAGACTAAGTGGCCAAGAATGGCTTGAAATTCATGAACTGAACGTTTCCGACCAAATTCATAAAACCGTCAAGAAGTAAGAGACTCAACCCTCAGCTTCTCTCTATATTTTATAGATTGATTTGATATTTATATGCAATAATTTATTTTTCAATGTGATTGAAAACGTGGGTCTGCATATCTATAAGGAACATCAAAATATTTGCATAAGGCTGGTGGCAAGTTGACCTGTCTGAGCTCGGGATGCGGTAGCCCAGATAACTAGGGGAAGCATTTTAACCACGGGTGTAAAGGGGTGGTGGCTAAGATTACGATAGAAGCCTTAATGTGTTGAATATTTTATTTGCTTTTTGAAGCAAAACAGTATGTAATTTTTAAAAGTGTGAACATATTTTTCTCAGAAGACACATGGCTTAAGGGTTCCACTGGTTTGGGAATTATCTTAATTAAAATTATTTATATGAGCTGCCATAAATTTATAAATTTTTTTAGCTTTTCTTTACTTTTCTTTTGGGTTATGGGTGAATCTTTTCCGTGTACTTCCGTAGCTGGATTTAGCAAGCCATCCGCATGTGTAATGTGACATTTATTCTCATCCACATTTGTTAGGCATTTGCCTTTTTGAGGGTCCCGTCTTTTCGGGAGGGCTGGATTTTAACTCTTGAACATCTTGGCTCATGACTGCCTCTGGCACGACATTTTCCCAAGCATCCTCCCGGTCAGATGGAAGATGACATTGCATCGAGAGTGCCCATTTGTCACAGCTCCACTTTTTATTACGAAATAGATACCAAACCACCGTGTGAGTTCTTCCACTCGGGGCGTTCTCCATTGCTTCAGGTAGGAGTGCTTCTACCTGACAACTGTCCCTTAGGATAACTAGGGGAATCGATCGATTAGATAAGCCCGTGTCCACAGCACAGCCTGCAGAGGGACACTGGTGGCCACGGGAAGTCTCCCAGAACCGCCAGTTGGGCGTTCACGACACCCACGCTCTGCGCTGATTTGTGTCTTGTTTCCTTTTGTCTTGGAGATGACTGCCTGCACTTCAAAGGATGCTTTCCATCCGAATCTCTTCTCCATGGCAAAAGCCAGTGTTGAAAGACAGGGATTACAATCAAAGTTCTGCAGTGAAGAGCCTGAGCTGCACACGCTCCCCAACAGCTAATGACCTACGTAGACCTAGGGGCGTTTTCGAGACGCAGCACTTTCAGAGGTTCGTACGGGAAATCCACACGCATTGTTTTAAAGACGGCGTGCTTGGCATGCTTTTTATTTCCTTACCGGAAACCCCCAGGAAAGCTAGGTTTCCCCGACAGGCTGCTCCTGCCATGCATGGTTGGGGCAGACTGCAGTACAGAGTTCATGCTGGGCACCACACATGCTCATTTACCGGCCAAGCGTCGAAACCGCACATGGGATCCCCCTGAACCAAATGAAAGGGTTGTATCAGCTTCCGAGCAGAAGCTTACGGGGCGAGCGCTTTCAAACCCTCTGGCCAGTGCATGGATAAACAGATTAGGACAAGGATGAAGACGTTTGGGGATTTCTGCGTTAGTGGAAATTGTCCTGTCAGGCACAGACGCGTGGGTCCTGTCACCTCCTGCTGACCACTTCCAGCGTGTGAGCATCGTAACCATCAGCAGCCCTGTCTGTGTGTCCGGGAGCCTTCCCATCCGATTTCTATTTGCTCATGGTGCCTGCTCCTCTTTCAACCTTCCCCGACCCGCTTTCCCTCGTCCGATGCCCACTTCCCAGCGTTGTTTGTGAAAAGCCCCCTTGGCTACTTTTGCTGACAGGTTCCTGTCTCTTGTACAGCTTTATGCCGTGGCAGCCCGAGCGCCGATGGTGCGCATCGAGCAGTGCGAACTTCCCCCGGCTCAAATGTCTTCGCACTTGACCTCGTGCGTGCACGTGTGTCCACGCGTGTGTGTGCACACATGCACACCACGGCCGGGCCTCTGATCATCCCGATGGCTTTTGTTAAACGCTTGCTCTCGTGTCTGCTTGACTGCCATCAGAATGAGTCTGAAGAATTCCGTTCTTCAGAATTGTGTCCTCACACTAATTTTCTCAAGAAATCACAGGGAAATCGGGCAAGTGGAGATGGAAGTGTCCTCATCACGCTGGGCATTGTCTTTCCAGAGACCCATTCCGTAAGCGCCGTGGTCATCTGTGACTTAATGCACGTTCTCGCCGTGCTCCCCAGCCCAGCAACACAAAAGACGGCTCTGCTCAATCCTGAGCTTGGGTGCTCGCGGCGTGGGCTCCGGGACGGACCGCTCTCAGCTGCTCCTCGTCCCCGGTAATTAGCCTGTGATGGCTATTTCCTCTTGTGGCTTTGCCCGGGAGAGACATTTGACACAGCAGACATCAGAGGGATTTTTCAGGAGGCTCTTGTGGCGTCCGAATGGCTCTTAATTAACCACTTAGGTATCCTCCTTCACTCCCCTGCTCCGCACCTTCCAAACAGTAGGGGTTGCACTCTGGATCTAAACTCCGGGGGAAGCGTGCTATCAAAAGATCTTGTAAATGAAGGCTTGTGTAAATTATTTTTAATGATTCCCTCCTGGCACATCATTATGTTTGTAGCTACATACAGGCACTTCAGAGACGGCTCATCTTCCGCGAGGTCAGCTGCAGGACCACCGTAACTAGCTGCAGTCAGTAAATGGCTTATTAATTAGCGCAGTGATTTTACATTGCTAAGAGCTCTGATGTATGGAGCTGGAATTGTAATTGTGTAGAATCGAAATAATAAGCCATCTCCGGGCTCCTTATGCAAATTGGCATATTATAAAATCATTACCTATCTAAACACTGAGTTTTAATAAGAATTACAATGATGAATTTTATGATAATTGACACTCAAATTTTAATCTCTTGGATTTTTACCAGTTTGGTCGTTAAAGTGTGTTTCTAATTAAATGTTGCTTAAAATGCAAAGGGTTGTTTAACAATTCTATTCTGTTCTTATAGTTCAAATCGGGTTATTCTCTTTGGTCATAGGAAACAGGCCTCCTTAGGAACGGATCTGTGACATGATGTAATGCTCATGCAGAATGATGCTCAATCATCCGTTTTCTTATGAGCGCGATGTGGGTGACGACAGAGTGTCAAGCGTGAGACAAAGAACATTCGTGCACTGGACTGGACTCCCACAGTATGAGTGACAGACAGTGAGGACATGCAGACGAGGGAGGACGTGACATCTTTATGAGAGTCCGTGCATTTGGGGTGCAGATCGGATTTGTAAATAACTATGGCTTCAGTAACAAAACTTGTGTCTTCTAAAACCCAGGCAGTGCAATTTAGTTGTAATATATTGGTTTAAAATTGCCAATATTGTGATTTACGTCTGACATCCTACAACAAATGCCTGGAATCGAGGTTCCCAAAGCCTGCTCCAACAGGCAAAGGAAGAGAAATTTCCCTTTCATTTGCTGCAGAGTAAACACCAGTGGGAACTGTCACTGGTGCCCACGGGGCGCACGTCATGACATGTGCGCAAAATTACCTGCTCACCAGGCCACCCTCTGACTAGAACCACCAGGCTGTTGGTGGGAGGACAAACACAATTTGTGCATGAAAGGAGTATTTTCTGCCTTTATGACACTGAATTTATCTTGAAGGACCTAGGAAACGTGGCATGTCATCCAGGGTTAGCTCGAGATATCCAAAAACAAATACTGGATTCAAAACCAAAATAAAATGAAGCAGTTTTTCGAAAACGGGTGTGAAACCTTTTTGAAAGCAATAGGTGCACAATTGGGTCTTGGTCATTTTACCAACCCATTACAGAATCAATGAGGATTTTTTAATGGAGGCGTTCTTGGGAATGCCCTGGTGAGACGCTAAGGATCTCGCCTCAAGCATGACTTGCCCTTGTTCTACCTCCTGCTGACCAGAAGCTGGATGGTGCCAGGGGTTCTGGAATCCTAGCACAGGAAGGCTGGACACACCTAGGGGGCCTTGTTTGTGAGTGGGAGCCTCGTTCACGGATGGCTCTGCCAGTGGCCAGGACAGCTGGGGGCAGAAGCCTGGGGCAGAGCTGGTGAGGGCAGGGACTGGGCTTTCGTCTCCTTCTCTCCAGCCCGCACCCCCCAAACTGGCCTTACCCATGCCCACTCCCCATACCTGGAGCTGCTTGTGCTGGGCCCATTCCCACTCCAGGAACTGCCATGGCACCTGATAAGTCCACCTGATCAAAGGCTAGAGGCTGCCCGGTCCCAGGTAATGCACCTGTGTTTGAGCTTGGAGTAAGAAATTTTAAATGCAAACAGCAAAGCTACAGGCCTCCCCCGCCCCCATTCCTTCAGCCCCATTTGACCCTTACGCCCATGCCCGGGCTTATCTCAGGAATGGTGGTTTGCTGTATGCTGTTTGGCAGGTGGGTTCCCCAGCTCTTCCTTCAAACATGCACCTGCCCCTCCTTCAAATGTTTACTTGCACCTGGCGTGGGCCCCGCAGGGCAGCACCTCACCCGACTGCTTGCACGTCCGGGTGCAGCTGGGTCTCCGTGGCTCCCCACTTGCCTGCAATCCCACACCCTGCGCTGCTGACTCTCCACGCTCTCGGGCTCCTGGTCCAGCTCCCCTGCTGCTCTGGCTCCCCACGAGGCTGCCTCAGCATCTTCAGTCTGGAAGCTAACCCAACCTTCCTTTGCCGCCTTCAGACCTTCAACCTTGCCTTGTGTGGTTTTGCTCCGGGAGGGGGGGCAGGGACCGAACCCCGACGTCCGTCCTGGTGGCTCCTACGTTCTGGAGGTGTGCGTCTAACCAACCCTCTGCCGAGGGAGCCGGCCTTCACCTGAGTCCTGGGGGTCCCAGAGCCTTCAGCTAGAGGCTGAGGTTCCGGCTCTCGGGGCTGGGCAGGGCCGAGTGAGCTGGGCGCGGCCAGCTTGGCCCCTGTGTCCCCCGGCTTTCGTCAGCGGCCAATCTGTGTGACGGTGAGACCGCTCCGAGCGCGAGCTTGGCCCTGTGATCGTGACCCGCTCCAGCGGCTCTTCCCGCCTCTGCCCCTGTGCCGTGGGGGGGGGCGCAGCTGTGCCAGGATCACGTCCGGGCGCAGTCCCAAGAGGCAGGCCCCACTCCTCCCTCCCCTCGCCTCCCCGGGTCCGCTGTCCGCAGCCCGGCTACCCTCAGCCGAGAGCCCCTCTTCGGAGGACACACAGAGCCTATTGGATGTGCCCTGTGGCGGAAACTCAGGACGTGACTAAGTGTGGTTTAGGCTGAGCAGATGTCCGAGGCCCGGGCAGCTTCCTGGCACCCTCAGAGCCGGACTGCCGCCCCCCTGCACCCTTCTCCACCCCGCCACCCCTCCACCCTTCTCCACCCCTCCATCCCGCCACCCCTCCACCCTGCCACCCCGCCACCCCTCCACCCTTCTCCACCCTTCTCCACCCCTCCACCCTTCTCCA